>NW_006793498.1:3119355-3128765 GCF_000442215.2 Lipotes vexillifer | reverse complement strand
TTTTTTTTTTTTTTTTTTTTTTTGTCTTGCACTGGGGCCTCCTTACCTGAGAACACCTCCTAGAAATGTTTTTTTTACAAGGATAAGGGTTCTGGATTATTCTATGTAGCTTTCTATTTTCACTTTATTTGGCAAATTTTTTATTATCTGTGGTCAGTCAGTCTTGCTTCCTGCTTACGTCTCATTGTGGGGTTCAGAAATCACACCTGATTCCTTTCTCTGGCTGTTGCCATTGGTTGATTTAGCATTTGTCACTCTGATTGGTTTAGCATTTGTCACTCAGATAAACAAGCAAAAAAATGTGAGGCTCAGTGAAGAGCTGTGTAATGAATGAAATGTACATTTGTTTTCTGCCAGTTTCTGAACAATCTGTGCACGTGTCCAAAAGTAAATGAACACTGTGCTGTGAAAAATTATAGCCTCAGGAGTTTAGAAGCAAAGCCACAGAAACGTGCTCTGTGGAGGTTCCTGATCCCTGTGATTTGAAAAGCTTTTCATGAAATAGCGACGCTAAAACGGAGACATAGGAAAATAAATGAGCCTTCATATTTCATTTGTAACAGAATCATAGGTTATCTGAATAATCTTCATCAGTTAGTGTGGGAAACACTCCCCAGGGAGAACTAACTCTGATTACTAAATCGAAGCATTATTCTGAAAACTGCAGAGAACCCCTGTTCCTTTTAAGTACTATATATTATATGTTTAAAGCAGCTTCTTACATATTTAAAGCAGCTTCCTCAGCCTAAACAGGGAAGTAAACTGAAGCTTGATGTTGCGTGTAAGATGCCCTGTAAATAAATGAGATGTTGTCCCAGAGGCTGACTGCCTGCTTTCTGTGACTGGTCTCATGAAACATTAATATAGTTTCGGTAAATTTGTGTTGTCAGATCTCAGAGCACCATTACTATTGAAGTGATCGATTAGACTTAGGGCTGGTATGGTAGTGTATTTCCAGTTAGTTTTTTGTTCTCTCAGGTGTTACTCAGTCCTTCTCAGTGCCCTGACTGTGGCTCTTAGGTTTGAAAATATCATCAGGTACCTGAAAAAATTTCAGCTCAAAACATATGTACAGAGAAGTACGTGAGTGTTAGCTTGATGAATTTTGACAAGTGAACGCACTCATTACCAGCTCCCAGTTAGAGAAACAGAACTTTACCAGCCACCCAGAAAGCCCCCACCATGTGCCCACGCCCCTAACCTAAGAGCAGCCGCTATCCTGACTTCAAACACCATGGATTAGTTATGCCCATGTTTGAACTTATATAAGTGGCATTTTCCTTTGGTGTCTTTTACTCCATATTATGTTTGTGAGAATCACAGTGTGTTTTTTTTTTTTTTTTAGTCACATAGCATTCTCTTAATCTATATTGATTACACTTCTCCCTTGAATGAGGCAGTGTCCTGTTTCTTTTCAGCCTTCTGATGAAGACACCGTTAGCCTCAACGTGCCAATGTCAAATATCATGGAAGAACAACAGATCAAGGAGGACTCCTGCCATCGCCTTAGTCCAGTTAAAGGTCTGAGAATGAAGGATGGGGAGAAAAAGCTTGTTTTTAAGTTTCAAATGCTATGTTTAAAATATGCAGAAACATGGCAACCGTAATAGTTACTGTTTATTGAGCATTTCATATGCCCCAGGCACTGTGCTAATCTGTGAAGGTCATCTCATTTAAAATTCAAAACTCTGAGATGGATACCCTAATCATCTCCATTCTATAGGTGAGTCTCAGTTTAAGTAACTTGCCAGTGGTCACATAGCTAGTAAAAGTAGAGCTATTCTCATTCTGAAGATTTATTTAAGATTCTTTAAATCCATTATTGGGAAAAAAATATTGATATGTAGATATACTATTTAAGACAGCTCTAGCTATTGTAACGCATACAATCCCCAAATTTCATTGACTTAACACAATCCAAAGTAAGTCCAAAGGGGAGTTAGTGATTCCCAGGCAGCCCTCCTCCACGCAGTGCTTCAAGAGCCCAAGTTCCTTTTATCTGGTGATTCTACCATCTTTAATTTATATTAATTTGTATTTCCAAGTCCATCTGTTTCAAGCTAAAGGGAAAGGAGCATGGAGGTTCGCTCCAGGAATGGGAACAAAGGGTCCAGCTCCCAGTTAGAGAAACAGAACTTTACCAGCCACGCAGCAAGCGTGGGCTGGGCCTTTCACAGGCCCAGGGGTCACATCTAACTACATGCAAGGGTGGGAAATGTAGTTGGGATGTGTGTGCCCGGGAATCTACTTGACTTTGAACAAGTCAGTTAACCTTAATTCTCTCACCTGTAAGTGAGATGATTAGATGAGGTGATTTGTAATGTTTTATGTAGCTCTAGAAGTCTGTGATTCTTTGATAATCACCAGATGATCACTAAACACTCTACATCTTGCCTACTCTAAAATCCTGGTAATACACTTCATATCTTGGTGAGTAGCCCTCATTTGATTACATTATGACAGTAATTTGACTGCTTCTGTTTATTCAGTGGCTTTTAAGTAAATTGTAAAATGTAATGTTTACATTTGTGGCAGAGACTGCTTGATGACGTCTGGATAGTATAGAACTAGATTAATATGCAGATTATCTCCCTAATAGTTTGCCTTGCTCTCCCTAGTGACGGGAGAACGGTTTAAACCAACTCACACTCTAGTGTTTGCTTTCACTTATTATGCTCAGGTCTTTAAAGTTAGCATTTGTTTATCTGAGATGATGATTGGAACCATACATTGTCCCCAGATATAACTGTATACATTATGCAAAAATATGACTGCCACTTTATTAATTTAGATAAGCTTTGTAACAATATATGCAGTATAAGACGTAGTGTTTTAGGCAAATATTTTAAAATAAAAGAATTATATCATTTGTCACCAGTTTTTCTCCCCTCTGTTCTAGAAGTGGATATTTTTTGCTGGCTAGGAGTCCTTGAAGGTGGTGTGGTCCTACTTGTTTCTTTCCCAGTGTCCAGATCAGAGAGAAGAGATCTGCTTTTCCTCCTTTCACCGCTCCTGCACCATCTAGAACACAGACCTGTTGGATGAGCTCTGTGCTTTCCCCTCCATGTGGCTCTCATCATAGTCACTTCTTTTGTTGTTATGATTTTGGGTCCTTATTTTAGTCCTTTCCCCCACTCTTTCTTGCAGTTGTTCACTAATTTTTTTTTTTTTTTAATAAATTTATTTAATTTTGGCTGTGTTGGGTCTTCGTTGCCGCACGCAGGCTTTTCTCTAGTTGCGGCGAGCGGGGGCTACTCTTCGTTGCGGTGCACAGGCTTCTCATTGCGGTGGCTTCTCTTGTTGCGGAGCACGGCTCTAGGCATGCAGGCTTCAGTAGTTGTGGCTCACGGGCTCTAGAGCACAGGCTCAGTAGTTGTGGCGCATGGGCTTAGTTGCTCCGCGGCATGTGGGATTTCCCGGACCAGGGCTCAAACCCATGTCCCCTGCATTAGCAGGCGGATTCTTAACCACTGCACCACCAGGGAAGTCCCATTCACTAATTTTTTAAATCCCCAAAATGTTTGGTATTTTACCTGCCGTTTAGTAGTTGTTCGGTAACTACTGAATTTTGAGTTTGAAATACTTACTTGTCACACGTTGCTGAGAGCACAAAAAGCCCTCTTTTATACTTTCTATTCTCTGTTCCTTAAAAAAAATTAGAGGAAATTTCATTTGTTTCATAAGGAACTAAGCCATATAGGGGCCTTGACTTTTAAGTTCATTTGACTTGGGGTTTTCCATTTCTTTTACTTTTCTTCCTGTTCTTCCTCCTTTTTTCACCTTTTCCTCACATCCTTTCGGAAAGAGAAAACTTGGGTCATTCATATACCTCCAGAAGAGGTCAGGGAGAAGATTGAAAAACTAGGTGATGTACTTTACAGTCATCTATGTTTTGCTCATCTGTTTATGAAATCGTGCTTTCTATCTTTCTCTATATTTCCCTAATAGGGGAATTTCATCAGGAATTTCAACCAGCGCCTTCCCTTGTGAGTGACAGTGAGAACTCAGGAGAAGAAAGAGACCAATTTTCCCACGGAACAGACATTCTCCATTCGGAATTTATAAACTATATTAAGGCAAGTGGAGGATAATAATTTTTTAACTTATTTACTTCTGTTTGGCGCCTTAGAATTTATGTTCAAGGTTACCAATCCATCACCTTCAATGTCAGCTTGTTACCACCTTCCTTGGGCCTTTATAACATCTTCTCAAAGTCTAACGTGTTTATTTGCCGATATTAGGAGCTTGTCCCTTTCATCCGTACCTCTCTATTTGTCTGTGTATATGGGTGATTTTCCTTTGTATTCAGAAATTACTCAGCTCTCTGGTAGTCAGTGCATTGTATAAGTTATCAGAATTACCATGACCATCCAGTAAAAAAGCTAAAACAAAGGTTCACATGCTTTTCAACATATTCGAGGTATGTAAGTTTTTCTTGGGAGTATATTCAGAGTAAAAGAAGAAAAATGGAGACTTTTAAAATCTGGAAATGAGTGTCTTCCCTTTTTAGAAGGGTCACTCTGAGGACACATTCATAAACAGGTATAGTGGCGCTGAGGTGTTGAAATGTTAGATGAAGTCATTAAATTATCAGGCAAACCTTCGTCATAGGAGCGGCAGAAACAAGAGAAAAACTAGCCCTTTATAAACCTGGTAGTTAAGGTTCCACTTTGTGACACAATTAAGTGCCTTGGTATGTTTCTGCCAGTCCTTTTGGTTCAGGTTGTGGCACCCAAGGATCACGAAGATAATCCTTTCGGTAAAATTCAGGTTCCTTGTGGCTTGTGAGAGACAATGGTCTCTGAGTTACTGTGTTAAAGTCGGGCCCGGGGTCTCTAGGTGCTGGTTCTTATTTCCTGAGGATGGTGTTAGGATGGCTGGGCTCTGTCTCAACTAACGTCTCTGGGCGTCACCTTCAAGGGAAATGGGAGGAAAACGGCTGAATCGTACACTGTAGGAAACTCTGGTGTACTCAAGACAAAAATAATGAACCTCTCATACGACATACATCTGTAGAAAACCAAATTCTTTATTCTGTATATTTAATCCATCATAAATCCATCAGTTCTTGTTTCAAAATATCTCACACTCACTGCCTCCTTTCTGTCCTCCACCTCCACTGACATGACTTCAGTGGAGCCTTATCATTGCTTATTCTTAATGACAGCAGAAGTCCCTCCTACCCCAGCTGAGCACCCAGCATCCCGCCCCTGCTGCTGCCAGACATTTTCCGAAAGTAAAAACCTCATCCTATGACTTTCCAGCCAGTGGTTCTCACAAGGCTCTCCCAGATTTGATGCCTGTCTGTCAGCTCTGAGACAAGTCTGTCAGCAAAACATGGAAAATTGGGCTTTTGGTCTTTCTTTTATGAAGTTTATCTTAAGTTGAGGGTCTAAAGTAAAGATGGAAGCCTTGAAGGAAAGCAATTAAAGTGATTAGTAAAATAAAACATGTTGTTTCAAAAAAGCAAATTCTTCTAGATTTAGAGATTTCAGGAGGCACAGGGCTCCATGGGAATGGCTGCTCTCCAGCATGGGTCCTGTGGTGTAGAATCTAGGGGAGCAAATGGGGTGTAGAAATCTACAGCAAATGTTTCCTGGGGCCCACTCCTACAAGAGGCTTCTGTTGGCAAGTGGAGAAGAATGCTAATAATAAAATAAAACATAAATCTACAATTAAAAGTTGTACGCTGCAATTCAGGCCCATTTTACCCTTGACTTGCATCACTTTTTTTTTTTTTTTGCGATACGCCGGCCTCTCACTGTTGTGGCCTCTCCCGTTGCGGAGCACAGGCTCCGGACGCGCAGGCCCAGTGGCCATGGCTCACGGGCCCAGCCGCTCCGCGGCACGTGGGATCCTCCCGGACCGGGGCACGAACCCGCATCCCCTGCATCGGCAGGCGGACTCCCAACCACTGTGCCACCAGGGAAGCCCTGCATCACTTTTAAAGTCTGTGAGAGTGTGTTTGACTGCCAGCCAGTGTGCTGAACTACTCAGTCCTCGACGATCAAGAGTTCTGTGTTTTATATAATCCTGTTTTCTCTCCACTGAGTAAGCATCTTGTGCTTTTGTAACTACGGATGATCCTTATTCACAGCAGTTCTGTTTGATAGTTTCCTCAAACACTGAATTATCCAATCCTGAACTGTTCCTCCCATGGGAGATACAGGGTTAGGTTCCTACGAGCCTCTGGTCACACATTTTTGTCAACTGGTCAGTACATAACCTGGTTTTATGTGTATTTCTGTCTCAAGACACCCTATTAAATATGTACTGTTAGTGCATTAACACTGAACTTGCAGCCAGCAGCCCCGTAACTCATGTGGGAAGGAAGCTTACCTAATGCAGGTGTTTTCTCTGTAAGGTACAGTACATATCATAGCCTTCTTGTGCTTAGGATAAGACAGCCCTTCAGTACTATGCTAGGGGGCATTTTAAACAGCAAAATCGCCAACGACAGGCACAAAACTGTGAAAATGTGATACTAAATAGGCTCTGAAAAGGACACTTTTTACAGTCTGAGAGCTGAAACAAGAAAGCAGGTCGCTTGCTACCTTGTTCAGCCTCAACTGGGAAGTGCATTTTGGGGTTGGGAACTCCAGTTTGTCACCAAGCTCTGCGTGTGTCTGCAAAAGCACCACGAGTATTGGTTTTGGGGTGACACACAGATCTTAGTAAGGAGGCAAATTCATAAATACGGAATCCATGAATAATGTGTATCAACTGTGTCCCCATCTAACTTAGCAAAAGAAACCCAGTGTACCTCTGTTTTGCATACTGAAAAAAAGTATATTTTCTACTATTGGCTACTTTTTATTATGAAACTGAAAATTAGAAGGAAATACCCATGGCTCCTATAGTTGAAACCCAACAGGAAGAGATAAGAACATGTTTTCTTGGTTGTTTCTCGTAGTATATTTTCACCCATGAATTTCACTAGCATTTGGGTGGAGGCACAGTAATTTATATATTGATTTTATTATGCACTAGAAGTATAATCTATATAGAAAAAGTCTGAGTGTTTTTCAAGCCAGAGGTTGACATCATGCAGCTAGATATCTCCTCAGAAAAAGACTTATTTTCTCTGACACATCTGGAGAATTGGCTGGGCCTGCGTTAGTTAATGAAGTGTCAGAACTTTGACACAGAAAACAGTCCTTTTGTCTGTTGTTCCTTCCTTGCTAGAGGAGTGTTTGCCCCTTCGGGGATGGCTTCCGTTTTAGCTGTCAGCTGAGTTAAAGCAGCATTTCTCTGTGTCAGAGATCAAAATGGAAAGACTCCCATGGAAGTTCCAACAGTGGGACACGCCTTTCTAAATACTCCCACCACAGTGTTTCTTTGGGATATTAAGAGGGGGGTGCATTTCAGTGAAATCTGCACGTTGTACATGTGAAAACTATTAGACGCAATTTGAGGCATTTTTCTGTCGTTGATACTTCCTTTTTTGTTAACAGTGTGCATGTGCACGGGTGTGTGCGCGCGCGCGCGCGCACACACACACACACACACACACACACACACACACTGCTCCTCTCACCAACATCAGAATGCACATTCTCATGTGACTGACAAGCCCAGCTGAGGAATCTGTCAGCATCAGGAGGTGCTAAGAGGGCAATCATGAATGGAGTTAAGCTTTGCATTTCTGACTCTTTTCTAAGTTAACAGGTATTGTAGTCCTCGGCCAGGTTTTCTTTTCTTCTTTTTTAAAATTTTATTTTATTTTTAATTGTGGCAAAATACATACAACATAAAAACTTACCATCTTAGCCATTTTTTAAGTACACAGTTCAATGGTAAGTACATTTACATTGTTGTGTAACCAAAACAATGTTGTGTTCTCCATCTCCAAAACTCCTTCATCTTGTAAAGCTGACTCTCTTTCGCCATTAAACCATAACTTCCCAATCCCCTGCCCCCTCTCCTCTGGCAACTACCATTCTTCTTTCTGTCTTTATGAATTTGACTATTCTAGGAACCTCATGTAAGTGGAATCATACAGTATTTTTCTTCTTGTGACTCACTTAGCATAATGTCCTCAGGGTTCATCTATGTTGTAACATGTGTTAGAATTTCTGTCCTTTTTAAGGCTTAATGATATTCCATTGTATGTATAGACCACATTTTCTCCATTCGTCCATTCATGGACACTTGGGTTGTTTCCACCTTTTGGCTGTTGTGAATATGGATGAGGGCAGGTTTAGACTGTTGACTGTTACAGCCAGTGGCTCTCAGAAGACCCATGTGTTCTGTCCACAGGAAAGGACTGAGGCCTGTGAAGAACTGTTACGGATAGAAGAGGACGCGCACTGGCCATCCGAGGGGATGTGAGTACCGAAGGCTGGTGATGAGCCACCATCCTGTAAAGTTCATGTTGCAAGCAGAATGGCGGCCTCGTCCTGATAGAATTTTGGTCCGCTTTTCTTTGAGCAAGCTGATCCCTTCCTCAACGATATTGCTCAGAAGCTGCAAGTTTTCCTCTGTCTGATGCTTACTGTCATAGTATTGGGGCCATACTGTGCCAGGTCATACCTGTTCCTTGGCCTTGAGTTTTATCTGATTTGAAGCTGTGGGTAGAATGTGATTCAGGACATTAGATAGAATTTCTATACTAGAGATTCTAGCTTACTTTCCTTTCTCTGAACAAACCGACAACTGGACCTAAAGTGATACGTGGTCCTGTTCCTACTTCTTTCCCCAGAGTCTTCAAGTTCAAGATCTGAGAAAACCATAGACCTCAATGTCTTGGTCTTAAGTCTAATAACTGTAATAGCTAACAGTTATTAAATACCACGTGCCAGGCACTGTCCTAAATACTTCACAGGTAGTAACTCATTTCCTCTTTACAACAATCCTGTAAGTCCTGTTGTTATCCCTCACTTCACCGATGACAAAACTGAGGCACAGGGAGCTTGACTGTCTTGCCCCAGGGTTACAGGGGGCTGGGATCTCCTACCAGATGGACAGCGTTTCTACTCTATCGCATATAAAGATTTACACGGGAGGGCATGAGTGATCCATCTAACAGACAGTAAACCACTTTACTGGTTTGCCACTCAGGGGGATTGAGTTTGGACCATATGGCAGAGGGTAGGTTTTTGGTTCCCAGGATTTTGTTTTCCGTGATCTGGCATGTAGGCCTGGACCGTCCATCAAACCTCATGAGGGTTTGCCCCTTAGTGAGAATCTACTCCATTGTTAAAAAGTTTCTCCACTTAACAGAAAGACATTGGCTTATGTTCTGTAGTGGAAAGCAGGAACCGTGATCAGATCTCTCTTGCCTTTTAAAAATATCGCAGAGTTCCTTTCAAATCACTATCCAGTATAACCAGCTATTTGTTGGATATATTTCTGTGATGCCGAGAACTAGCTAGCTTGATCATAGAATTATAGGGAAAAGGATTTTATAG
>NW_006793498.1:3113434-3119288 GCF_000442215.2 Lipotes vexillifer | reverse complement strand
AAAGAGTTTTTAAACTGTGTGAAGCTTTGGAAACCCCATTCTCAAGCTTATATCTATTGTTCCCAACCCTGCCTGTAAATCAGTATCATCTGATTAAGAAAATGTCCAAGTCCCAGACAGATCTACTTAGGAATATCAGACCTGGCATATTTTTTTTAAGCACCATTAGGTGATTTTGCTGCTTAACGAGCCTGGACTGGGAACCAGAATCCCACATTGAAGTCCCATATTGTATGAAAGCGATAAAACTGAGCCAGGCTGGTTGAACTGGAATTGGAAATAGTGTGGACCCGCCGTAGCTGAGCACCCCTGTGGATCCCCCTCAGGCTCAGGAAAGTACAGCGTGAGAACTACCCAGCCAGTCCATTGCCCTGATTTTACAGGTGAGCACTGCCCACGGGCACTGAGACTTTGTGTGAGCTGCTTTACAGCCTAGCTGGCTCCTCCCACCCAGCAACTCTTTCTGCTACACTCTGGCAGCTCACCCCACAGGGTACTGACACATCTTCGCTAAAATGTTGAGTTTGTCAAAAATCATTTTTGCAGAGTTAGATGGATCTTTCTTTATAAGTTTGTTCTTAAGAACCTAGGTGCTATTCATGTTCTAGTGACCATTTTCAGTCTAAAGCTTGGTTTCTTGTTGCAGAGTAAGTTCATCCAAAGACCAGGACATGAATATAGCAATGATTGAACAGCTGAGAGAAGCAGTGGATTTGCTGCAAGATCCCAACAGGTATGTGTGTCTTTCCTTGGCCCAGGTTTCAGGTGTCAGTAATGTACACTAATTTATTGAGTACATTATCTCAGTTTTTAAGATATTTATACACACAGTATGGGCTTAGCACTAACCACTAACAAAGAAAAGTCATTTTAACTGCCTGTTTTCCCCAGATCCGTAAGTAAAAGAGTCAAACTTCTGGAGGGACTGAGAGCAGTTCCCCGCTTTTCCATCCCTTCATGAAATTCATTCACCCTTCGTGGAATTCATAGGGCAATTTTTGTATAATTCTTAGACAACAGAAATACGGTCAGATTGCCTATTTTATATAGCTTGAAGTTTAAACCCCTGGAATAGAGAAATATAAGAGAGTTTCCAAAAAGGAAAGGCTTGGTTTATCAAGTACTACCATATTTATTTCTGATGGTGCCAAATATATGTTAACTAAATCATGTATTTCTAAAGATTTGGGTTACAAGATAATTTTTTAATTGAATTAGTCTTTATCAATAATAAGCACTTGATATATAAGTATATTTTTTGGTTTCTTAGCTGAGCGTAACGGAATTCCCACAGACAAAATATTTTTCGGTAAAGCAGCATACCTGGTATCAGGTAATAACTACCGTACTAATAGAGAAATAGATCCGAAGCTTATCCCAGGTAAACTATTCAGGGATCCTGGGAATTTTAATGTGAAGATAATGTGGTCTTGTATTGATAATGTGGTGAGCGTGGAAATCACACCACATTCTGGGAATTTATGAACCGGGTGACGAGTGAGTCCCAGAGTGCCATTGAGAGTACACCAGCACTGTTGTCTGGCTCTAAAAGAATAGTTTTAGCTCGGGTTGAGTATGGCTGGAAATCTTTAGCAATTGATTTGAAAAGCATTTCAATTCTGCAGACATTAGTTGAGTGCTTAGAGCATGGAAAGATCTACAGTGTGCACCTTGGGGGATGTAAAGATGAGCAAGACACAGCTCTTCCTTCTAGGAACATAAACTATAGTAATAGACATTGCTTTGAGTAGTGATTTATAAGGGTCATTGATTTAAGTGCTTGAAATGAAGGGGATCCTGACCCCAGATGGAGAAGGGAGGGTGGCTTGGCTGACCTTCCTGAAGGTTGGAGTATTTTACCTGGGCCTTTAATAGCTGACATTTTCAAGGAGAAAGCAAATTCTGGATTGAATTAAAAGCTTACGCAAAGGTACAGAGGTCAGAAAGAATGGAGCAAGCTTGGAAAATCTCAGGCAGAAAAGGTGATCTCCGTGCTGCCTCTGCTTCAGTATCATTTGTAGAACTTTCAGAACACAGACACTCTGCCCGACACCACCTGTGGCACCGGGCGTCTGGCCATTTTTATTTTTTAAAAGTTCTACCAGCGCTCCTGATGTGCAGCCAGGACTGAGACTCACCAGAGAGACCTTTGGGTGTGATGCAGGCGTGACTTCGAATGCTGTGTGGAAGAGCTGAAACTTTATTTTATATGTAGGGGGAGGTAATGATGGTTTAAAAATATGATTATTCATGTGGTTAATTCTCCCTAATGTTTGGCTCAGGGCCTGGCTTATTAGTAAGCACCTAACCAAGGTGTGTTCCTTAAAGAGCTGAGTTTCACATCCTAAAAGAGAGAGAGAGAGAGGGAAATTATAAGGAATGGGGAAGAAGCATGGCTGGACCAGATCAACCAGATACTGGTTGCAAACCCAGCTCTAATACCAGTGAATCTGGGTAAGTTATATAACTTCTCTGTACCTCAGTTTTCTCATCTATAAGATGGGCTATAAGTACTTATCTTTTAGTGTTGTGAAGATTTGAAATAATAAATGAGCTGCTGGTGGAAAGGTAAACAGGCAGAACCACTGCAGAAGACATCCTTGTAGTTTGTAGCGATAGTCTAAAAATAGATATAAAACTTTTGAATTAATTCTAAAAAATATCCTAAGGGACATGACATCCTATGAACAGCAATTCCTAAGGGACATGACATCCTATGAACAGCAATTGTGAGGGGAGAGGCGTTTTTAATAGCAAAATATTTGCAAAAAAGGAAATGATCTAACCATTTGGAGATACTTAAATTTTGGTCATTAATAAGATGGAATATGTGACCAATAAAATGTTTTTTAAACTTCCCACTATATTTTAGATTGCTCATTATATAATGTTAACTTTAAGAAGTATAAAAAATGCATAACGTTTGATCACAGTGATATAAGTAGAATAAAAAATGCAAAAAGTTTGATCCCAATGATATAAATAGAATTAGGTCCCAACTGTATAAGAAGCTTAGGAAAAATTAAAACTAGAAAGTAATATATTAAGATGGATTTTTTTCTGTGGGTATTTCTAAATTACTACTTTTCTTTATGCTTTTAAATATTGTAGATACACAGTGGTAGGTACTGTGGTAGTTCTCTGGTGATTGTTTGAAGTGGATGGTGAGGGTGGGAGGGAACAAACAGTCCAAGGTGTTTTAGACCTGACCCCTCATGTCTCCATCTGAGATGGGGGACCAAGAGGAATGGCAGGTTTTTAGGAAGAGGATGTTGGGGTCAGTTTAGGACCTGCTGAGTAAAATCCAAGGTGGCAACTTGACAACGTCCATTCAGCAGCTAGATGTTTAGGTCTGGGGCTTCGAGGCTTAGGTTTAAAAGTTACTTTCATAAGGTGCTGCCATACCAGAAGTAGTGTAAGGGGATGAGGTTCCCAAGGGCAAGCATATCAATGGGAAGGGAATGTGAGTCCAGGACAGAGCCTAGAAGACATGATGTGACAGAGAGAAGGCCCCACTTGGGCTCAAACTTTATACTGTTTTAATATTTCTACATTTTGTATTACTTTTCCAATAAACTTTTCTTACAAATTCGAGATTACAATGTGAGCCCCAAATTGAAAAACAACAGCCTTGTTTGATGGAAATAGCAGCGGCCAGGGAATGTGGGACTGGAACCAAGTGTAAGATCGGGGTGACCTGGAAGGTGTGGCTCCCCGCTCTGGACCTCAGTTGCATCATCTTTCCTGAGAAGTGGGATGAACTGAGGATCTGCAGATTACTTTCCAGCTTGGAAAGGTCTGAGGCAAAGAGTCACCAAGGATGTCAAGCAAGTCAGCATGGTGGGCGTGGAAGAAAACAGCCTTGAGTAACCTTCCAAGGGATAGTTGGTTTGCGTCTTTATGGTTTGCTATTTTTAAATTATTTACGTTGTAAAACTTTATAGGGATTTGATTTTCTCCCTCAAATAATCCACTAATTTGGCTTCTGCAGATCTTTGTTGTACATCCTGAAATAGATATTATAATACGACAATCCTAACTTGATAATAACGTGTCTTTGTGCCAGTGTAATAGGGATAAAGAAAGAGTCCTGTTTTTGTCCTAATAAAGAGAGGGCACTTCAAGAGGTCACTTATTTCTAGCTGCTTTTGAATAATAGTAATTAAAAGTTTAACACATTAAGGTTTTCCTTTATCTCGTATTTCCTAGATCCAGATTTCTTTGCTTTAGTCAAGCCGCTGATTACAGGATTAAATTTTAGAGTTTTATCTTTCACACAACCTTAACATCAAAAAATTGAGTTGAATATTGCTATCCTGTTTTGCTTTTGTGTTGGTTTCTTAAGGATTTCTGACTGTTGGTTTGATACCATTTTCAATGGGCATGTATAGTATGAACTTATCCCTACTTTTTAAAATAGCTTTATAACTTGTATATGACTTACAGAAATTCCTTATTTTATAGATCTTAAAAAAAAAAGTTCAGCTCTTAAAATCACAGAAATTCAGAAAGTGTAAGACAATTTCAGAATTAAAAATGCATATCAGATTGCTTATGAATTCTTATTTTTTAAATCGAGAGTATTAGGGTCTATCAAAGAGATCTTCCTGTTAAAACAAATGCCCTTGGTACATACACCATAATATAGTACATGTATAGTATAGTATAGAACAACTTTACTTGCTTCTGTAAACGAATAAATTTCTAGAATCAAATTTAGTGTGTGCTACCTATGAATATTATGACCTTATCAGAAATTACTAGTATATTTCAAATAAGTTGGATTTTGATACCAAAGCATATGGAAAATTATATTAAAACTACATTATATGGGCTTCCCTGGTGGCGCAGTGGTTGAGGGTCTGCCTGCCGATGCAAGGGACACGGGTTCGTGCCCCGGTTTGGGAGGATCCCGCGTGCTGCAGAGCGGCTGGGCCTGTGAGCCATCGCCGCTGGGCCTGTGCGTCCGGAGCCTGTGCTCCGCAATGGGAGAGGCCACAACAGTGAGAGGCCCATGTACCGCAAAAAAAAAAAAAAAAAAAAAAAAAAAAAAAAAAAAGTACATTATATTGTATTTGGCACATGGTGGGAAAATACCATGTAGTTTGAAATTTCTACCGTAAACCTTCCATTCTTAAATCTTAACAATAGACATAACTTTTAAATATATGACTAAAAGCAGTAGAATTTATTAGAAGTTTAATACATTTGGTAACACTTTTTTCCCCTCACTCTTCAGATTAAGCACAGATATTACAGAGAGAAGTGTTGTAAACTTTTACCCTGTGGACTCAGCAGAAGACCTAGAATTACAAGACTCTGCACTAAAGTATGTTGACCTTTTTATAACAATATATTTTACCTTTTTACATTGAAATATTTTTGCTTTAAATTCCGCTTTGTATCATTTTTTCCCTCTAATTCCTACAGTGGTCAAATACAGTTGGAGACGTCTCCAGAATGTGAGGTAAGGCTGCTCTTGGATTCACCAGAGCTCTGGTGCAAATACTCTGCCACAGAAGAGTGGCCACCATATTTTATCGAGGTTTATCGTGGGGTGGAACATTTATTAGTGAGATCAATATTCAAATTTGTTCAAGGTCTAGTTTTCAATTTTTTTATAGCTCTAGTTTCTTTAGTTTTCCTGCTTATCTATTATACTCACCTCCCCTTAAAGATGAGAGTTGGCTGTTTCCATTAAGTTCTCTAAATTTTTTATGTCAGGCGGTCGGTCTTAAGTCAGGCCCTGGCAGCTAAGACCCACACGGAAACCTCCTCTGTCAAAAACTGGAGGTAGGGGCTTCCCTGGTGGCGCAGTGGTTGAGAGTATGCCTGCCGATGCAGGGGACACGGG
>NW_006793498.1:3094429-3113293 GCF_000442215.2 Lipotes vexillifer | reverse complement strand
CATGGCCGCTGAGCCTGCGCGTCCGGAGGCTGTGCTCCGCAACGGGAGAGGCCGCAACAGTGAGCGGCCCGGCGTCCCCCAAAAAAAAAAAAAAAAACCTGGAGGTAGGACCATCTGATGCAAGTTTTACAGCCACAGATGAATATAAACCAGGAAAGATTTGAGAGACAAGAATGAGTGATTTGGGATATGCCTAGGAGGATTAAGTGACTCTACCAAAGAGAAACTGGTGGGGGGTGGGGTTTGGGGACAGAGTAAAGGTAGGTCAGGCAGCTACAGAGGGTGAAATTTGAGTGTCTGTAAAGAAAGCAGATTTGACATAATTAACTAGAGATGAGCCCGGAAGGTCCCGAAGAAGCAGGCATAGAGAGATAGGCTTGAGTCAGCGACATGGGAGTAAAACATTGTTTACATACGACCTGTTTTATCCCTTCTTACTGAATAGGCTTAGGATGGCTAATTTCAGTACAACCAATTTATGTCCCCTGAGGTGTCTGGACACGTACCATATAGTAAAGCAGTTTTCAGACTCTTAACTAGCTAAGCCTCTGTGTTAAATCAGGAAAAGAACTGTAATCGAAAAACCCATGTTCCCAGAGAGCGTGGCTTCATAGTTGAGTGTAGTGACTTGGAATTATGTTAAGTTTTGGCCCTATCTCAAAGACTTGCTAACTATGAGCTCCTGTGGGCTACCTTTCTAACTTCACCTTTATTTTCTATAAATTGGGATCAATCTTGTAACCCAGGACACCTAACTTAGCTGTTACTGTTACTCTGCGCTGTGACTGTCATCAGTGTGGTCCTTAGAATCATTGCACTCCCTCTTCCCCAGGTGGAGGCATCCCTGAATGACCCAGTAGTGGGACATCAGGAAGCATCTTATGTGAAGGCTGCCCTGGGCCCATTTCCACAGGCTCTTCTTTAGAGACATATGCTGCTTTTGATTCTGTACAGACTCACTTTTAGTTTTAGCTTTTTATTTGGAAATAATTTAAAATTTATAAAAGGTTTATTAAAAAATTACAAGAGTCTACAAAAGGTTATAAAAAATTATAACCTTGCACCCAGATTTACCTGTGATTAACATTTTAACACATTTGCAGTATCTCTCTCTTCCTCTACACACATAGTTCTTTTTCTGGAAATTGGAGGAAAAGTTTTGTATATCATAGTCCTTTTCTCTAAACATGTCAGTGTGCCTTTCCTAAGAAAGGGATTTTATCCTATATAACCCCATTTCAGTTATCAACTTCATAAATTTACAGTGATAAAATATTTTCATCTAATCTGCTATCCATATTCCAAATATTTAGGTTGAACTAGTGATGTCTTTTATAGCACTTTTTCCCCTTCAGTGTAGGATCCAGTCTAGAGGCAATAATTGTCAGGTAACTGTATAGTTTGCTTTATTCTGGAACATTGCCATAACTTTTCTTTGATTTTTTATGACCTTAAAATTTTGAAGAATATAGTGCTCCTCTTTTTGTAAGATGAACTGCCTCTTATTTTGTGGGACAAAAATCCCTCATATTTCTTCATGATTAGATTGAGTCCCTGCATTCTTGTTTGGGATGCTGCACAGGTGGTGTGGTGTCCTTCTCAGGTACCACATTTGGAGGCACGTCGTGTACATCTGTGCTTCATTGGTGACATTAATTTGATTACCCAATCGAGGTAGAATCTGATTTCTCCACCATCTAAGTATTCTATTTTCCCCTTGCAATTAACAATCAGTCAGTGAATAGGTACTTGGAGACCGTGTTAGAATCCTGCTGCAGACCCACTTTTGATTCCAGTAAAATAGATGCCCTCCTGTGTGCATGATTTCAGGAGTATCAGGCAGACACCAAGCCTCTAGGAAAAAAGACCTCCATTCCGTGTCTGATTTACAATGTTAATATTTTTTTTCCCCTTTTTGGTTGAATGAGGAGTCACGTTCAGTGTGAGGAATTCTTACACATTGTCTTCCTTCTTTGGGCAATTCTCTGTCTACATGATTTTAAAAAGGGAGGGGAATTGCTGGCTCTGGTGGAAAAAAGAAGTCACAAGGAGGAGGAAAAGAAAGTGGTAGATTAGCAGGGCCAGTGCTGATGGTTATGTGGGACTTAAGTGGGACCCTCCTTTATGGTTTGGTTATTTTTATTTTATTTATTTATTTATTTTTTTGCGATACGCGGGCCTCTCACTGCTGTGGCCTCTCCTGTTGCGGAGCACAGGCTCCGGACGCACAGGCTCAGCGGCCATGGCTCACGGGCCCAGCTGCTCCAACGGCATGTGGGATCTTCCCGGACCGGGGCACGAACCCGTGTCCCCTGCATCGGCAGGCGGACTCGCAACCACTGCGCCACCAGGGAAGCCCTGGTTTGGTGATTTTTATATTCTCTCTTCCATCTCATTCAGGAAGAAAGCAGTATCTTTAGCATAGTCTTGAATCAGTTAGCCAGTGTTTGTTGAGTCCCTGTGCTGGATTCAGCCTTGTTTGGGGTGTCGAAGACTGGGATAGGAGGAAGATGAAGTTGCCCTCACATTTAAGGCATTTTAAGAATTGTGGAGGAAAGAAGGCTTGGACATTGAGGAAACAGAGAAGAATATGAGAGAGTCCATAATCCTGCGTGTTTTAGGTGCTCTGTGAGACTGGGGAAAGGATAAGAGGTTAAGGAAAGGGAAATAAACCTAGATTTGGGGGGCAGCTAGGATTTGGATTGGTCCCAGGAGGCTGTGCTGAGTAAGGCAGCTTGGCCATGGTCGAATCAGCACAGAGCATGAACCGGACAGAAACACTGAGGGATAGGCCGGTGCCCAGTTAGATGAGTGAGGCCAAGATTATGAAATGGTTTGTAATTGTCAGCACATCACATTATCTGACTTTTAACACACTTTAGATGACTATCCACATCAAGTCTGGGTAGCAATGGAAACCATTCAGGAAGAATTGCAAATTATACTCTCATACATAAGTAATATCCAATAGGGAAGGATGCTGTGGGGACAACAGGGAAAATTAGAGGAATGAGTTTCTTACAGAGAAAATCAAACCTGCAAGTTACTTGTTAGCAATTCAGACATTTAATTGAGTAGGGAAATGAATGACTGTTTATTCTAAAAATATGTTATTCCCTTGGATTTGTCACAGTTGGGAATATTTTTTAATAGCACTCCTCAACAATAGGAATAGGAACAGACATCTTAAATTTATACTAGTTTGGTGATATATATGAAGATGTTTATATTAGCTATCACCAAAGTTTTTCGGATCAATGCTTTTTTTTTTTGGCTGTGCCGCCCGGCTTATGGGATCTTAGTTCCACGACCAGGGATCAAACCTGGGCCTTCAGTAGTGAAATCGTGGAGTCCTAACCACTGGACTGCTAGGGAATTCCCTCAGTGGGGTTCTTGATTACCTTATAAAGAAGGCAGATCTGGGTAAAATAAACTATCGAGTTCCCCATTGGTTGACAAAGCAAACTGATGTTGAATTGACAGCGCAGGATTTTCCTAGGTCCGGGTATGTATATTTATTAAAAAGCTCCCAATGAGATTCTGTGTATTTGGGAACTACTGCCTTGGACCATTTATAAAAACCCTTATGCTCCCAGCAGGTGGGAACCTGCAGGTTGCTTGGTAACCTAGCAAGGAAAGCTGAAGTTCACAGGTACTTTGGGCTGAGCTCTTTGCTCTGGGAAATCCCTTTTCTTAGTTTGTGTGATATTTTAGTGGTATTTTTCTGTGAATATAGTTGCATGTTTTTAGAAAATGTAAGTATGGCCTACTTAACTACTAATTAATTAATTCAGCATATTATTCATTGTGTCCCTTTGTGCCAGGGATATGATGGAAGTTAGAAAAACTCAGTTCTTGCCTCACTAATTTTATAGTCTGATGGAACGTACCATGCATTTTTTTTCTTCCTTAAGGTGCAAAATGATCTAACATTACAGAGTAATGGGAGCGAGTATTCTCCCAATGAGGTAAGTTTCCCGAAGATTAATGAAAGCTGAGGTATTTTGTGAAGACTGAACTGGAATATCTTGTACAGAAATCTATAATCTGAGACCATGATGATTCATGAGTTAATTGTATTGCAGAATCTCTGAGGGAATCTCTCATTAGCTCTCATAGCCCGATCCGGCCCTATCCATAATTAAAGACTCATTTTATAAGACATAATTTGAAGACCAAATGTGGGAACATTTTTATAGAAAATGAAGTGAAAATAGCTCATGTAGGCAACATTTAGAATGTCTCGTTATCTATAAATGATTCAGTGTGTGGTTTCCCTATAGCTGAGACATCTGTTCAGTGTTACCTGTTTTCTCATCTCGCTGTGTTATGAAATTCTTTATCAGATGTGCCCTCTGTGAGGTGGATGTGAGTGAGTGCTTGTGTGTGTCAGTGCCTGCACCTGAATGCACACATCTAGTCAGGAGCAGAAAGGGATTGCCAGTATCACACAACTATGAACTGTTTTTATAATCAGCACGTAAACAATTGGACGGATCTCCCCCAAAACAAAATTCTGTCGATTCTGCCACTTAAAGCATGAGCAATGTGAAGATGCATCAATTATCATTTTTTAGTCAGGACTTCCTCACGGCAGCAAATGCAAGGAGGTCGTGGTTTTATTATAATCCTTGATCATAGAGAAGCATGCATAGTTCTGCTCCAGTTCTTTAAAAAAATGTCCTTTCCTTCTAACACCACAGATGAGAGAGAACTCCCCTGCCATCTCTCCTACCAACACCAGCACAGCTCTGTTTGGCCTGAAGCCTCGATCAGGTAAATTGAAACCTTAGTGTTCTTGCACATGTGAACAGCTCAGGAGTTTCTCTTTAGCCTTTTAAATGCATACATGATAGTGTGAGCAGCCTTGTCAACTCTGGTGAGTTTGAGTCCTGGCATCAGAACCCCACTACAGCGTGGGGAGGCCACATTTTCGAGCCTTGTGGTCGTGAATCACCTATTAACGCCATGTTATCAGTAATAGATTATCTTACCTTCTTTTGAATCAGAACAAAGAGAAAAAGATGTTGGGACGTGTAAGTGGGAGAGAAATATTCTGTTGATAAAATAGCCACCCCTTTGCCCAGGTGGTTCCTGGTACCTTGCTGAATTAAGGCTGGTGACTCTTTTCTGAGACACCCCTCATTTGCTCCCTGGGCCTTGGTAAGGACTGTGTATTTACTCATGTGACAGGGTGGTCATTCCAAGATTCACATGAGTGGTCAGGAGACATTTTTAAGAGCATTTCTGCTTATATTACCTACTTTATTTTAACTTAGTATATTCACAAATGTAAATTATAGCAATGTGTAAAACAACTACTGATTTTAAAAAGAAGGACTATGTATAGAAAAATTTGGTTCTTCTGATTTCTCCACGTACTTAAAGTTCTAGCACTATCTACCTTCTTTTAGGTGCTTCTTTGTTTTAATATTTTTGATTCTTAAGTCTTTTGCATACACTCACTGCTAATGCTTTTCAGTAAATGCTAAGAAAGGACTCAGACGCTTTAAGCAAAAGGTAGTAAAGAACTCATATGTTCCTGGGTTTTTTAATAAAGCATTTGGCAACAGTTGAAGTTATACATGTGTATATTTTGAAAAAGGGTACCCATAGAAAAAAAACGACGATGGTTCTTTTATAAAGGAATATTTTTTCGTTTTTGGAGAAAGTTGATTGATGGGTAGCATGTGGCCAGGTATAATGGCTTCCTGGCATTTTGAATGGGCTGCAAGACAAAGCCATTTGAGAAGATGCTTGGGTGTGGCAAGGGTTAGGAGGTGTTTTATGGAGAACCAAATTGTGCATGAAATAGGACTCAAATGGCTGGCCTCACCATTCATGGAGCTGAGAGTATGCAGCCAGATCTGGGTTGGGCCTCCATTTCCAAGGTCTCAGATTGTGCTGGGAGGAATGGAGGCTTCCATGCCTTGAGTGATGATCTGCCAGGAATGTTCTCTATACACTGAGGACTTCATGTTGGGCTACAGACTTACAGGCACTTTTACACAATTTAAAAATATCTTAGGGGCTTCCCTGGTGGCGCAGTGATTGAGAGTCCACCTGCCGATGAAGGGGACACGGGTTCGTGCCCCGGTCCAGGAAGATCCCACATGCCGCAGAGCGGCTGGGCCCGTGAGCCATGGCCGCTGAGCCTGCGCATCCGGAGCCTGTGCTCCGCAACGGGAGAGGCCACGACAGTGAGAGGCCCGTGTACCGCAAAAAAAAAAAAAAAAAATCTTATAATTGAGCAAATCAAAAGTTGAATGAATCTCCGAAGAATAATATTCTTTTGAATGTGCGTCTTTGCAATTTAGTTGCAAAATTGTCTCCGTGACTTTTTCAGTTCTTTTTATGGGGTCCAAACTCAACTTATCAACCTCATACCCACACTGTTGAACCATTTCAGACTCTTTGTGGTGGTGAAAAATAAATGAAGTATTTATTTTGAATAGCTGGAAACAAAGATAATTTCCTTTCCTAGCTTCCAACCTTTCTATAATGCTGACTAACCAGTGTGGAAATTGTGCCAGTTGTTGAAAGCTTTGTGGAGTTTGGTTGTCGTAAGTAATGCTGATTTTTCTTCAGGAACATCAAGTGGCATGTTGGAACGTTATGAAACTAGCATCATGTATTGGGAATTTTAAAATTTTTATTTAGTGACTTTAAAATATTACAGTATGTATTTTTCACATTTTCTAGAAAATAATATACATACTAATCTTAATTGAAGATCACATGACTAAAAAAGAAATTATTTTTGATTGAGTAGCTTTGGAACTTTAAAAAGTGATTTAATTTTTATTTTAAAGTTAAGTATATGAATTCATGTGATTTCTGTGTTAAAAATAAAAACAGACTGCTCAAATTAGCAAGTGGGAATAGAAACTTAGATTCTTAAAGTAGACTAATAGTTTTCTTCAAAAGAAATTTTTTTTCTGTGTTTTCCTCCCAAGAAAGACAATTGTGTATATCCAAATATGCATTACTAGAATCATGTCCCTGTATTTTACTGGCCCTGCCTTATGGTTGAATAAAAATTGTAAAGATATTTCCTAAACATCAAAAATTACTATATGGATAGTTAGTACAAAAAAAAAAAAGAGATGTTATTTCATAAATGACCAATTTAGAAGTGCTTTGAATTGACTGACATCTATCGGTTAATTAGGTTTGTTGTTAAAGAGACTCTACTAGTGTCTGAAATAGGTTCTATACTGATCAGTATCTAAGACAGTATTGAGAGGTATACCTGTGTGTCAAGGGTTGAGCAGAGTTGGCTAGATTCACTTATCAATAAAGCATGCCAGCAGACTTACAGATGTCTTTAAAGAGAAATTTTACATTACCTTGGGAAAAAAATCCACCAGTGGCAAACACTGATTCTATAATAGATTTATTTCCAAATAATAGACATATTTATACATATTAAGCTTCTATGTAAACAGAAATATTGTGTGAATCATATTTGCTAAGATTGTTAGTTATTTAGGTCTTTGGAAAAGGTATCTGGTAGGTCTTTTGCTTTTTATCTGCATAATCTATGGGTACTCCTTCTTTCCACTGACATGATTCATTAGTACTCTAAGTCTGTGGGCTTGCAAACTGTTAACGATTAACGGTATTAACTGCATGCCAAGTATATGATTGATAAGTACTAACACTCAGTTTTTTATCATTCTTTTTATTCCATGCGCCATCTTTCATTCTTCTCCTATATTGTACATTTGAAATTAAATTCCATAATATGAAATTCGCTTCATTTCCATACAATCCTTATGCCATTTGTGAAATGCTGCTGCCCCTTTGGTTTTTCCTGGTCCTTGTGCAACCGTACGCGGACTGGCTCTCTCGCTCTCCTGCAGACCCAGCCCTCACTCTTCCTCCTATCTCCTTCAACAAACTTACACAGGCACAAACATGGGACAACTCTAGCTACAGTGTTCCATCTGAAGGAGACAGTGACAATGGTAGGTGGCTTTGTACCTATTCTTCGATGTGCTCATTAATAAGCCAATGAATGAATATACTGAACATTCATTTCTGTGCAGCTGAAGATAGAGTGTATATTCTCCTGCATGCCTGATATAAGAGATAATAGTAAACCTGGAAAGTCCAGAAAAGTGCATGTGGATTGTTCTCTGGCAGTTTATCAAACTACATTTAATTCTCTTGAATATTCTGAATTTTGGAAGGACTGTACAATAATTTCTTCTCTATCCTTTCTGCTTGGGTTTTTTTTTTTTTTTTTTTTTTTTTTTTTTTTTTTTTTTTTTTTTTTTTTTTTTTTGGTGTGTTTGCTTGTTTATAAAAATTGGGGGTTTGTACATTTGGATAATCTGCTGCTCCTGAACTAAATGCTTTCAGAGTTTCATCCTTTATCATCTATGCTTATTTACCATATGAAATTTTTAAAGTAATCAAGACATGCTGTGGCTGATCCAAGAGGACTGCACTGAAAATAGTTAGAAGTGAGAAATTCCTAAAAATGAAGAGAAATCACTTGCTTTTTTTTTTTTTTTTTTTTTTTTTTTTTTTGCAAATTATTTGCACATTTTGACTTTTGATACCTTTAGCCCTTTTGAGTGTAATTTCATCTACATGATATTTAAGAATGGTAACTTGGCTTGAGAACCAAATGTGCAAATAAGAAATTGCAGACACCTAGCTAGGATTCATGTGGATATCGTTTGATTTCATGCCACTAAATATCTGAAGTAGCTTAAAAGATGAAAATAAAATAAATATAGTTATTTAAATATACTTACCACAGATATCTGAATCTCCATACTGGTCTGTTACTTCAGATTTTAAACATTTTACTCCAAGATACCAGAAGATAAAAGTAACGTGAAATGAAATAGAGAGTATGCTTTATAGGGAAGAGAAGTGATATGTGGGGTAAAACCACAATGTAAGCACAATAAGAAGATGCATTTTCTGATAATACTTATTTTTTTATCTAAGTATCAATATGTTATATATGTAATGAATAGAAACCGCATATTTCAAACATTTGTTGTGATTTCTGGTCAAAATTCAACCAAAAAATGCTTTTCCAGACTTTCTTATATACAAGTATAATGTATATCTTGGCAGGTTAGTTACAAAAGGAATTTCATTATTTCGTAGATTTCTAAAATTTTAACTGAAAACAAGTGTGATTAAACAACAACAACAGGGAAACCAAAGTCCCTTCTTATATCATCCCATTTTAAATTCTGGAAGTTGAGGAAGGCTAAATGAAAACTTTCTTGATAAACCTGTTCCTTTACTTAAAAATAAAAGGGGGAGAGAGACATTTTTGTTTTCCAGAAAGCATGGCTGTTTATGGATCTGATGTTGTTTAAAGGAAATGAGCCTAGAATGAAAGATTTATGTGTGATTTGCTATTTCCTTAGGAGTGATATCTGAAACCAAAGACTTTTTTTTTTAAGCTGGGGTAAGATCTAGACATCTTACGTAGCAGTAAGATTTCTATCTTTATAGATGAACCAACCAAAACGAGAAAGGTGGGTCACGCTGGGTCACGCTGTTAGTTAGAGGGAGAGGTGGGGTCACACCCAGGGCTTCCAACTCTCCGATCATCTCCTCTCCACCATATCTACCTTCATCTACAGCTGTTTATTGAGGGCTCTTTGTGCAAGCTACTAAGCCAGACGGCCTTCTTTTTATTGAAAGTCCTAAGATTTCCATAGAAAAATAATCATTGTGAAAATCTTTCTGAAAATAAAATAACCTGGCAATACTTCTCTGGTAGTTTTTGTTTGAGTGAAAATTCCAGGGATTCATGTGTAGCTATTATGCTGTACCACGCCGCCCCCCCCCCACACACACATACACAAATAATAAAAGGATTGTTTTCAGTATTCATCTACCTGGGTTAATCATGTCAGATATTGGATAGTTGTTATTTCCCCCTATTTGCAATTTGTCTACAATATGCCCTGGGCAAGAGATGATTTTCTATTAATTATCTATTAATTTTCTGGCAACAGAAATCTTTGCAAATATTTGTGTAGGTTCCCAGATCTGACCTTTCAAATAGAATCTTCATTCTTTTTGTGCTAAATATTGCCTTCTGATTTGAATACCTTTTCCAGTATATTTTTTAAATTAATGAAGCACTATATGTATCCCCAAGTATATGTGCTAAGGTTGGAAGAGGAATACAGCCTACTTTTATGTTGTTCTTACTGGTTCCTCTGAAACAGTAGATCCTATTCAGTGGCCTCTCATGGCATTTCAAAGCTGATTACCCCAGCAGTTTTGTTTCCTCATATTTTCTCCATTATCCAATATCTGCGCTATCTCACCCTGTGTAAATAAATGGCATCATATTACCAACTCAACCCAGCATAATGTAGCTTGCCTTTCATTTGTATTTTTATTAATTAATTTCGGTAAAGTTGGCATTTTTATACCTTGTTCACTGTCTTTATGTTAAAATTACCCTTTTATTTAAATTCCAATATTTAAGTAAAATTTAAATTTTATTTTAAAAATACACTTAAAATAATAAACATAGCTTTCTAATATTTTGCTTCAAATATATCTCATTTCAAATTCCCTGTTTTCCCTAAAACTCATTCTTCAAAGAAATAAAAAAAGGCAAACTGGCTAGAAGGTCCTTGGGAGTTTGAATTCCCACAATCCCCAAAGTTCTACCTCCTAAAATGGATGGGGAAGGATGTGGATGTGTGTCTGTATGTCTTTCCACCCCTGGAGCTGGATGGGGCAGCTTCACTGCAAGCTGTTCTTAACTTGGTAACTTCTCTTCTGCTCCTTTTCTTGTGCCCTCTTACTACTCTGCATCTTTCTTTCCTTTTCCTTCACTTTGAAATTAAAATCATTCCTATCTTCCTTTGAATTATTTTCCCTTTTTCATTTGCAGTGAATTGGTGGGTGCTAATTTATACTTAAAATTGATCTTTAAACTATCACTGGAAAGTGAATGAATGGACATATTTATCTTGGGCCAGTTTACAGACATTTTCTGGAATTGTTTTACCATAATCTTGCACTTCTAGGTATTATTTTCCCCATTACAAAAATGATGAAACTGAAGCTGTGAGATGAGAGGCGTTTCAGTGGTTCTCAACCTGTCTTCATATTAGAATCACCTGGGCATTTTATAAACAATAGCTGCCTATACCCAACACTGCCTGTGCTGATTTATTCGGAGTAGCATGGAGTCTTCGCACTCGCACTGATTATTATTCTTATTATTTTACTGATTTTATGTTATGTTTAAGTAGGTGAAAACCACTGGGTTGAATAAACTGCCCAAGATCATAGAAAGCAAATCTGAGAATTTTGAGGGCAGAGGATTTACATAATTCATTTTTGGGCACCAGAGGGAATAAATGAATGCACTAATTAGATTTCTGACTCACATTAACCTGGATCTACAGCTCATGATACTTTTTCAAAGCCACCGTATTGCTGCCCTTGAATTTGTATGTCTTCAACATCACACCCAGTCCAGGTTTTTAATTTCAAAGGAGAAGCTGAGAGCCAAATTCCAAAACCACATGTGTCCACAGAGAAGAAATCTAGAGTTAAATTTAGATAACAAAGGTTAATAATATAGACTGATAATTTCTTTGCAAAGTTCCTTTCACTTAATAATTAAATAAGTAACATTTCAGGCAATATTTAGAGGAGCGAGCTTTCTTTGCTTAACTGAAAGATACTTTTACAACATTTAGAAAACGTTTCCTGTGCACATCCTTAAATATTTACTGAGTGCCTCCTATGTGTAGGGCATGATGCTCGTTAACTGTGGATACAGATCTGAAAAAAACAGACTAGATCTCTGCCTTCGTGGAACATTTATTTCAGTCTCTAATGCATTCAGACCCGGAGACTAAGTTTTAGGAGATTTTTCATGTTAAAAATAATTGAGATGACTGATTATCAGGGTAGGGTAATCTCTGACAAGGTATTCTCCATATAAAGTGATCTTTGAATGAGGGAGTTTTTGAAACACTTGTTTGTTTATTCATCTGACAAACTGCTTTGTGGGGCAGGGGTAGAGGTTTAAATTGGAAACAAACATAAACTCTTACAGAGTCCTCATGGAGAATAGCAGATCTTTCCTGTAAGACAGAAAGTGAAGCGTGCCATGAGAGACACAGATAAAGCATGTTGTACATTCACAGCTGACAGACCACTCCCAGGTCAGGGATGAAGGTGAGGGGGAGGGTGAAGGAGGAGGTAGAGATTACGGAAAAGTCAGTGGACTTGGACGTGTACCTGCAAGGATGCATTTGATATTCTGCACAAGCATATTCACCATTCCCTGCAGAGTCTTTGCTTAGAAATTTGTCTCTTCAGCTAAAGAAATTGCAAATATTAACAAATCGTCCTTTTCATTCTTTGAATGTTATCAGTATTTGATATACAGTAATTAAACAGCTAAGCAGGACTCATTTTCTCCTGCATCTTAAATCACCCATTTCCTTGTCTCTTCCTACCCCCTGTGCATGCATATGTGTGTGTATACACACACACTGACACACACCCTCACTCTGCTCCCTTGCCCCTCTGTTTTTCTTCTTATTTACACAATCAGTGTGACATTTGATGTGAAAGACAGTTACTAACAGGGCGGCTCTTAATATTGTCTTGCAGCCACAAGCTAAACTTTTATTCCCCTGAATTAAGTAGGGGAGTTCTTGAAATGAAGTGATATGAAATTAAGGAAGACCAGAATAATTCCTCCATAGATCAGTTTCCTGAAGTTTTGACCAGGCTGGTCACTGCATTTATTATTTAAATATGACTTGAAAGAAAAAAAAAATAACTGTGGATAAAATAATCAGAGCTACCATAATGGTCCTATTAAAATTATTCTGTCTTAAACTTATGTGCTCTGTAGATTTATTATTAAATAGTTCATTTTAAATTCGAATATATTCTACAATAATTAATCTATTTAGAAAACTAGTAGTATTACAGTCAGGTTTCCAGTAATTTTATGTACATTTGAAGTATTCATCTTAAAAATAATGGCTCACATATGTTTTAACACTTTTTGACCGCTTACATTCATAAAGCAAATACCCAAGCATGCATTTTGTATTTTTTGAGACGTATGGGAATTTAAGATGAAAAGCAATGCCAGGAAATTAAAACCCAGATACCATTGAATTATCTTGGTATATTACACAGGGCTCTAACAGGGTATAGATACTTGAAGAGTGTGCTGTTAGCCAAAAGCTCACGGTTAACTTAACTTCCTGATAGCTTCGTATTCAGAATGAAATCTGCCAGTAAAAACATACTGAAAATATTAAACATGTCGTATTAGATAAGATTTCCCCCAGAAAAAAAGGGAAAGGAAAATAAAACCTCCAAAGAAAACATTAGATTTGTTTAAACGGTTCTGGGGCTCCCCTTGCTGGCCAGTGTGTGTATTACTCAGCTAAGTCCACATTCCTTGACTTTTTTGGTAAATTCGGTTGACTTTTTCTTTGGTGGTGTGGATTATTTCTAGACTTTACATTTTAATATATATCTCTTCTGGTCACTATGTTTAAATGGGTAGATTTTTTTGGTTGGTCTCAATATGGTGCAAAGGCAAATTTAATGCATTTCCAGTTTCTTCCGTGCTTCTGATTTTGTCAAATTCTTCCTCATTTCCCTTTGCTCTGTGAACTTCTCATCTCTCCCTGCTGGTTGGTCCACCCTACTTCCTTTGCCTGCTTTGCCTTTATTTTTGAAACAATTGGTCTCGCTTCCTGTGGGGTTTGGTTTTTGTAGGTCTTGGTGACAAGACTTTGGCTCTTCCTTAGGTGGCTTGAGGCAGAAGCCCAGGCCCCAGGCTGACTTCTCTCTGAGGTTCCAGAAGGTGTTAACATATACAATAGATCATTCCCTTGCTCCATTAACTTCTGTAAGTCACGGATTTCTTAAGATGTATCAACTTTCTGGTCCTCTGTAGAGCAGCAGAGGGCTGATTCAGATATCCGAGAACTGATTTAGAAAGAAAATACTGAGACGTGAGAAGCATAGTGCAAGACACTTATTAAAGTGTTTTGGTTCAAAGATACAAATTGAGGTTAAAATGACATAGTTGGGTGAATATCGGATAATTGATTATATGGTGGACTCCAGTTGTTTTTATTCAAAGTATATTTGTAAACCATATTTCATTAAAAAACAAATAAATTGAAATGCTTTTAAAGTGGTTCATAGCAAATGCTTGGCAGAATAGAATAAACGTTACATAATCTTCTTATTCTACATTATTGAAGATACGGTAATTGAAACTCCTAGAATTGCAGTATGTCAGTGCAGCCTTCTACGTGGTATTGATTTTTAAAATTGGAGTTCTCTGCCCCAAATTTTCTGAAGCGCCCCCCTCATTTGTCCCCCCCGCCCCCAATCTGAAAATCTCTGGGACACGCTACAGCTCTTAACCGTTCTTTGTCCCCTCTGGTGTGCATGGAAAGTTGACAGTCTTAATAAGATAAGAATCTCAAGGAAGAAAAAGATTCAAGTTTAAATTCGCCCTGGGCTTTGTATCCTAATAAAAATTGCCATAATCACTCTGCCCCTACATAGCATATTTTGTACCTTCTCTTTTAGTCTTTAAAAGATGTCATCCTTCAAAGGTTGAGAGCATTCATTTTCTCTGCAGCCAGAGCCTTAACTCCTTCCAGAGTTGCCACTGTTAGTCGCCATTTCTGGAGGTTGTAAGTTTAAGGACCTGCAGCCAGAGATGATCTCTTAAAACTGTCTCCCATCTTGCCAACTTTTCTAAAAGGAGTCTGTGGTCATCTCTGAAGAGCTGACTTTTGGGATGTGCTGTCAGTGACATGATAGAAGGCAGAATTTTTCCCTCCACACTCAGATACCTATCTGAGTGGATAGTGTGTATCATCACTTAGTTCCTAACCCAGGCTGATGAAAAACCTCAGCCAATAGAATCCTTAACCTGTGCTTGTTTGTAACCTGTAAAGCAATTCTCTCTTATTAGCTGAAACAAAGTATCCAAGTTTAATGAAAGGATTGTGAAACCTGGAGTGTAGATGAAAACTTGGAATAAAAGCAGTGGAAAAAAGAGAGAAGGGGTCTGGAATGGTGCCAAGGATGACCAATCCCTTTCCTGGATTCAACTGATGGTTTGTCCATACAACCCAGAATAATTGAATACATAATCTTCTCTAGCATATTCAAATCAAGCTTTTCATGTGAAGTCAGAATTTATTGTTTTGTGAGTGGTGAATGAGTTATTTGGGATAAAAAAACTATTTGATTTAAATATGATCAGCCTTATATGGCATCCTGTACTAGGCGCTCCATAAAGGCTTTTTTCCCTTTCTGTTACAGTGTTTCTTAGACCACAGAGAAATTTGGAATCTATAGACCCACAGTTTACAATTCGGCGGAAAATGGAGCAGATGAGAGAAGAAAAAGAACTGGTGGAACAGCTCCGAGAGGTACCGGGAAACATTGTATAACTGAATAATTATTTCCAGAATTGAAGCAGCATTCTGTAGTTTTAAAAAGTAGACATTGGGGACTTCCCTGGTTAAGTGGTTAAGACTTCACCTTCCAGTACAAGGGGTGTGGGTTCGATCCCTGGTTGGGGAGCTAAGATCCCACATGCCTCATGGCCAAAAAAACAAAACACAAAACAGAAGGAATATTGTAACAAATTTAATAAAGACTTTAAAAATGGTCCACATCAAAAAAATCTTTAAATAAAAAAGTAGACTTTGAAGCACTGCAGACCGAATATCTAGTTTCAAATCTAGCCGGCTCACTGTTTGATATTGGACAAGTCACTTAACATCCCTGAGTTTGAGTCTTTTCATGTATTAAAAACAATAGTTCCCAGATATCTACCTTCATGGGATTTTATGAGAAATGTATGAGATAATGTAAGTAGAAATACTTAATACCTGTGTATAAAAGCTAGTATTATTTCAGCTCTGGTAAGCTTTAAAAAATGCACTGTTATTAATTTACTTAATAATATGCCATGGATTTAAAGATATTTATAGTTATCCTTACTACCTATCCCAAACCGGACAGAATTTTCGAATGTCATAATAGGCAAACCGTTTGAGTTCCTACCAAGGGTGAAGTCTTGTGCTGGGTGGCAGGGAAGATTTCAAGCTTGGTGATGGCAGAGACCATGGCTGTCTTACTCCTTGTTGTGTTTCTATCCCCAGCACAGCTCCTAGTGGGAACTGTGTATGTATTTTTCTACACTCCTGGTCTTTGTGTCTAGTTAGGAGGATCGTATGTAAATATGTGGAAGATCAAACAGCAGGACAAGGGTCAGTCACCAAAGAACACACTGGTATTAGTTATTAAAGGCAGTACATCATGAATTACTACGTAAGTTCTTTATATTTAAAGAGAAGTGCCATAGCCATGAACTAGACGAATGTAAGAAGCTTCTTGAGAAGGTAGATTTTATACTACGTCTTCTCCATTCACTAGCAAATGATTATTGACTGCTCTCTGTGCCAGGCTGTATAGTCTAGGTGATAGACAGAGAAAAGAACAAAAAGGTCCCCGCTCCCATGAAGCCTGCAGTCTATTGAGAAGACAGAGTAAGTAAGAAGGAAACAAATAAATACACAATTTCAGAGAGCAATGAGTTCTACAAATGAGCAGTGAATCCTATAATTAAAATTAAAGCTGGGCTTCCCTGGTGGCTCAGTGGTTGCGAGTCCGCCTGCCGATGCAGGGGACACGGGTTCGTGCCCCGCCGGGAAGATCCCACATGCCGCGGAGCGGCTGGGCCCGTGAGCCATGGCCGCTGAGCCTGTGCGTCCGGAGCCTGTGCTCCGCAACGGGAGAGGCCACAACGGTGAGAGGCCCGTGCACCGCCAAAAAAATAAAAAATAAAGCTGAACTAAGGTAGGTCAGAATCTTTGTTGTTGCAGATGATAGCTTTATGTACGGTTTAGCACGTAGTCAGGAGGAAAGAAAAAAGACCCAGAAACCTCTTACCACCACTTTAAGCCACTGTGGTTGACTCAACAGTCACATAGGGCAAGTCAGTCCTCTGTCATTTGCCTAGAATATTTGGATGTGCCGTAAACTTGGGAGGTGAACTTTCAGAGATATGTAAAAATAAGATCAGAAGTTGAGCTATGCCTCTCAAAGGGTGATATAATTTTCTCTTAAAGTCTGGGTCATGTTGATAGCTTATGTTTGAATTTAGTGATGTAAAACTAGAGACTGAAAGCATGCTTGGAAAAAAATGAGGTGTCTGTACAAGACAGTTCTGAAAGAGAATTATGCAACACCGTTACATGCACTGATTTTCAAGGGCTTCACTTATTGCAGATCTCCCAATAAAGTCATCCTTTCTTATGCTGTTATCCATTTACAAGGAGCTTCTGCTGTAAAGCAGAAATTTGTATTTGAAGTTTTCAAAACTGATCTATCGACTTCTGCTTCTGAGGAGAAGGAGTTGATGTACTTTTCCCCATTCATCCCACTAAGTACAACTAAACCCCCTGGTGATTATATATAAAATAAGCGTAGGATCACTCTGAAAAGTGGAGAGAATAATTCAGACCAGCTGGGCACCTTGGGACTAGGAATGACAGTGGTGGTGAGTCCAGTGGGATTTCTTGTTTGCTTTGTCTTTTGCTCAGACTTGAAGGTGAAGTGGTTAGAAATCTGAAATGCTAATGGGCACAAATTAAGAAAACAAAGTCCCAATGAAAGCTTTGCTTACTTTAGTCAAAGGACCAGAAAAGGGGCAGCCTAGTGAGATAGAAAATTTTTAGACATTAAAGGCTCTACTCCAGCTAAACACTACAGAAAACCCATGGTCCCATCCCTACCCACGCCTGCAAAGATGGCGTAGGCAGCTAGACTTTAACCTCTGCTGGGATGGTATCAGAGAAGGCCAAGCTGGGAGCCAGGAATTTCATTCCCATGAGCTAAGAATGATCCCGTCCCCTCCCATGGTATCAGTGGAGCCCACATGGGGAGCCTGGATTTCCACACCCACACCAGTCACTGACAGCAAGTGGGAATCTGCATTTACACAGCAGTAACAAGGTGGTAGCCTCCCTTTCCCTGCCAGAGCAGTGTCCAAAAAAGCCAGCGAAAACAGAAAGTTTAAATAGGCTCCAGAGTCTCATAATACCAGAAATGTCCAGGTTTCAACCAAAAAAAATCACTCATTCTACCAAGAACCAGAACGAATGTGAAAAGATAATCAACAGGTGACAACACTATTGTGGCAGAGATGTTATCATCTGACAAAGATTTTATACTGTTCGTGATAGAAATGCTTCCACAAGCAATTAGGAACACAGGTGAAACAAAGAAAAACATAGAATGCCTCTGCAAAGGAATAAAAAATCTTAGCAGGGGCTTCCCTGGCGACGCAGTGGTTGAGAGTCCGCCTGCCGATGCAGGGGACGTGGGTTCGTGCCCGGTCCGGGAAGATCCCACATGCTGCGGAGCGCCTGGGCTCGTGAGCCATGGCCTCTGACCCTGCGCGTCCGGAGCCTGTGCTCTGCAACGGGAGAGGCCACAACAGTGAGAGGCCCGCGTACCGCAAAAAAAAAAAAAAAATCTTAGCAGAGAAATAGAAGACATAAAGAAGGACCAGTGGAAATTTAGAACTGCAGAATACATTATCCAAAAGAAGCAGCCCAGGGGGTGGGCTCAACAGCAGAATGGAGGTAACAGAGGAAAGAATCAGCGAACTGGAAGAAAGAACAATAGGGATTACCTAATCTGAGTAGCAGAGAGAAGACAGACTGAAAATAAATGAGCAGAGAGCCCCAGGGACCTGTGGGCGTGTAACAGATGATACACATTCATGTCATGGGAGTCCTGGAAGGAGAGGAGAAGGGGAGTAGGGCCAAAGAG
>NW_006793498.1:3066042-3094419 GCF_000442215.2 Lipotes vexillifer | reverse complement strand
GGGGGGGGGGGGGGGAAGTGGGTGTGGGTGTGGCTGTAAAACAGCATTGTGAGACAGATCCTTGTGGTGATGGACGTGTTCTATCAATGCCAGTGTCCCAGTTGTTGAAACTGTAGTATATATTTTTGAAGGTTGTTAGCTTAGAGGGAAACTGGGTGAAGGGTACATGAGATCTCTCTGTATTACTTCTTATAACTCCATATGAATTTCTAATTATCTCAAAGTTTAAGTTTTTAAAAAGGGAGAAAAATTGATTTTTGAACTAAAACATGGTCTCAGAGAAAAGCATCTCTTAATCCCTTTTCTGCCCCTTGCAGTCTGTCTGAACCAGTTGGATTTTGGTTTTTTAATTTATTTTTGTTTATTTTATTTTATTTTATTTATTTTTTATTGAAGTGTAATTGACTTAAAATATGATTTTAGTTTCAGGTGTACAGCATAGTGTTGTGATGTTTTTACACATGGCAAAACGATCACTATGGATTTGGCTTTTATTGTTCAACTCATTCTGTTTTCCTATTTTCATTGATAAGTCTGAGGCAATGTTGAACTTAAGAAGTCCATTTTTTTTTTTGCCTGTCTCCGGTCTTTGTTGTGGCACATGGGATCTTCACTGTGGCATGTGGGATCTTTCGTTGCGTCACATGGGCTTCTCTCTAGTTGTGGCGTGGGGTCCAGAGCACGTGGGCTCTGTAGTTTGTGGCACTCGGGCTCTCTAGTTGAGGTGCGCGAGCTCAGTAGTTGTGGCGCGTGGGCTTAGTTGCCCCGCGGCATGTAGGATCTTAGGTCCCTGACCAGGGATCAAACCCGCGTCCCCTGCATTAGAAGGCGGATTCTTTCCCACTGGACCACTAGGGAAGTCCCAAGAAGCCCATTCTTTTAAAAATTCAACTAATTAAAAATTTTAGACACGACTGAATTTTTTTTTTCTACAGAGGGATTTTTATTTTAATATCTTTCAAAAAGGTTGAAAGCATGTCAGTGTTTTCCACGTGTTCTTACCCTTCTCCATAATGAAACTTAAGTCTCAATTCATAAACACCCATAACTGTATTTTACCCTCAGTTGCCTGAGAGCAACTGACTTCCTTCTGATTCCTCCCCAGAGCATCGAGATGAGACTCAAGGTCAGCCTGCACGAAGACCTGGGGGCTGCCCTCATGGATGGCGTCGTTCTCTGCCATCTAGTCAACCACATCCGCCCTCGATCCGTCGCAAGCATCCATGTCCCCTCACCAGCAGTTGTAAGTAACGCCATATAAAGGGAAACTAACTCTCACATCAAACAAACTCCTTTGGGACAGTACTGCTGGTTAAAGATACCGATGGGATCTCCAGGACCCTCTGCTCAAATGCTCTGTGCTGGGCCCCAAACAGCTAGAAGAGCAGGAAAGGAATAGCATTCCTGAATGAAGCAACATTTTCACTGTAAAAAGGGAAAATATTTAAAGTAGGTACGTAAATGACAGAAAAGGAACTTGCTTCAAATATGAAGCAAAACACGTTAAAGAAATGCTTGGGGTGCTAACTTTAAGACTGTAGAGACACAAAGATTCATTCCTCACAAGGAATTATTTAAACAGTGAGAAGTCTTTTTGGGAAACTTCTTTTGGTTGGTGAGTTCTCTTCTAAATGGAAACTCTTTCCTCTATTAATTATTGAGGAGCTTAGGATAGCTCTGAAAAGATGTGGATTCTGTATAAAATATCATTAGTAACCTGTGAGGCCAGAGGTTGGTCAGCTGGTCATTAATTCAACAATTCCTTGATCACTAGCTGTGCTCAGGGGTGGGTTGGAGATACCAAGGAAACTGGGGAAAGATGAAAGAGACCGAGTGATATGCCATTAGTCCCTAAAAATCCTCGTCTCCATGTGGGGGAGATAAGGCAGGCACTGGCATCCTCGTCCTGTAATCATGGACCCATATTACCATCCAGAAGAGAGCTATGGAGTCATTTTATGGTCATTCAGATGAGGGAGGGGGAATCAAAGATAAGCTGGTCTTTGAAGCCTACGTAGGGTTCAGACAAGTAGAGAAAACCTCTATCCATACTATTTACTGTTAGGTGAAGCAGAAGAGTTTAGGGGCTAAGAATGTAGGGGTTGGATTCCAATTCCACATCTATATAATCCATACGACTTTGGGAAAGTTATTTAACCTTTCTTTAACTTGATTGGCTCTTCTCTGTCATGGAACTGCTCCCATGAGGATGAAATGAGGGCCTACATGTGATATAAATGTGAATGCAAGCCATTGTGATCATTAGTGTTTATGAACAGATTTTTCAAAAGCCAGAGCCCCCAACCTCAAGGCACAGTGTTCATAAAATATCATAGGAAGAGTCTGTGGAGTGAAAGCCTCATGTGAAGCCCCACTCCCCACCCAGGAAAGCATCGTAGTGGCATTATTTTTCTTAGTTTCTTTTCTCTTGGCAGCAGGAAAAATTAGCTGATGATCGCATTTCAACTGTCAGTTTTCTTTCTATACAGTTGAATATATTTTTCCCTTCAAAAGACTGACCACTTTTTTGACTCAGAAAACACAGGGAAAAAAACCAAAACAAAACAATTTGTCTTCTGATTCAAATCTGCTTTATCTGCCTTAGTTTGGGCAGTAAATTCTGTCCTATAATCAAATATGAAAAAGTTTTGAAGTCCAAACTGCGGTTAAGTTGTTAGAGCTGTGTACCGGATTCTCATTCAGTATTTTCCCCCAACTTATAAGAAAGAAAGTACGATTCCTCAGCCTCCAATTTAAATATACAGGTATTGTGTTATAAGGTATGAGGACACTATGAATCATGTTATCTACACACATTTGTAAATTTGATCAATTCTTCAGGAAAAAAATGCTACTTTCTTTGGTTGTCACCTTTTATCTTTTTCAAATAAAAAAAATTAATTGAAAATATAATGGGAATAATGCTTGATTGGAGAAAATGGAGAAATGCAGGAGGAAAATATATCATGTTCTATCCCACCACCCAAAGACAACCAACCACTGTTTACATTTTGGCTTTTATGCTGCTAACACTCCTTGTACATATAAGTTGTTTTCTGAATTGTGAGCTTCTCATATATACTATTTAGTAGTTTTTATTTTTTATTTTTTTAATTTTTGCTGTGTTGGGTCTTTGCTTCTGTGTGAGGGCTTTCTCTAGCTGTGGCGAGCGGGGGCCGCTCTTCATCGTGGTGTGCGGGCCTCTGACTATCGCGGCCTCTCGTTGCGGAGCACAGGCTCCAGACGCACAGGCTCAGCAGTTGTGGCTCACGGGCCTAGCTGCTCCATGGCATGTGGGATCCTCCCAGACCAGGGCTCGAACCCGTGTCCCCTGCATTAGCAGGCAGATTCTCAACCACTGCGCCACCAGGGAAGCCCCTATTTAGTAGTTTTGAAAATTTATGAAAACCTAAGTATTTCCCCAAGTCATTAAAACTCTTCATAAATATCCATTTTAACAACTGTGAAGTGTTTTAGCTTATGTTATTATATTGTAGTTTTCCTTTCTAGAAATGTTTCTAAATGTCCACTTCTCAGAAATTCTTCTCTGAGCATCCTGAGCTCCCATTGACCAGACCCAGCCACGGCGTAGCGGTAGAGCCCGCTTGCATCTCCAGTCTGTGTAACATTGCCTTACAAACACTGTCCACTCCCGTGTTTGCACAAGTTGCTCACTCTAACCTAGAAGCCTGCTCCCCACCCTGCCTCTAAAGCTCCTCGCCTTGAAGCATCACCAGCTTTCTAATAAAACCGATTGCTTTGGCGAGAAAGAGAGTCATTGGCCTGGTGAATTTAACCCTTCATATAGAAATATATTTGCTGATGGGAAAAGGTGATGTTTATGGTGTACTTTTAAGTAAACTAAAGCAGGTTACACAACAGTATGATCTCATAAAAACTGTGTGTGTGTGTATGTGTGTATCCACACATATACATTCACATGTGCAGAAAATCTTGCACACGTGTATATACATATATACATGTATGCAGAAATTCTACATATAAACACATATCTATGTGTATATATGCATGTCGTTGTGTACACACACAGTGTCTAGAAGAATACAATCCAAAATATTAACAGCGCTTTAGGTCAATGTTTCTGGATAATTTTTTATTGTCTTCTGTTTGCTTATGTATTTATTTTTCTCCAATAAACGTGTAGTACTTCTGCCATTTAGAAAGTTTAAAATTTTAACCTGTTATTACAAGTATTTCTCTTGGTAATTCTTTATTTCTGAATATTTGCATTCATAGCCTAAACTTAGCATGGCCAAATGCAGAAGAAACGTGGAAAACTTTCTGGAAGCATGCCGAAAATTAGGAGTACCAGAGGTAACGTCAAACTTAGTTCCAGTAACTATGTTTGAGTAAAGATTTTACTTAATATATGTGTTTGAACCTATTGAATAGATATACACCTTTGTCCATCCTTTTTCATCTCAATCTTTCTTGAGGAATAATGTTGAATAAGTTATATAAAATTTTAGTTTAAATTGCTCTATTGCAGTGAAATAAAAATGGCTTAAAATGGTATGGTCAATTCTGAAGAAAAAGGGAATATAATTTTTTTAAGGTTTTGAAATAAATGCGAATTTCCAAACTTACAAAACAAACTTAGTTAGCTTGATTCTCTTCACAAAGAGCAGAAATTGCTGAAGCTTCAGTGAGCCTTCTGTGGGTTACATAGGGTAGAATTTTGGAGGTAATGATTTTTGCCTATCCAAAGCTCTTAAGCACAGTAGACCTGTAGTTGACCACTGATTTGTTGATTTGCACTCCTTGTAGGTTTGGGGTATGTAGTTCAAAATAATAAGCATTGAAAATATTATAATTATTGTTATTATTATCATTAATCACAACCATTCATAATAACAATGTTTGTGTATTGCTTTATAGTTTGTTAACTGTTTGTATTTACATTTTCCCCTTCAGTCCACTGTAGACCCAATTGGCAATTCCCTGTAGCCAGCCCAGCAATGATTTGCTACTTTTTCTTTCTCCCAAGCTAAGCCCCAGCCTTAGCCTCAGCCAGATAAGATAGCTGATTTGGGTCTTCCGAGGACTTTACTATCAGTAACATAAAATGATTTCTTAGGGAGATAAAAGTTCACTCAGAATTTGGGGATAAGTTGACAAGCTTTTCATCATTGTGATAAAGGGAAATAGACAGAAACTACATTTCTTAAAATTTTCTTCTGTCTTTTCTAATGTTCCAGGAATAAAGTAACTACAAACTCTATCATGAAATACTGTTTTTGAGTATATGAAGGAGTTACATTTTCATGTAGTTCTACTAATTGATAGGAGTTAGTTATTGGAATTGAGTAAGGCTTTTTCTCCCTCCCTCCCTCTCTCCCTTCCTTCCTTCCTTCCTTCCTTTCTTCCTATTTTTCAGCTTGGTGACATTTGAAGGTGAGAGTTAAGTGGTGGGCTTCTAATCTTATTTGAGGAAAAGGAGAGAATTATTAAAACATCTTTAAGTCAAAACTGTACCAATTAAAAGAAGCTTTCAAATTCGTTTTTAAATAGAGTGTAATCTTTATATAAGGTACTCAATGTCTTTATGATCAATCCAAATGTGTTTCAGCAGTGTTAATCTGTGTGTCTGTATTGTATGTGTGCATTTTACTATTACCCATACATTTCTTGGCTTCAAATGTTTGTGAAATTCTCATGCGCCTACCACTTTTAATGATTTGATTCCGTCATGGGTTAATACGTGTGTGAATCAAAATTATCACACCAAGTTTCAGATTGTAAATTATTTGTGTCTGTACTCAAAAACGCTGATGAGTTATGACCAATCCCCTGTGATATTTTAAAACTCATCATTTTTCTTGGCTTACGATGACACAAAATGACGTGGAAATGCCATTAACCATTTATTGTGAGTAAAGATTGGTAATTATGATTTCCTTCTAAAGTGAGGAAAAGGAAATTAGCATCAAAATGCAGAGAAAATTTTATCATAATATCTGAATTACGCCCCTAGCACTAATAGGCAACTGATAATTCCGGAGACAATTGAATTACAAGAAGTAAATCATCTTTTTTGCCAGTGTTCCAACTTAACTATGCTTAGTAAGAAATATATCACTAAGGCTATTTTTGAAACGATTTTTAAGATTTGCGGTGATTTTCAAGTTTGCATTGTGTATGTGTGTGATTGTGTGTACATCTATATCCATCCTGATGGATAATCCAGTAGCATCTTACTGGTGACTAGAGTTACATTAAGTTCATTGCTACTAGAAAAAGTCTGTTCGTTGGTTAGCAGTTGAACTTCTTTAATGAGATATGTTAAAGGAAGGGAGGAATATTCTAGTGGAAAACCAGAAATTGCAATTGGAGTGCAGCTGGCAAAACTTGCTATATATACTCAAAGGAACGTGCTTTCATCTCTTGGAATAAATGAGTCATAAATTGTTGGAAATGAGGAAATGTTTTCATCTAGGAATGCAATACTAAGTTGGGGGAGGGGTGGGAATAACCCCTTCTTCCACTACTTAAGATGGTTGACGATTTGAGTGTATATGTGGCACACTGCAATTCTAGTTGCAGGAATTCTCCCCTCACAGTCAGACATTTTAAAAGCCTGGTACTTAAAAGCGGAGGACCTTTAACGTTACATTTTCTTTTTTTGCTTCAAGCTTAACATTTGGGTAACGAAATACTCACTGATTTCCCGGCAGCTTAGCGAATTCCTCCTAATTTGCAAGCTTGCCCTGCTTTCTTCTCCATCCCTAACTTATCTACATACACACACCGATAAGTCACAGAGATCTGGAATTCTGTATTATTTTAAGCTAAATAGCTAACTGACAATGATAAATCATCCTGTAGAGACTGAGAAGTCGCAGCTGTGCTCTCAGCCCGAGTTTGTTGCCCTTTGTAATAGAATCACAGTTTGAAACTACAACCCAAAGTCAGGGTTGGCAGCTTACTCAGTTTTATCAGGTTCATCTGGGTGGAATGTGGTCGCTGAGCAAATGATGACATATAAATTAATATGATGGGAAGGAAGCGATTTTAAAATTGTTCCAGTTGTTACGGTTTTTATTATATTTTCTCTAGAAGTCCCCAGGAACCCAATCCCAGGTACCTGCCTCAGGGTTGGTCAAGGTTCATGAAGCATTTTATTGTGTGTCCGGTGGAGTGGCTTCCCTATAAATGTGGCTTCTTCGAATTGGCTGCATTCAGAACTGCACACAGTGTAAGCGGCCTAGTTTATTTGCAGAAGGTTGGAGTATGCACCAGGAGTGGATGGATACGGCGACTCTAGACCTCTGTCGGTTATTCCTGACGTTTGGATGAGGCTACATCTATACCTTTCTTAGTCCAGGGGCACAGACAGGACTTGGCAGTCAACGCCACCTATAGAAAGGAGTTGACATCACAGAAAGAAGTCGGTGTTGGGTTTCTGGAGAAATTCTGTTAGGGCGACAGCAGGCGTATTTGCTGTCATCTGTGAGGGATCCTGGGAAGAGGTAGAGGTTTGCTGATGAGAATACCAAGGGCAGATCCTGAAAAACAAATTGGAAATGCTGCCCCCCACCCCGCCCCAGCCCCAGCAAGTTCCTTTTCTGGTGGCAGAGTTAATCTCTCTTCAGGTAGTTATTTCAGCCTGGGTCACTTCTGCTGCCCATTTCCAGTGCCTTGGGGTTTTTTGTTTTTGATTTTGTTTTTCTGTTTGGGGCCAGTTCTTCAACCAGGGACAGATTGAGTGACTGCCATCTGGAAGGAGAGGCGTGCGGGTGAGTGCGGAGGATCTGTGAGCAGAGCGAGGGACACGGGGTTTGGGGTGAATTAGCCGCACCTGTGCTGTTAACTGGTTATGTGCCCTGAGGCAAGCCTATTAAAGCCTGGAGCCGTGAACCACTTGCCGGGACCTTCTTGCAGCTGCATCATCTTCTCAAATGCTCACGGTTGAGGTTCCGAGGCCCATATTTTATTACCATGCTCTGAGGAAAATGAGGCCCAGAGACGTTACACAATTTCCTAAGCTCACGCCCGCAGCCGGAAGGCAGCAGAGCTGGCGTTCGAACCCCGGTCCATCCGCGTCCAGCGCCTGCCTTCTTTCCGGCACACACAGGGGCTCTCTGCGTCCGAGTTCCCTGCTCTGCAAACTGCAGGTGTTGGACTTAAGCAATGGATTAAGCCACATTCTCCAGAGCCCATTGATTCTTTCGGAAGCCAAGCCGGGGCTGCAGATCACTCCCACCCCCTTGATTCAGCCACTGGCAGTTTCTCCTTTGCCTGTGTGGCATGTATCGGCTTTCCAGTTAAGAGTTCCTTTAGGGGTACAAACCAGCAATGAGTACTAAAATAGGCATAGAAAAAAAAAAAAAGAGTTCCTTTGGGGGAAAAGTGTCCTGTTGCTAATTATAGTTTGAAAATCACTAGACCCTTAAGGTTTCTTTGAGCTGATAGCCCATGGACGCTCAGCTTCATCCCACAGCGCCATGATTGCTTTCCCCCATCAGCTCCTCTGAGGCAGGAAAATTACCCCACGTGCCTCAAGGCACCCTGGAAAATCTGGGGGTCAGGTGATGTTGCTGGCACCATCCCATGGCCCCTTGTAGTGTTGTTGTCCGTGGTCAGACTGTGCAGCTGTCTCTGACCTCCGGTGCAAGTGTCAGCTTGATCTTGAACACAGGCTTACCCTTGGCGGGCTTCCAAATTCTTCACTATATACTCTTTGTATCACCCAGGAATCTGACTTCAATTAAGCCTTGGGGTCATGAGGCTATTTGTGGACATACTGAGGCTTCCTTTGCCTTTTCTTTTTTTTTTTGCATTATGCGGGCCTCTCACTGTTGTGGCTTCCCCCACCGCGGAGCACAGGCTCAGGACGCGCAGGCTCAGCGGCCCTGGCTCTTGGGCCCAGCCACTCCGCGGCATGTGGGATCTTCCCGGACCGGGGCACGAACCCGCGTCCCCTGCATCGGCAGGCGGACTCTCAAGCACTGCGCCACCAGGGAAGCTCCTTCCTTTGCCTTCTCTGAGTTAGCTTGGTCATTCGTGGCCTCTGATCTTGATGTTGAGGATTCACAGTTGGCTACTGGGGGTCTCCAGTTTGATCCAAATTTAGGGCTGTTTTAGGGCTCTTACTAGTATTGTCTCAGGTCGAGAGAAATCTCTCATTTGTGTAGCATCAAAAGTATTAGAAAATAGATATATAATTTTTTACTCACCAGGGAAGTATTTCACCTTGATTTTATTTTTTTGGAGGGGAAGACACTCTGGTCTTTTTCTAAAGGGAGATCCTCTGGTCTCTGTCTCCCAGAGGAGACAGCCTGGTATTTTTCTGAGAGAAATTGCCCTGGTCCCTGTCTGAGCGGAGACACTGATGTCTCTGTCTGAAAGGAGGCTCCCTGGTCTCTGTCTGAGGGAAGATGCCCTGGTCTCTTTCTGTCTACTTGATGTTAAATAAGTAGCCTTGGCCTCCAACCTCTGTAAGGAGCAAGGTCCTTAATTTAACAGACTTGCCCTGTTTAGAGGAGGAAGGGACATCGAATAGAAATGCACCTTGTTTTCTAGCTGCCCAGCCTCTCCTGTTCATTACTGTCTCCAGAGAGGAATTGGGAGGAGGGTCAGGGCAGCACCTCCATCAGCTGTACAGGGCCCTTGCCTGCCGGATAGCACAGAGGCCAGGGGTCCTCACTAGACTGTGGGAGGTGGAAGGTTTTCCTTCCATATCTACAAGGACGGGTCCCTTGGTGTCCAGCCTCTGCATCAGCCAGATGGAGTTAAAAATAAAATCCTAAAGTACACTGAGATACTAACGATGATTGCTTTGATACAAGTGGAATTATGGCTGAGTCTGCTTTTCAGTGCCTTTCGTATTTGTATTTTGTTGACTTTTATAAGGAGATATTATTTTTGAAAGTAATTGCAAAACTTCCTACTTTATACCTGTTGTAAGGGTTTAGGGCAGTTTATGTAAATGATCTGAATTTTTTAAATTGAAAGACGTTCTATAAATTGAAGCTACCTTTTTTTGTTTGTTTGTTTTAATCCTGAGAATAGGAGATATGAATTCCTTCGCCCCTTTGAACCTTATGTCTCTTTTTTCCCCCAAATCAATGACTTTAGTATCAGTTTAAGTCATAACTAATAAACCACTTTTGGGGGATGGTGAGATTCTTATTACAAGATTTGTTTTAAGTTTCCATTTACATTGGTTACTTGCGAGGTTGGATGATCAGAGGTGCAGATTGACACCAAGTTATTATTTTATTAATGTAAATTTTTAAATCCCTAATGCTTTAAGCAGAGCCAGTCTCTAGCTTGTAAAACCAATCATCTCCAATGGTTAGTAGGTGTGTATCACCATTCATGTAAGAATACTTTCCCCCTGTGTGTCTCCTGGTGGTAGAGCCACTTCCGGTCAGTGGTCTGACGTCGGTACATGGTTGAGAACAAATACTTTCTCGAAGCAGCGTCTTCAAAGAGCTTGAAACTGCATTTCTAGATGAATTACCTTACTGATATTAGAGTTACTAAGTGCATAAAATTGGTGATTAGTTCTTATATATCTGGAGAAAACTCTGGAAACCTTTTCCTACCTCACTCCACTCTGTGCCAGATTACACCTTGTCAGTTAGGGCTTTACATTTTCAGAATGACCATCAACATTCTTGTGCTATGACATTTTAGATTAAAAATACTTTGTAAGCATACTGCCTTTCAAAATTAAATTTAAATAAACAATACTTAGAAGCATACTGCCTTTCAAAATCAAATTTAAATAAACAATATATTCTAAATTTCTTAGAATTTAGTCTGTATTATACTCAGAATGCCTGTAAATTAGACCATTTGATAGATCTGGGTACATTTTTGTTTCTATCTGTAGTATTTGGAGAACCTGAGTTCATCTTTAATAGTAATCTTAGTCACACACTCTTGTGTTGACTTGTATGAGAATCAGTTAACTTCTGGCGATTGTGATTTCTGTTCACTGTAATGGGAATTAGCATCTGCACCCGCCTCTCGGGACGCTGAGTGTATTAACTCTGTTTTTCAAATGCCTTGCAATAATTACTAATGCTCTGTAAATACATGGTGAAATTTGGCCTCCTTAAATTTCCTTCCTTTTTAGTGTTTTCCTATTTTAATTACAAGAAAAAAATAAAGCATAATCTGTAAGTCCCTCTTATTAAGACTGAAATTTGGAAAGCACAAGGGTCAGAAAACTCCCAGGTTCCCCTGGCAACTTCAGCCCTGGCTTCCCATCATAGCATCCTCGAGGGACTGATCTGACGGCCATGGGCTGTGTGACGGGGGTTAGAATCAGAGTAGCCCACACTCCACGCATTATGATGCTTCAGATTTTGCCAGCCAATCTTAGACCCATACTTTTTTCTTCAGAGATCGTGATTTAATTTAAACCACCCGCTGTAGACTGTGAGTCTAAGCTTTCCCCACTTTAATCTGAATGAAGCCCAGAACCTGTGGCATCATGAAATTATTTCCAGATTGAGAAGAATGGTCTGTGTTGCCTACCCAATGCAAGAAGTGTACTTCTGAATAGATACACTGGAAACTGCAGACAATCTAATTCTTAGTTCTTTGATGGAGTTGCTGGGGAGCAGACCAGACATTTTCCGTAGGGTTCTGGGAAATGTATTGAAATATATCCTGGAGATAAAATGATTTGCTTTTAACATGGAAATACCACTTTGGTGACAATCACATTTTAGTGTGTATATGCCTTCTGTCTTATGTCTGTTTTGCTCAGAGTTCACTGATTAAGCACACCATTGCAATAGCAAATTCTTATTGCAATAGAAAACTCCTTCTCTTAGATGTTTCCCCATCTGTTAATTCCTGATCAGCATCTCTGTCCCAGTGAAATCCATTCTATGTGTAGCTGTTTTAATTCTTGAGAAAATAACAATGGTAGCTTGATTCCTCTAAATGCACTGAGAAAAGATGCACAGTCGGAACAGATATAACATGATTTATTAATATCCTTAAAAAAATCTTTTGTTAAGAGGATCTCTACCTTCATAATTTAAGATTAGGAGGTTTATAATCTTATTCAGCGCACTTACATTGATTATCCCTCTTTACCAGAGGGCATCAAGCTAACTGCAGAAGATACGTGCAAGACAGACTCTCTTGTCTTAGAATCATCTTTCAGTTGCTCTGTGATTTGCATCTGCTTAGCAGTGATGCTAAAACAAAGGGCAACATTGTTGCAAAGTATATTATAAAGTATATTATATATATATTTTAAATACTTTGCCTAATTTGGACATAAAGCTGCATAAAGCTGTGAAATATATCACATAAAGCTGTGAAATATATCACAGATATTTTCAGTCCTTGTTTAATTTGGAAACAAAGCCAGAACTTTGGTACATACTGACATAGCGATTATAATCATTTTTAATTTGAAGCTGCGGTCCTTTCTGGCTCAGGAATTCAGGGTATCAGAAAAGCATTTGCTTCCTGACAGCAGTAGGCATCCAGAGGTCAACTCATAGGACTATCTTATTTGTGCGTTTAGTTGATAAAGTAGGAATTCTGCCTCCTTACATGGTGACTGTCAAGTAGACAAAACACGGAGGCCTGTTCTCCCCACCCCTCCCCTTACACATACCTGTTTAGTGGTGAAGAAATTTACATAATTCCTCTATGCACGAATGTACTTTGATTCTAACTGCAGATCTAAGAAGCCTCTTTTAAACTTTTGGTTTATGTCCAGTTGTAAAAATGTGAAATTTAACGTAGTTTTTGGGCACATGTAGGGACATGATTAAAATTAGCATTCCCCAGAGTTTATCAATAATCCTAAAAGGAAAACAAATTAGGCGCATGTATTACCTTTCTGAGAGAAGTACTTTATATTCAGTCTTCATAGACCAGGGTAAAAAATGCACTAAGAGAATGGTGAGGAAAGGTGGGGATTACATTTTTAAGTTTGTATTTTTCCCTTTAGTATAGTGAAGACCTCAATGTCCCAGGTGCAAAGCTCTTATTCTTATGCCATTGCTGACTCATGATACCACTTAAATATTAAAACTGTTTGAATACCAGAAGGATGTATAAATTACAGAACCTTCTATTCCTCGATAGTGAGATTCTGGCTGAGGAATTTCTTTGTCCTATTTGCATAGACTGTGTTGGGTATGCTGCTTTTTGTAATTAATTAAAAAATCTGTGGTGGAACGGGTTTTACCTGCTTGAAATAAGGGGTTACTCTTGCCATTTGCTAGTAACTAAAAATGTGTGCTTCTTTTCAGCCGTTGTTCTGTGTATTTTTAATTGTATGCACTGTCTCTTTCTGTTCTGATGGCTGCCCTCGGAATAGGCTGACCTCTGCTCTCCGTATGACATCCTGCAGTTGGATTTTCGTCACATTCGAAAGACTGTTGACACTCTGCTGGCACTCGGGGAGAAAGCCCCACAACCAACTTCTGCCCTCCGCTCCAGGGACCTTATAAGCTTCTGTCTTGTCCATATTCTCTTTGTAGTGCTGATATATATCACTTACCGCTGGAATGTTCTGTCTGCGTAATGCCCGCATGTGCATCCCTACACTCTGCTCTGTCACCCTGCTCCATGACAGGGTCCTTCCTCCCTCTGGGCCTTTGCCTTGCAAACTTCCATCCCTGTCATCTCTTCAGTAATCTCTGGAGTTTTGAAGCCGAACGTTTCCACATCAGATTTTCCAGAAGCACAAACTTTACAGAAAGCAGCTCCCATTAGATAGTTTCTCTCACTTGCTGAGAAACAAGTGAGGACAGAGTGTATCCACACCTCTTGTTTCCTCATCCTCATAGTGCCAGCAGCAGTGCTCTGCAGTGCCTCTTCTCTCTCCCAGTGAGCTTTGCTGCCCTGGGTAGAGCTGAAGACGTTTCCAGAACAGGAGCAGAGGGGATTTAGCGTATGAAAATCTTGCCATTGGGTCAGTATTTAAGTCGACTCCTAATTCAGGATTGGGCAATTTAACTGTAGAGGGAAGACAGAAAGCCAGCATTGGGGGTCCAATTTGGTCTATAACAATCTTTAATAATGCCACTGTTGACCAAGTTGAAAAATACCATCTGGAGAATGACTGCTTTGCTGGCCATCCAGCTGGCTTCCTCCCTGCTTCCTGCAGCAGAAGCTGTGAAGGGCACCAGGGAGGGTGACCCCCCCACTTCCACCCTGAGTGAGACCCTCTGCCCTGCAGCCTGAGACAGGGCTGTGCAGAAGGGCGCTGGGGAGGAAGGGTCCGGCGCAGTCAGAGTGCCGTCTGGAGGATCCACGGCACACCACTCTTTCTGCGTGGTTTTACTTATTCCTTGTTTGGTCTACTCTGACCGAGGCTCTTAGAAAAGCATTTTCCAAAAAGGGTTTCTATTTTTAAATAATGTAATGGGTCATTTCGCTTTTTTTTTTTTTTTTTTTTTTTTTGGCTACATCACATCATAACTTCAGGTCTAGAATGTGATGGATTTGACAGTATTTATTTTCAAATAAAGCCATGAGTCATGGAACATTCTTGGGCCTAGGGCTGGGGTTACTATGACAGGAACCAATAAGATTGCTCTTATTTTAGAAGAATGTAGCTTCTTCGGTGACTTGAAATTTCCATTTAACCTTTGATTTCCAGTGACATTAGCAGCCTGCTTTTATGTTTAAGTAAGCGTAAAGGATTATATATTAATACCTATATCTGCTTTCGGAGCAATGTGATCAGTTTGCAATTAAAGAAAAAAGACATTAGAATCTTATCTAGGACAAGATATTCCTGGTTCTGGGATGTCGTTTTATAATATGAGACGGCCCTGCTCCAAGGTGAAGACAGACTCCCCTGTGCTTTTATTTACATCTGGTTGCCAAATGGGGGGGGGGGGGATGATGGAGTTCACTTCCTCAAGACAAATTTCTAGTTTACTCACATGGAAACAGTCTTTATAGATGGCTACTAAGAAGATAATTTTATTTTTCTGAACATTTCCATGAATCCAGGGGACTTGAGGATGTGGAAAGGTCACATGGTTAGAAGAATATATTTATAAAGATCCTTTGTTGGTAAATCAGATCAGATTTTCTAACAGGAGACATTCTTTACATGATAATATCTTGAGTTCACTGAGCTTTTCCCTCCTGACTTTGGGTTGATTGGTGAAATACAGGGTATGTGGAAGTTATCTAACGTCAGTTGTGTAATAAGTAACCCGCAGATGTACTGAATTGCCTTTGGTGCTATCTTGTACTCTTCAGTCTGTAACACAATAAAATCCCTTTGTACGATGTCTGATGAGCACCCTGAGCCATAAGTTGCTTAATAAACACATTTTGGGTGACAGATCCAAGTTTTTATGGGCCCATCAGTACGTTAATTTGTGTGCATCCAGAGTCGCGCTCAGCACTTCTGTCCAGCTGTTTGGATTTTTCTTCTTGAAGGGGGTGGGGGGCACAGGGGAAGAAGAGAGATGACTTACTGGGTGACCACCTGAAAGAAAATTCTGTCAATGAAAACTGAGGAGCGCAATCCTGGGAGATGAGATTTAATTTTCAGTGCTGACTTGACGTAGTTCTTTGGCCGTGTTCATATTTCAGTTCTGGCATCCAAAGTAGTTTTTGGATGCACTTTCACCTCTCATGTCATTAGTGTATCTGTACCCTAATGTGTTGCTCCTATGGGGATCTGTTAAGTGGTATTTTTTCATCAAGTGGTCTGGTAACAAGCAGAGCACAATTAATTTAGCCCTTTAGGCAAAGCTTGGAATGAACTGTCCTGTCCATTGCTACTCATTTCTATTCAGAATATTATTAAGCCTCCCCATGGTTCTTCCCCAAGGTACTCACACACCGACTCATAGGCTAGCATGATGCCTGCCATTGCCACGTGACTAGGGATACTTGGCCAACCCACTTATCATCTGAGAGGTGGTTGGGTGATTTATATGTGCATACTAAATCTTCCTCTCACAAGGAAGACCATTTTTTTCCGTACTTACAATGCCTGATAAAAATTACCAAGTATTTATTTACATATTCTTTTTGAAATAGAGGGATCTATTTGAAATAGAAAGTTCTCTTTCTCCAGTTCTTCCAATTGGTAGCAACTTGCTACTCCGTGTCAGGATTTCCAAAATATGTGACAACTAAGTAAGTTCTATTAGTTCCTTCTCGTTATGGATTTGTGGTTCGTATGCAGCTCATTGTACTTGGGGAGAGATATATAAAACAATGCTGGTGGGAAGGGCCCTACAGAACTCAAAAGCAAGACAGCTGAGTAGGAGTTTCATCAATGAGTAGATAAGTAAAGGCACTTGATACCCTGATACTAGTTATTTGTGAGTAAGAAATTAAATTTAGGGCATAGTGGCTAGGGTTATCTCTCTAAAATCCATGCTGGTCTCTGTCATAAGGAAAAAGGGCGTTTCACCTACAGGGTAAAATTCACGGACAGTAGATTAAAATTTCAGGAGCTTGAAAGTGGTTCTGGAAGAGGTGAAAAATATTTGAATGTGATTTTCTTTCAGGAGATTAAGTTTTTAAAATTAGGCTTCAGATTTTGAAATTAGTTCTCAATACACTATCAGGTATATATAATAGAATGTACTCTTTTCTCCTTAAGACCGTGAGGGTCCAGTTCCTTGCTTTTTCACTGGATTTTGTTTATGATTGTGTTCATTCAGTCATTCCTCACATATTGAATGAGCACCCTTTGTACAAGACCCGATCTTGGGGATAAAAAGGTGACCATGACACGTGACGCTGTCTTCAAAAATCAGGAGTCAGCAAACTTCTGTAAAATGCCAGTAAATATTTTAGGCTTTGTGGGCCATACCATCTCTGTTAGGACTACACAGCTCAGCTGCTATAGTGTGAAAGTAGCCACAGACACTCGTAAATGTGTCTCAGTAAAACTTTATTTACAAAAACAGGCTATGGGCTGGATTGGCCTGCAGGTTTTTGGACCCTGTGTAGTGGATCTAGTGGACAAATAAAGAAGAATTCAATGTGATAAGGTCCTGTGATAGGTCAGGTACAAGATTCTGTATATGAAACACGTGGATGGGGGGCCCAACCCTGATGGGAGTGGGTGGTCTTTGAAGCCTTCCTAGAATCGTGATGTTTGCACTGAGGCCTTAAAGATGTGTAGGAATAGCCAGGCGAAGGGTGTATGGATTAGGGAGGTGAGAGAAGGGGTAGTTGTGTGTAGAGAATAAATGTTCTAGAAAGAAGGACTAGAAAGTAGCACGGCTGGAAAGCAGAGAATCAGATGAAGAGTGACACGAAATCCTCTCTGTCTGGAAGAGGTTGACATGGTCTGCATTTCACATCGGAAGGAGCTGCCCCTCGGAGCCCTCACACGGCAAAGCAGGCACTGAATTTCTCTTACGTGAAAATGATGCAGACAGTTTTGTTTTAAGGTTCAATCAGTTAGTGCCAGGACTTTACGTTTTAGAAGCAGACTGAACAACGTGAAAAGTGCTGCATGGGTGACTTTGTTTTGTCTAGCGGGTGGCCTGGCAGGAGGCCTGTGACTGCTGGGGAGCGAAAGAAGCTATAGGAAAAGGAGAGCCAGGCGGTGATGGCGATCTGCCTGCTCCCATGAGGCATTTGCCGCCAGAACAAGACGTCTGGCCCTCACTGCGAAGAGAAACCAAATGAGCTAAGTGGCAGAGCTAACGCCCTTCCCCGAGCTGAGGGTTCTCTGATGCCCACCTGACGTTGAATTTGGCGGGACTGGCCTGGAGAGCACTCCGAGGGGCCAGGGGCCTCTTCCTATCTCTGGGCACAGACAGGACCTGCTCGCTGGTTGGTCAAGGACCTTACGGGAAGCAGCACGATGTCGTGGAAGGGGCCCCAGCTGTAAGATGAGACACAAGTTCAAATCCTGGTTGCAGCACTTACCTGCTGTGTGACTTGAGCAAAGTTCAACTCTCTACATCTCAGTTTTCTCCTCTGCAAAGTAGAGATATTGTATCTACCTCGCAAGAGTTGTCATAAAGAAAAGACCCATGCAAATCCATAGCATTGGTGCCAGGCCTGTAGGAGGTGCCCCCAGAAGTCTTGCAAAGTTGGAATTTAGTCTTTATGGCTTACCTGCCTTTTCCGACCCTGCTTGTTGTGGCTCAGAAGAGGGGTGGGTGAGGGCATAAGAGTGAATATTTGTTTCCGCCATTGGAGAAACAATGCGAAGGACAGGACGAGTCCTTCAGAGGGAGCTCAGAATATTTTTATGCAGGATACTGCTTTATGATTCTGTTCTGTGCTTTAAAAAGAAACACAACAGAAGGAGCGCATGGGTATCCTAGAGCAGTCTGCTGCTGCATTCTCAATGAAAGCCACTCATCTCTCTAACAATGAAATTTTGATGCATTTAAACTCAATGTAAATATTCACCGCTCTCCTTTAGATCCACTATATACAAGGTGAGGTGACCCTTCTCTGTCATTTCCCATCAAGCTATAAATCCACAGCAGTTCCTTCCCCATCACAACTTGTAGCCCACTTCAGGGATCCCCTCCCCCATGGAATATGCAGCGACAGGACTAGTGTGATGGAGGTGGCCTTCTGGCCATCCTCAAAGCCCCTCCTGTATTTCTGGCAGGCTCCCCTTGCTTGTCTTGTCAACCAGCATCCGAAGCCATGATTCCCATCAGTCTCCCTCCCAGTCCTGTGATAGAACAACCACAACTGCCGTGTTTTCATAAGGTTTCTATGATCTGACGCTGGTCTTCATAGGTACCTCCAACCCTATAATGTAATCTGAGGGCACCTCAGGGCTTCTTAGGAAGTCTGAATGAAACGAGAAAGCCAGAAAGGATGCAAGGGATACCTTTTTATGTCTTTTATTTACTCCTTGTCACCAGCTGTAAGGGTGGAAGGGAGAATTTTGAACTCTGCACCTGGTTTAGGAATGAGGAGACCAGGAAGGTGAGAAATGCCTGGGAGAGGGGATGACCTTAAGCTGACTCGGTGTGTGACACCTCCAACGTCCTGTCAGCAGGAGGCTAAGGCCTCAGTATCTTCCCATCCTTGTTTCTCGGGAGCCCCAGCCCTTCCCAAGCATGACCTCGAGCATGGAAACTCAACTCTGCAGACCACCGGCCCCACCACTCATCAGTGGAGACATGTCACAGCTCAAGCAGGACTCAGGATAGCCCCCTCAAAGCCACGTTGCACAGAGATTAGGCTTTGTGCACATTTTAGTTCTAGAATTCAGGAACGTTTGTGACTAAACATAGGGGAACACTGAGGTCAAGAAGCAAAATATCTTGTTCAGAATGCCTTGGGCAAATCTATTGCTTTAAAATTTCTATTCACGTTCCTTGCCCAGTCGTGCTGCATCATTGATCTCAGTGTTTTTCTCACCGATTTGTTGAGCGTTTATGTGTCAATATAAAACCCTTTGTAATTTGACGCAGGTAATTTTTTTTACAGTTTGTTGTTTATCCTTTAATTTTTTTTTTTTTTTGACACACAGAAGCTGTATACTTTCAGGTGATCAATTGTTTTTATCTTTTCCTTTGTGATTTTTATATCACTTTTTCAATCCCCATCCATTTACCAGAGAAAATATTAAATACGTATCTATATGTTATTGGGAGGAATGTTGTGGACATTTTTTAACATTTAACTCTTCAACTCATCTCAGATTGATTTTAGCATATGGTATAAAGTGAAGACTTATTTTTTTCCCCAAGTAATACCTTGTACCAGGAACTTAACCATAATTAGCAGCCATTTATAATATCCGACTGGGGTGCTGTGGAAGCCATAAGAATGAGGAAAATATATCCCTGCCCCCATGGGACCAGCCTTACCAATGAAATGAAATTCAGCTGATTTCACAAGCCCATGGAAAGGAAAGGGTACACACTGACTTCTGGCTGCGGCAGAAGGAGGAAGCACCGTCCATCCTGGCCTAGTGCCCTGTTCACAACTCAGACAGAAGCTCCGATTCTTTCTGAGGCTGACATTTGGCTGCTAAGTTGGCAAGCGGCATAAACTTGCCTCCCCTCAACACACCACTGATGACAAGATAATCCTATCTGATACACAGCAGCCACTTGAAATAATTGTTAAAATTGTATTGTGAAGAATCGGCTGTTTTATATTGACAAGTGGCCATTTCTCAAGGCCTGGAGTCAGAGTTTGAGATACTCTGAATTTACCGTAAGTTAGGGAAGTGGGAGGGATGGGGGATGGTAAGACTGCGAGTGTAGAGCCCACCAACATTTCGAGGTTGTGGAACAGATTCTTGGAGATGTCACGATGTGTCTTTGGATGACCTTTTTAAGAGCACAGTGCCTGCATCTGGGGTACTTAGTGGAGAGTCCTGCATTGACGCAGCCGGAATATCTGATTCCTCCAGCAAGAGAACTGCAAGGAAGCAGTGCTGATCAGAGACCTGATTGGCTTCACGTTAAACACTGTGTCCACCGCCTGGGGCTTGACGCAGCTCCCAGTTTCAACTGTCCTTAAGACCAGTGGTTATTGGACTGTGGAAATCACGCCATCTTTGGGTAGATGAGAGGGAGTGTTTGCTGTGGAGTTGTTTCCCAGCCAAGGAGACACACTCTGGAAGGAGATTCCCTTGTATGGTATCAGACCAGGGTCAAATGACAAAAGTGTAAAATTATTTTGTTTTTGCTCTTTTGTAAACTGGTGGTTGAGCGTGCGGGGTGCCACCCACCGGGAGTGAGCCGCCTTGATTATCTGCCTTGAGTAGTATGTGCTGGACATTTCCCAAGAGCAAAAATACAATATGAGAAAGTAGCAGGATATTTGTGTCTTTGACAGTTTTATAAAAGAGTCTTAAAGGGGAGGCTCTTAAACGCTGTGGTTAAAATTACTTATTTACAAGGCTGTTCATAAACTGTGAAGAAAGCATGCCTCCATTCCAGAGATCACAGGAAATAAAATGAACTAAATCAAGATTTATGGTCAGCAGAATGGTGTGTGGTCTGTATAAATGAGTATTCAAGTTCCTTTAAAATGTGTGAGAGGCTGTGTGAAATTTTGCTTTATAAGAATATAAGCTAATACGTTCTTGGTGGGTGGTTTCCAACTGACGGTACGTAGCTCACTTATTTAGTGTCAAGGTTTTTAAAAAATGTTTAGCTCTTTTGCACATTTCAGGTTGATTGGAAGTCTTTCTGGAACAACCCTCACTTGTGGAAAGTCATTGTTTTCTTTGCAAACACAGAAAAGGTCTTTGCAAAATGAGTTGAAAGCTAGGGAGAGAGCACAGTCTGAAGTGATTAGATAGGCATAACTTCAGAGCTCGACTTAACTCCTGTCGGTGGTGTTTCGAGATTTTATAATTAGATTCCAGTCATCTAAAAATCAATGCTTTGTTCTTCTTCCTTTTAGGAAAAACTGTGTCTGCCCCATCACATCCTTGAAGAGAAAGGCCTGGTCAAAGTGGGCATCACCGTTCAAGCATTGCTAGATGTAACTGTAACAAAGGCTCTATTCACATGAGACCAACTCCTCTCCTTTGGGTCGTGGCTCAGACGTTTTTCCGGTCAGAGAACCTCTCAGCACCTGCCCCCTCCAACCTCCCACTCACTGCTTGTCAGTTCCCCGACTCTAGTTGAATTGACGGGAGGACGCAAAAGAAGATTTTCTACCTTTCATAACTGACTCTGACATTAAGACCTGACAGGTATTTGCCTAAAAACCCCGCGAGGGAGCTGGTTGTGAAGGACCAAGCAGCTCATCAATGCCTTCTACAACCTCCTTCGTCCCTTCCATGCTCACCCACTGCCATTACCAAAACACCAAGCACAGCCGTTTTGCAGCAAGATGCATTTGTTTTATTAAAACCAAACGCGATGTCTATTTGGGGGGGGTGGGGGGTGGGGAGGGGAACTCGCAGTCAGGTTTTTTGCCACCAAATTTTTCAAGAAGTTTCTTGAGACCATTGCCTTTTAAAAAAAACTATTTTCGACAAACAAAATATTTATATAAATATTATTTATTAGTGAGTTGTTATTCATCCTTTGGATGCAAATTGTAAATTAGGAAACTATTTTATTACTGCTTTTTTTGTGGTTAAACACTTTATTTTAATATTATAAATATTGAGTTATTTTCTATCCTCTTTGGTGTGCAGGTAGTTCTAGGTCTCCATAGTCATGTTTTCCGGTGTATATGACTCAAAAAAAAAAAAAAAAAAAGTTAAGCAAAAAGCAGGTGCTTCTGTGACAAGAACTATTTTCTGGGGAGGCATTATTTATACTTTGGTTTCTGGAACATTGGTCTTATTTATATTTTCTGCATTCCATCCAGCTTCCTACATTCCAGCAGCCCTGTTGTCCCCTGATAGAATGAACTGACAGAAATCAAGAGAGCTCCCCAAAGTTGTTTGTAAATAGCTGTGATGGAAAAAAAAAAAAAAGACATATTAAACTTGAAGGTAAAATGTGAACAGTTATTTTTTTGGGTTCATACTTATTTCGCTGTTGCACAAAACATTCACGTTTTAACACGAAGTAACAAGCGTTGGCATCATGTGTCTTGTAGTGTAATTTTGCACTGTAACTTGGGTAATTAAAAGTGTAGCACCAAAGGTAGATAATAAGGAAGTGGTATAGGAAAGTGGAGATGAGAAAAAGGTTATCGTTTAACCAAAAAGTTTTTTAAGGGCAGCTTCGGCGGAGAGAGGTCAAGAATTAACTGAAGGCATGTAGGACTTGGATCAGGAGAGCAGCACTTTTTGCAGCTGCCCGTTTTAAAAGAGGAAACTATTCTGAGATGTAGACGTGCTTATTTTATTGCAGCTTAGTTGGTGGCTTTCAAAGTAGTCCGTCAAACACGGCAAGGTTCACAGCCTCTGGTGTGAAACCGCGGAAGTGAGTCAGTAAATTGGTGGGGTAGTTGCATGCCAAAGCAAGGCGGGCTCAGGAGGTGAAGTAAGTAGCGTTTGTGAGGCTGAGTGGCCCAGGAGGCAGCAAGTTCAGAGAAAGCAATGACTAGAGAAAACCCAGCTAAGGAAAGGGGTCCGTGTTGGTCTGAGAGAGTCACATAAGACCTCACAGACACACAACCTATTTTAGGCAGTTACGTGCGTGTGCATTCGCCCTGCAGTTACAGACAGCCCAGTAGTTCGTCTTTCAAAATCTTGGCGAATGCTGACTGCATCGTCACCTCTGTGAAAAGCCACTGTAAGTTTTTAGAGCAGCAGCCACAAGTTATAAGCCAAATATAAAGGCGAACACAAAAGAAAAGACACCAGGAGGACAGTATGCATTGATATTGAACACGGACTTACGTCAGCCAACGCCAAGGCTGCCCTCCTGTCTAGGCAAGGAGGGAGGGGTTACTGAAAATAGTCATTTGGATTGGCAGCTAGCTGCTACTTCCTATCAAATGTACTGTGCACTTTAACCGAGTTTAAAATATATTTTAATATTTTCCTGTACTGCACAAATACCTGTTTTGTCCAATAGCATAATGATGTAAAAAGGAAAACACTCTGAACAAAGAGCGTATTCAGTGTAAGCGACAGTCAGAGGTTGATTATAGAAATAGGAATTTAGATGACTGCACCTTGATGGGCATTGAGAATGCAGGGTCCTGAAATTTTTTTTTTTTTTTTTACGTGTATATATGGCAACGTGAAGCTCTGTAATCCTTGTTTTGAGAGATTCTTTTTCAAAATTAAAATATTTCTTTTGATATTAATTTTCAGTATTTTCTTGCGGTTGGCTGTATCATACGAATGGCTTCAATATTTTGTAAAATGGCTTTTTTTTCCTTCGAAATGCAGTCCTTGTATGGCTAAGACGTCTTCAAGATCTTCGTCCATTGTTCACATGTGCAATAAGATGCGTGTGGCCGGCTGACAGCGCCCTAAGTGAACACAGTGTGCGCAGTGCAAATACCCTTCCTTTTATGATTTAACAGCCATTAAAACTTTGAATTTGTACAAACCATCTTCTGATTGACTTACCCATCAGATGCAGAAGAGAAATCATACATAGAGTGTCACTGATGAAAGAGATTGTAGCAGTCATCTATGTACGTGTACGTGTGTGTATGAAATACACATAGAATATGCATATATAGGATAAGACAATTTTTATTCAAACTAAAATCTTCCCTGGACCCACAGAACAAGCAGCACTCAAAAGCAGAGTTGCTGTGGTGGAGTCCAGGTGTACATCAGGTGTCTCCACCTGTCCCTCGAGTGGTGGCTCCAGAAGTGTTTTCAAGGAAACCTGAAGGTTCTGTGGCACACGTTGTGAAACCCCAGGGTCTGGTCCTCTCTCTCAACTGTCTCCTGTGGAATCTGACCCTCAGGGAGTAAAGTGGCTTCCTGATTATACCTCCCACAAATCCTGGTCGGTGTTACCATTTTCCCCGCACGTCCCGCCCACCTCTGGTAGCAAAGCAGCTGCTTTGAGGAATTCAAGGGAAAACCGTGACATGTCGTTTCTGCCTTCTCGTCCTAACCCACACAGAGCGCACAAGACTCGAGACTCACGGCCTGAGCAGGGACAGCAGGGAGCAGTGTCAGGGCCTCTACGTTTAAGACCCGTATCTACGGAGTCAGGAAGAGCTGTGCCTTGCCTGTGACGTTCTGACCAAAAGTGCTGCAACTGTGCCCACCTCCGAAAGCTTAGCCCTCTTAGTCTCTTGCACATTACGGGAGTCCAGTGCCTCACAGACACTTTGCATTGTAAGTTGGCTCGAGCAACTGGGAATGTGTGAAGGACAAGGGAAGGGATGGCAGCGGGAGTACCGGGGGAGCCTGGCAGGGGCATGTTTGCATTAGGGTCACCCATGCAGCTCAGCCATATGGCATAGGCCACAGCTGGGGACTGTCCCAGAGACTGAATTCTAGCCAACAGCTGCATCTGGGGACTTCCAAGTTCTTCCTGAGTGAACCTGAGAGACGGGGCAGCAATGACCCCAGTGGGACTGGTTATCTAATCTTCCATCTTCCACTGGCAGTCAGCTAGCAGACATCAGGTCCCGTTGAGGGTGTATGTGTGTATGCAGGATTTCACTCTAAAGAACTCTCTCTACTCCCCACACTCACATGCTAATGGGCCACCTTAATGGCCAGTATGTATTGAGTGGTTACTGTGAGTCAAGTGTTTCTTCTGAACTCTAAGCTCCATTAAAACAAGGCTGCTTGTCTATTTGGTTCTCTGCTGATTCTCCCTCTATTGCTTAGAAAGCACTTATCATGTAGTAGGCATTGGAGAGATGCCAGTTAGAAGAGTTAATGAACTTTACATACATTATCTCAAAAACTCTTACCAAAATGCAATAAGGAAGGGACTTGTAGTAGACACCCGTGGGGTTGCCCCCTAAGACCACATGCTTCTAGGAACTAACCCTGCATCGTGTACCATGAGGTTTTGTATGGGTTTATTTGTTTGTTTGTTTGTTTGTTTGTTTTGGCTGCACTGCATGGCATGCAGGATCTTAGTTCCCCAACGAGGGATTGAACCTGTGGCCCCTGCAGTGGGAGCACAGAGCCCTAACCACTGTACCGCCAGGGCATTCTCTATGTGGTTCTTTTTTTTTTAATTAATTAATTAATTTATTTATTTTTGGCTGCGTTGGGTCTTGGTTGCTGCGCGCGGGCTTTTTGTAGTTGCGGCGAGCGGGGGCTACTCTTCGTTGCGGTGCGCGGGCTTCTCATTGCGGTGGCTTCTCTTGTTGTGGAGCACGGGCTCCAGGCGCACGGGCTTCAGTAGTTGTGGCACATGGACTCAGCAGTTTTGGCTCTCGGGCTCTAGAGCACACGCTCAGTAGTTGTGGCGCACAGGCTTAGTTGCTCTGCGGCATGTGGGATCTTCCCGGACCAGGGCTCGAGCCCGTGTTCCCTGCATTGGCAGGCGGATGCTCAACCACTGTGCCACCAGGGAAGTCCCTCTATGTGGTTCTTAACTGATGCTGCCCACCCGGCTGAGGAGCAGCCCTCTTATTCACAATTGACCAATAAGTCTCTTCCAGGATTTTAATTCTTTCCTGGTGACTGAAGACAGAAGACATCAAACCTGGAAAACACCTAGAGGATAAAAAATGACATGCAGGGAGAGGCAGCAAAGAAAACCCTGCTGTTTGCATTCTTGGATCCAGTAGTAAAGAGTCCTGTATTTCTGAAGCTTAGGTAGTCGAACCTTCCATGAGTGCTTCCAAGAGGCTATGACTTTGCATCAAATCAACTTGAGCTGGGCTTCTATCACTTCTAATAAGAGTGCAAATTAACAAGGAGAAACTGAGACTCAGAGTATTCAAGTAACTCGTTCAAGGTCACAGCAGGTGAGAGAGCAGGGCAGAGTCGAGTTCAGCTATGTCAGGCCTATGTCCTTTCCACCATGCAGAAGGGCTTCCCAGCAGAGCTAAGCCAGGTGAAGTTTCTAGAGTTAGAAGGAAAAAAAAGTCGACAATACTTAGATGTTTGGAGATACAAAAGAAAGCATATTTATATAATAAAACCTGATAAGCTGAGCTTGTTGGGAACAGTTCAGATGCTAAGTAAGACAGGTCAAGGTCAGAACAAAAAGTGCAGGAAGAAAAGAGATTTACAAGACAAGCACAGTGAGAGGAAGCATTCCTCACTTTGATGTGAGGTCCAGGAAGAAGCCTCTGGTTTCCTTGCCATTTTTCTCTCCCAATTTAATAAAACATTGCTGTATTTTTTTTTTAATTTGGGAACTTTTCTTTCTGTTTATCAAAGTGATACATGTTCATCATAGAAACTTGGGAAAGTATAAAGAGGTAGGGGAAAATCACCAGTAATCCCACCTTAAGGGAACTGTTAAACTTTTGAAATATTTTCTTTGAGATATTGCTATATATTTTTACACAGTACAACTTTATATAGTGGCCTTTTTCTCCCCCTTGTTAATGGTAGAGCATACGCATTTTTCCAGGACAGTACTGTTTGCTGAAAGAAATTGTGGGCACTAAGGCATTAATAGGATATTTTAGAGGCTTCCTCTGGAAGCACCTAGAAGCATGTCTAGTTCCTAGAAGCATGTGGTATTAGGTGGGCAATACCTAAAAGAAGCAGATATACCCTGAGATAAGGGTAAGGGCCCTTAGGTCTTGGGTGATAGGGAGCCAGCCAGGGTTTGGGGGGGCGGGGGGGCGGTGCGTGGAGGTGGGAATGGGGACGTACCATCAGGAAGAGGTGGCCAATAGGGGGTGCATTCTAGAATGTGGCCACTAAGGGGGTGCATTCTTAAACCACCTCCACAGTGAGCCACTGAAGCTCAATCCTGGAGAAGCTTTGAGAAATGGTATAGAACACCTCACACTTCAGAATTATCCCAGTCAAGCTCCCAGGAGGGAGGGGAAATATTCATAGCCCCGAAAAACCTCCCTCAACAACATGCCTAGAAATGCTTAAAAAATAAATAGTACACGTTTAAATGCTTTGGTTATTATAAGGAAATGCCCAGGCTGCAAAGAACAGAGCACTCAAGTGGCCTAACCAAGATAGAAATTTATTTTTCTTACATGTAAAAGAAGTCCTAGACCAGAGGTGAGCTGCCAGGGCTGAGATGGGTTCCCTTGTCATCAAGAGCCCAGGCTTCTCAGTGCTGCCTTCTAATGGGTGATCAGTCCACTTGGTAAAGGCGCTTGAGGAAGAATCATCTAAACAGGTAAGCAGAGCCTTCCCGCAATGGTACTGGAAATCTGTGTCAATATACACCCAGGGTTAAGACGGCTGTGTTCAACCAAAAGATCTTGGTGTAAAGAAGTACACATGTTAATGGGCAGAGGACACTGTCCTGTCAGGCGGGTCTGGAGCTGAGAATCATTGCATTGAGCACAGGGTCACTGAGAAGGTGGGACAGACGTCCTCAGGAAGAGGGCAAAGAGGCCTTTTCTAACTCAGGTGATGAGACCAAAGGAATGGGACGCAGTTACCTGGAGAAAGTCCATCTTGCTACCATTCTCTGTGCTTTTCAAACGCTAGATTTGAAGGTCAATTGGTAACAGCAACACTCATGAAAAAAAAGTGGCTGAGGATTTGGAGAGTGCGGTGGGGCAGTCATTGGTATTTCTGCAGGATCAAACGGGGTAGGGTGGGGTAGGATTGGGGAGGAAAAGTGGGTAGGGGTAGGCTGCCTGCTTTCCCCAGTGATTAGACCTGCCAAAGTAAATAAAATTGAGTACTTGGCCAATAAACGCTCCCTAACAACTATTGCTTTTCTTTGAGAAGTAAAAGAAAGTATTTGATCTCTTGGAATTTGATCCCCACATAAATATCTGCTATAGTCACAAGAGCTGGGGGCTGGGGACAGAGGAGAAGACGCCTTTGCTGCCTGAGGAAGGCTCCGCGCAGCCTCTGTTGAGCATGGTGTGTGTTAGGTGTGTGTTAAGTGAACACACCGCTACATATTCTTTTTTTTTTTTTTTTTTTTTTTTTTTTGTTTT
>NW_006793498.1:3064309-3065964 GCF_000442215.2 Lipotes vexillifer | reverse complement strand
TTTTTTTGCGCTTCGGGGGCCTCTCACTGCTGTGGCCTCTCCCGTTGCGGAGCACAGGCTCTGGACGCGCAGGCTCAGCGGCCACGGCTCACGGGCCCAGCCGCTCCGCGGCGTGGGGGATCCTCCCGGACTGGGGCACGAACCCGCGTCCCCTGCATCGGCAGGCGGACTCTCAACCACCGCGCCACCAGGGAAGCCCCCAGCCGCTACATATTCTTGTTGCTTAACTGGATACAACTCTGCTTGAAAGTTAAGGTTGACTTTGTGTCCTGTGGCTATTTTCCTACTTTCTGATTCACTTCCTCAAATTGCTGTCTAACATCTCCTTCAGTCTGCTCTCAGCTTGTCTCTTCATTTACAGGGAAAATGGAGGCCGTCAGATGTGAACTGTCAAATCATTTCCTGTCTTGGAGGAAAAAAATGACCCCTCACCCTTCCAAGGTTAAACACCCACTCCGCAACTGCAGGGGATTTTGTGTGATTGTCTCCCTCTGTCTCTGTCTCTCTTACCTCCTCCCTCCCGTCTTCTCCAACCTCTCCTCTCCATCTATCGTGATTTAGCCACAAGCTCAAGCCTTACCAGCCCGTAAGAAACACTTCCCTTGAGTTCACCTTTCTGCTCAAAAAACTGTCTAGTCTCTTGTCTTCCCAGACCCTTAGGGAATGTTCTTTGAAGAGTAGTCTGTGAACAATACTGGCGTGCATGCTCCATGAGTACAGGAGTCTGTGTTTTGTTTACTGCCCTATCCTTGAGGCCTGGACAGTGCCTGATATATAATAGGTGCTTGATAAATATTTGTGGAATAAATGAACAAATGCCCTCACTTTCCATTCATTTTCCCTTCTATCCTCACCACTCCATTGAAAACACTCATAATAACGTCATGGGTCCCATCGCAATTGCCAGATCCAGTGGCTTCTTTTCAGTCCTTGTTCTAGTTGACCCTCCTGTAGAATTTGGGATGGTTGCGCCCTTGCTGCTTGAAACCCAAGCGTTCTCTCCTGGTGCTATTTTTCTGTCTCAGAGTGGTTTTTTTTTTTCCCCCCATTTTCTTCATAGTCTCCACTTTCTGTTCTTTTTGTTTTTTCTTTAAGGAGGAATGCTTGGCACTCTTCCATCCATGCCAGGGATATCTGGTGGTGATCAACAGTGGCAATGATGTATAAATCTACATATCTTTACAATTCTAGATCCTGCTTCCTCTCTGACATCCAGAATGATGTAACTCTGGGTGTCTTCACTTGGATGTCCTTGCGAAGGTCATCCACTTGGAGGTTCTTCAGACTTAATGTATTTGAAATTGAACTCGCCCTCTACCTTCCCAAACCTCTTCTTTTTCTCATGTATTTCCTGATTCAATGTTTTCACCACCTCCCCAGCCTCCCAGGCTAGACACTGTAGGGTCATCACTGGTGTGTCTCTTTCAGTTGGTCACTAAACCATGTAGATCCAGAAACATCTCTCAGCCCCAGCACCCTCTTTTCATCCCTACCACCTTAGTTCCAGCCCTCATCCGCTCTCCCCGAGATGAGGTCCATCTGGTCTCCCTGTCTCCCTCATTTTTACCACCTGCCCCTTTGACCACAATGTGAATAAAGCACATGTCTTAGCATGTCTCTTGCCTACTGGAAAGACCTTCAGTACCTCGCTATTA
>NW_006793498.1:3002832-3064299 GCF_000442215.2 Lipotes vexillifer | reverse complement strand
CAGCAGGTTTCAGTTCCATGGATGCCTTTCCAGCCTATTAACAATTTGTGGCTAACATCGTCTGGTGCAGTTCTGCCAGTCTCCCCTCCCCCCAACCCTGCCAGGGTCTCTGATGTCTTTGTTTCCTGGGCTATGCTTGCTGCTTAGAATGTCCTCTCACCTCTTCTTGACTTTGCAAAGTGCTACCCAGGCTTGAAGACCCAATGTTGTAGGCCCATTGCTTTTCATTTCGGTGAACTTTCCCCTCCCCCTCCACATGATTTCTTTCTCCTTGGCACTCCTGAACGAAGAATCCATTCTGCTGTAGTTGAATGTTTGTTTCCTAATAGACCTCTTTTATCAAGTTCATATTAGACAAATAATAATTTCAGTGGGGAAAGGGGCATAATTAGACCCTTTAGAATAAATTGAACCTGTGGCCCCACAATAATTTATCTGTTCTCTTATGGAAAACTTAATAATCAGAGTAGTCACAGATCCAAGTGATGAAGAAAACTAAATACAATAGCTGATGCTTATTGAGTAGTTACGACCTGACTGGCCCTGTTCAAGGTTTGTACTGTAAGTCTCCCAGCAACCCTGTGAGGGAGCACCTACAATAATCCCTCAGCCTGGATTTTGTGCAATGAGCCAGGTCAGAACACCTGAATAAGGCTGGACTATTAGCAGGATTATTTTAGAATTTATATTTAAAAATCAAAGTGATCATTCCAACAGCTGTGTACAGCTTCTCTGCTCTTTGACCAAGACATGGGCTGCATTATTCTACACTGAAGACAGGAAATTTCTATAGTCCGTCGGGGTTTCTTTATATATAACCAAAAAAAAAAAAAGAGTTATTTGCTATTTATTCTGGAAGACTTTTTTTTAGTGCGTGGTCTGCTGTGCTTCTCCTAATCAAAACACTGGGTGGCAGTGTTTTTACTGAAATGATTTTAGAAGAAAACCAAAAGGACTAAGTTTTAGTCTTTTGAGAATAACAATCCTGTTTATCCAGCAATGACCCAAAAGGCAATACACCTTCAATCCATCACCTGAACAGCCTGTGCTCAATATTATAACTCTGCACGCAGGGGTTAAACACACGATTAAAAAAAAAAAAAAAAAGAAAGTCCCTGCCCGTCCGGAGCCTGTGCTCCGCAACGGGAGAGGCCACAGCAGTGAGAGGCCCGCGGACCGCAAAAAAAAAAAAAAAAAAAAAAGAAAGTCTCCTGCCTCACTCAGCTCTCACCTCCAAGCCTCATTTTCCATTCATATTTGAATTTCCCCAACAAACCCAGTAAGATGAAAATGTTATTTGACTGGTTGAATACATACTGCTGTCATCCCAAAGAGGAAGTGCTAGGATTCTCATCTTCACCCCTACTATCACTCATTAAGCATCAGCAGTGGCGGGAGACTGACACCTGGTGCCAAAGAGACGAGAAGGAAATGGGAAATTCATTGCTCTTGGATTGGAGTCCTGGACTCAGGCCAAATACTACAAGGGTCTAGGTTCCTTTTATTATCTTTGAAGACCAAAAGGACATTTTCTCTGGATTGGCCAGGGCTACTGAAGGATGTGCAAAAGTTTATGAGCTATGTTTTCCTGGAGGAAAATATTTTATTTCTACAGCCAGGAAGCCTGGGAACAGGCAAAGTACAAATTAATAGCACAGCAGATATTCTGTGTTGGTCCTCACAGACTCTTTTCTTTTACATACAAAGCTGCGGTAGGGACCTTTGAGGGTCTCACACTTGCCACATGTATCCCCAGCATATGAACTATTTTCACATAATTGTATGTATTAACATACCACAGTGTTATGTATACTATAAAGCATGCAGAAAAATACACATCTTAGCAGGAGGGAATGAAATAAAAATTAACACGGGCAGAAGCTCTATTACACTCCCGTGGACGGTCTTGTGCACTCTCCTTAGAGAGCACTCCTCGCTTTGGAGTCCACTGGCACTAAAGCACTGGTCACTAACATCTGGGTAGGAAGAGAGTGATTTCATACGGGCATCTTGTCTTGCTATGCTCTACGGTCCTGTGAGTTAGAGGGTGAAGGGGCTCTTGTCTACGCCATTTTCAGATGAGGAATCAGCCTGATAAGGATGAAATAACTGATAAGGATGAAATAAGCTGCCCAAGGTACCTACGGAAGCAAGACACATATCAGGTTTTCTTCTTCTGCAAGTATCATTATAATAATTCTTTTTTAAAAGAGTATTTTTGAATCAGAACTTAAATTCTCAAGACTGTAAAGAAAGAAGCACAAAGATGTTGACACAGATTGGTGTAAGCACTGTTTTATCTTCTTGGCTTTCAACATTTATTAAACATTAATGTTTAAAATTCATGTTTTACAACTCAAAATATACATAAATAACTTGTTTGTGAAAATGATCTCATCCATCAAAAGTAAATCCCCTTTGACTATCATCCAACGTGTATGTCCAGCGTGGCCAAATACAAGACAACCTTGAACAGGAGGAAGCCTGCATTTTTCTGATGAGAATATTCAAAAAAAGTTGTTTGGCTAATTTGAAATATGTTTATGAACACTTCAATACAAAATTCGTGTCTGTTTTTCACAGCTTAGTCTGACACACATTAAAAATACTTTTTAAAACATCAGCTTGGAATTTTTCCACTGTAAGTTGTCAAGAAATAATTCTATCCAGACTCTTCACTTGCATCTTCAAAATTAGAGAACTCACAAGCCATCATGCATCACCTTCACATCTAAGTGGTTTCGAAGTGAGATACAACATTACTTGAATCTATAAATGATGTGGCCACTGGAAATTGTATCCTCTCAAGTAAGCATTCTGGAATAACGTCAGGAATTTTTTCTTCTTCAGGCAGTAGTGTATCTATGATCTCCACATCATGACTACTTAATAGATTTTTAACATAAACTTCTCTAAAGTATAACACATATGAAAAAGTGTATAAATCTTAAGTATATGGCTTGATGAATTTTCAAAGTGAACACACCCATGCGACAAGTACCTAGATGAAGAGAGCGTCACTAGTCCCCTAAAGGACCTTGCATGTGACTCTCTAATCACCTCTGCCCAGGGCCCGCCCCTCCCCCTGCTATCCGTAACCCCATCCTGACTTCTAACATCATGGATGAGTTTTGCCTGGCTTGGACCCTTATGTGAAATGGTACAAAATGATTTATACAGTTTATATTTTGTATTTGATTCTTCCACTCGAGATTGTGTTTGAGACGTCCTCCGTGTTGCTGCATCTAGTTTTAGTGTGTTCATTAATGTGAACTATTCCACTGTATGAATACTCTGATTTTACCCATTCTCTTGTAGATGGGCATTTGGCTTGTTTCCAGATTTGGGCTATTAGGAGCAGTGTTGCTCTGAACGTTCTCATGTAGGTTTTACATACACGTTTCTGTTGGGTAAACCTCGGGTGGAATCATTAGAAAGGGCCATATGTTCGATCTCAGAAAACCCTGTCTGTTACACTCCCATTAGCAGGTCATCATACAGCCAGTCCAACACTTGGGATTTCTGTTGTCTTAACTTTAGCCATTCAGGTAGGTTTGTAGTGGCATTTTTTTTGTTTCCATTTCCCTGATCCTATGAAGTTAAGCACATTTTCATGTATTTATTAGTCATACTTATGTCCTATTTTGTTAAGTACCTAGAATCTTTTGCCCATTTTTCTGTTGGTTTGTCTTTTAAAAATGAATTTATGGGGCTTCCCTGGTGGCGCAGTGGTTGAGAGTCCACCTGCCGATGCAGGGGACGCGGGTTCGTGCCCCGGTCCGGGAAGATCCTACGTGCCGCCGAGCGGCTGGGCCTGTGAGCCATGGCCGCTGAGCCCGTGCGTCCGGAGCCTGTCCTTCGCAACAGGAGAGGCCACAACAGTGAGAGGCCCGCGTACTGCAAAAAAAAAAAAAAAAAAGAATTTATGGAGTTCTTTATATATTCTAGATACAAGTTCTTTCAGATACCTATATTGTGAGCACCTCCACCCACCTCATGGCTTGCCCCTACTAGTAATGGTGGCTTAACTGTATCGTTTCTTCAGGGGATCTTAACGAGGGTTTTACAACATTTATAGTGATCCAGGAAATCTGTCAATTCCTTTGCCTCCTTTTATATCTGATTCTGTCAGGTGACTTTTGGAAGCAAACAAAACTAGTATTAGGAGTTCATTTGTAGGTATTTGTTGTTTATTATAAAGTCTTTGAGATGGTTCCTTATTATGTGAGAGACTGAGAATTTTTTCTGGTGGGGGAAACATCTTACAGGTATATATGAGAATTCATACCTCCCCAGGTCAGTATTTGTGGCACATAAAAGCAAGTTAAAATTTATTGGCTCCCTATATCTCCTCAATGGTCAATTCTGTATTGCAACTGAAGGCTTTTGTCTTTATTAGTTATCATTGGCTATATGTTAGCAATTATTTACTGAGTATTTAAATGTTTCTGCATTTACCCTGCAAAAAGGCAAAGCAACTCTTTTCTTATAATGGTGCGCCAATTTGGCAAGGTAATAGTTCCCAGTTATTCAATTAAACACTAATCTAGGTGTTACTATGAAGGGATTTTGCAGATATGATCCAAGTCCCTAATCAACTGAATTTAAATAAGGAAGATTATCCTGGATAATCTGGCGGGCCTTACTGTTAGAAGGCCTTAAAAGCAAGACTGAATGAGGCTGAGAGAGAAGTTCCACCTGTGGACAACAGCTTCAGCCCGGCCCACGGAGTCTCATCCCGTTCTTGAACTTCCCTTCCTGATGGCCTGTCTTTTGGATTTTGGACTTGCTTACAATCACATAAGCCAAGCCTTACAATCACATAAGCCAAGTCCCTGTAAAAAAATCTCTTAACGTACATATCTACTACTAGTTCTGTTTCTTTGGTTAAATCCTCAACTAATACAAAGATCATAGGATCACACAACTGTTCTTCTTTACAAAGGAATTACCAACAACGTGCAAAAACTTTGTGAATTGAAAAATTTGTCTTGTTAGAGGACACAAGTCTGCTTAGACTTAGAACCATTGTGTGTGCAGCTCACTGTAGGGCTCAATCTTGACTACTGATATTTATTTTTATTGTTTAATATTTATTTATTTGGCCGCTCTTGTGTAGCTCACTGTAGGGCTAACCCTAGATCATAACCCTAGAAGACAAAACAGAGATAAGACATTTATCTACTATTTAGAAAAATCGATATTAGGGACATTAAATATGTCTTGCATGTCACTTAATTTGCTTATAAATAATCAAACTATCACATGTGGAAGGTTTATAATCAAAGTAAAGCCGCTCTTGTGGAGCCGCTCTTGTGGAGCTCACTAATATTTATTTTTATTTTTTAATATTTATTTATTTATTTGGTCTTAGTTGCAGCACGCGGGATCTTCGTTGCCGCGTCCAGGATATTTTAGTTGTGGCACGTGGGCTCTAGTTCCCTGACCAGGGATGGAACCTGGCTCCCCTGTATTGGGAGCGTGGAGTCTTAACCACTGGACCACCAGGGAAGTCCCTTGACTACTGATAAATAGTACGAATTAAAAAATTTTAATACGAATTCACATTTACATAGTACTTATTTTATAACTTTAAGAACCTGATGTCTTCCTCAATTACCATGTAATACACATTCTTATTGAATGTTTAAAATGTATAACTTTTGTGCTCTTTTAACAGAAAAATATATTTCTTTTAAAACAACCAGGGGACTTCCCTGGCATTCCAGTGATTAGGACACGGTGCTTTCACTGCTGAGGTCCCAGGTTCAATCCCTGGTCACTGGGAGTGTCCATTTAAGTTTTTAAGGAACACACTTCGGTACTTACGAGTTCTTGGCGAGCTCATCAAGCTAATTTTCTGCATGTAACTAAAGGAAAATATCTTTTACAGTAACATATGAAACAAGTTTCCTTATCTAACTAATTTCAGATTGAATCTAGTATTTAATTCCTGTCTCTTGAGAGAGGTCCATAAACCTATGTCCGCAAATCTATTTGACTCAACAGGTAAGAAAAGAAATACCATTGATTGGGCTCCGGAAATATGACTTCTAATCTTAGTTCTCCCACAAATAACTGTGTAATGATGGGGAATTCACTTAACCTTTCTGACCCTATTTGCTTATTCAACAACTAACAAATAGTTATTCAATTCAATGACTACTAGAAGCCAGCCAAGTGGCTGCTAGACACTAGGTGTGTAACAATGAACAGGAAGAAGACAGGCCACGCCTTCAGAGGCTTAAAGTCTGGAAAGGTGAGGAGTTTAGGCTAAACTACCTTTAAACTCTCTGTTCCAGAGTTAGCATTTCATGATTTCAATGGGATTATATTCATGTTCCGTGTCCTGAGGTCAACACAACAATGATTTCCAAATTACCTCGAGAAAACTGTTAAGTATTAAATATTGCCCATGTGAACACTGGTAAGGTAACTTTTTAAATCAGAAGCAGGTTTGATATATTTATTCAGAGGGTGATTCAACTACAGAATGAAGCATTTTGGGCACTACAAAACCCAATGTTTTAAACTCTTTTTTCCTTGCCAGTCTGTTTATTACAATTTTATCATCCTGAAGAGATTCTCTTATCCGAAGTTTTTCAAGCATTTAGGTATTTTGCATGATGTCTGATGTGATCAGTAATGAAGGTTGCAATAAAGTAGTAGCTATGATCATAACCCTAGAAGACAAAATAGAGATAAGACATTTATCTACTGTTCAGAAGAATCGATATTAGGGACATTAAATATATCTTGCATGTCACTTAATTTGCTTATAAATAATCAAACTATCACAACACGTGGAAGGTTTATAATCAAAGTAAAGCTTGTACTTCAACATTTTCACTGAAAAAAGAGTTGAAAAAAGTTTCAACTCACAAAAGCAAGGCACCACCGTCAATAAGGGAATGTTAAGATACAAAATAAGCACACATAAACAATACAGGAAGAACACGAAGAACGCCCAAATGCCCTATCACTGGGAAGTTAAACACAGCCATCATAAATCACGTTAAGAATTCGACCTCCTGCACGGTAAAAGCATATTGTATCTTTATCTGAGGAAAAAGGAATAATTCATTACACTCTGACATCCCTCAGCAATAAATCAAACTGGGTAAAAAGTCAGTAAACTTTTGAAAACTACCACGAAGCAGAGAGAAAATGTGCCAAGTAGTTGAGTTGAAACAGATTTCTATCTGGTCAAATAAAATCCTTGATAGGTAATCAATGGTAAATGGAGAGGCAATCCTTTCTCGGAGTGTCCTCCGAGTACAAAATAAGTAGCTCTCAAAGGAAAAAGAAAAGAAAAATAGGGTGGGAAGAATCAAAGAGTGTTAAAAACCAGATAATTTGGGGGACAGCCCTTACCTTGCCAAAACACAATTAAAATACAAAATAGAATAATCTGAGAAAGATGAAAGTCTAAGATCGAGCGAATGGTCTCTGATGGGAGGAAAAGGGAATTTTTCTAAGCACTTAAGAAACAAAAAAAACCTAATAAAGATATCACCTGGGTTTCAGGGAACAAGGTAAAGTCCCTAAGGTTCTGATGAATCAGTAAATGTTCTCTACCTCTTACTTGGCAGGAGTATGCAGTGCATATCTTGGGAACAGCAGTTAATAAAGAGCTCTAGTTTAAAATCACCAAAGTAACTTAAAAGCAATCTGTCTTCTATTTTCAGTGCCCAAACTGTGGAAGTGAATCTGACATGAATGTTGTCAAAATTAAGGCTGAGCCTTGGAACTATTTGGTTTCACGTCTCTCGACGATCAGACCAGTCCCAGTTAAATTAGTTAAGTTTAGAGCTGAAGGACAGTTTCTTACATAAAGAAAGTTAAAGAAAAGCATTTTCCACCACGGAATTCTTGAGTTGTTAAGAGGCTAAATATGCCCATGATTTTCAGGTCACAAAACCTGTGAAATATAGTACCAAGTACCTGCCATTTTTCACAGATGATAAGATGGATCTGACTGAAAGCAGGTGTAGATGCCTCGAAACACTTGTTAACAAAAATCCTAACGCGACTGACTATACTGTATTTTCATGTTTAGTCGCACATATGTTCAGTTGTGTTGCAGTTTCAGGCACATAGTGGGTAGCCACTATTATTATTGTTTTTATTATTATTATTATTTTATTAGAGAAGTCCCAGAGTAAACCAAAGTGACAATTTTGAGCTCTCAGGGGTGTATTGCAAGACAACAGTGTATTTCACCTAAAATACAAAGCAAATGTCCTTCCATAATGATATTTAACTGAAGGTCTACCTTCATGAGAAAACAGAAAATGCCTATCATGAGGAACCAAGAAAGATTTTTTAAAATATCAACATAAAGGTAAGAGAATACATTTGAATTACTGCCATTCTGGTAGATACAAGACGTTTATATAATTAGAGCTGACTGTGTCATTCTTGATTAGTTTCAAGTTCTGCTGGTCAATATTATTACATGGGGGTAGTAGCTCCCTTCATCAAATTCTTTGAATTGGCTTGTATGTTAAGCAGCTTGTGTAACTACGTTCATTTAGTGACACTTGAAAGGGCCTTCCTTTCCTCTTCTACCTCACCTTGAAATGGAAAAATCCTTGGTAGCAAAACTCTCTTAGAGTATAAAAATAAACGAACTCATTCTTTTATTCTTTGCTCAGTTCTCAAAAGAAGCAGCAGTGCTTCAGCGGCTGTGATGAACATTTATTCTAACAGGCAGTATTTTCCTACATATTTTCCAGACCCAATTAGCAAAGCTCAGGTATGAATTCCCGAGTTATGAAGTCTCTTCAGAGTACAAAGAAGGAGATGGCTGAAAGCTGCTCATTTGTTTATTCAATAAGCACTTCCTGAGGGTTTACGTGCCAGGTAATTGTGCTAAGCATGGGGATACAGATGCGTGAGAGAGCCCTGCACTTCCAGAATTCTGTGCCATGTTTACACTCTTCTCTAACAGGCAGGCACAGAGGCCAAAACAACCTCTGAATCTTCAAAAAGGGCCTGAGACTTGAGAAGGTACTATAGCCTTGCTTCAGTGTTGGTTTCTGGAAGTTTCCATTAGGTCTGAAACTGAAAATGTTTCTTCACTGTATCACTTCAAGAACTGATAAGAAGACATACTAGGCCTTTCCTCTTCAGACTAAGACTTGATCTGTGCATATGGCTATCAGAATTCTGCTACCTTGTGCATTTTCAATTTAGATTCACTGAAGTGAAAAGAAAAAAAGAAAAAACTATGAAGTTTAATAAAAACCAAATTAATATCCCTATGGACTACGTCCCCCTCAATTTCTTTTGACAGTTGATAGAAATGTAGATTGTGAGCATTTAACACCATTAAAATGGGGGAAATGAATGAAGTTGGGTAAACCATGTACATGACTGCAATAATTTTTTTTTCCTCCCTAGATCACTTATTTATATTACCCACTATTATTTTCAGCTTATTTAATCCTTCACAGCTCCCACTTCATAAAGAAATACAGATAAGCTGTACTTATAATCAAGTGCCCTCAGACCTGAGGTAATCTGAAGTCAACAGAAGTTGGCTTGAAAATCTGAAAAGTTGTTCCCTGGAGCCAGTGCCCAGGTATGTCCATTCAGTTGCTCATTCAATTACAACAAACCTAAACATAATCTGCTTCAGACTGTGTAGTTCACTTTTAACCTGTCCATGCTGGAAGGAAAGTGAACAGAAAATTGTGCCTGAGCTAAAAACTGTGACTGATGATTTCAATACTTTCTCACTTTTTTTGTTTTAAAGAATTGAATGCTTTGTACTGACTCTTCATTAAGTACAGACAACTACGTTTTTCAGTTGCTTGGGATTTAGTCATTTTAGAAATAAGTTGATTTATTTTCTCCCCCCAAGAATTTCATCAGTGTTCTAACTCTGTTGTTTTTATAACAAACTCTAGAGATTTTTCAGTCTTTGTTGGCAGGCTGAAACTTGGTTGTTGGTGGTAACAATGAAATTTCCTGGCACAGACACAAGGGAAGCAGAAGAGGCAACACCACCACTAGAGCCAAGAAGTTAACGTCATTTGGAAAAAACATGCTTTGTTACATCACTTAGAGCAATAGTTAATACAGTTAAACGTACTATTATGTTTATAATCAAATCTCTCAAGGTTGATTATTGATCTAAAACACGTAATTCTGATGATAAGTGTTCAAATTAATCTAAAAAAAATCTATTTCTATATGATGGATACCCACAAACAAGGTATACATAATGTATTGGTTTTGGACATATTTTCCCACATGATATATGTACTGTTTACATGTTAAAAATATCAAGGAGATTAAAAGGACATCAGGGAGATTGCTAAGATCTGCTGCGTGAGTTAGACAAGTAGCAGGTTACGCACAACTTCCCCTATGTTAGCTCTAATTCCATCCCTTGGCTCTTCAGGAGTACTGCTTTGCCTTGCTTTGGAATGGTTAGACAGATGAAAGGAGGATAGTATTTGCAATCAGACGACCTTGCTTCCAGGCCTGGTTCCGCCATAAACTAGCTGTGTGGCCTTAGATAAGCAGGTTACTTTTCTGAGCTTGTCTCCTCATCTGTAAAACAGATGGCCAGGAGTCATGCATGAAAACCCAGAGCAAATGTCATACTTAATGGTAAAATACTGAAAGCTTTTCCTCTAAGATCAGGAATAAGACAGGATGCCCACTTTTATCACTTCTATTCAACATAGTACTGGCAGTTCTAGCCAGAGCAATTTGCAAGAAAAAGAAATAAAGGCATCCAAATTGGAAAGGAACAGGTAAAATTATGTCTGTCCATAAATAATATGATCTTGTATGTAGAAAACCCTGAACTGTTAGAGCTAATAATTCAGCGAAAGTAGCAGGATAAAAAGTCAAACACAAAAATCAGTTGCATTTCTATATTCTAAAAATGAACAATCTGAAAAGAAAATTATGAAAACAACTCCATTTACAACAGCATCAGAAAGAATACAATACTTAGGAATTAACCAAGAAGATGAGCTACTTGTACAGTGAATAAGTCACTGCTGAAAGAAATTAAAGAAGACACAATAAATGGAAACACATCCCATGTTCATGGTCTGTTAAGGTGTCAAGACTACCCAAAGCAATGCATAGATTCAATGCAATCCCTATCAAAATTCCAAAGGCAATTTTTGCAGCAACAGGAAAAACCATCCTAAAATTCAAGTGGAATCTCAAGGGAGCCCAAATAGCCAAAACAATCTTGGAAAAAGAAGAAAAAAACCTGAGAACTCATGCTTCTAGATTTCAAAATTTTCTACAAAGCTACAGTAATCAAAAAGTGTGGTAACTGGTATAAAGACAGACATATAGACCAATGGAATAGAATAGAGAGCCCATACATAAACCCTGGAATATATGGTCAAATGATTTTTGACAAGAGTGTTAAGCCATTCAATGGCGAAAGGATAGTTTTTTCAACAAATAATGCTGGAATCCACATGCAAAAAAATGAAGTTGAATCCTTACCTAACACCATATTCAAAAATTAACTCAAACTGGATTAAAGACTAAATGTAGGTCCTAAAGCTATAAAACTAACTATAAAACTCTTAGAAGAAAACATAGAAAAAAAGCTTCATGACAATGGACTTGGCAGTGGTTTCTTGGATATGACACCAAAGGGACATGCAACAAAATAAAACATAGTGAAGTTGGACTTCGTGAACATTAAAATATTTTGTGCATCAAAATACTACATCAACAGAGTAAAAAGGTAACCCACAGAATGGGAGAAAAATATCTGCAAATCATTTATCTGATAAGGGATTAGCATCCAGAATACACAAAGAACTCAAAAAACTCAATACAAATAGCATTCAATACAAAAAGCAACCCAATGAAAAAATGGGCAAAGGACTGGAATAGACGTTTCTCAAAAGATATACAAATGGCCAATAAGCATGGAAAGATGCTCAACATCAGTAATCATTAGGGAAATTTAAATCAAAACCACATTACCACCTCACAGCCACCGGTATGGCTACTATCCAGGAAAAAAAAAAAAAGAAAGAAAGAAAGAAAGAAGAGAAAAGACGTGTTGGGGAGGAGGTGCAGAAACTGGAACCCTTGTGCACTGCTGGTGGGACTGCAAAGTGGTGCAGCTGCTCTGGAGAACAGTAGGGAGGTCCCTCATATAACCAAGAATAGAACTACCATATGATCCAGCAATCCCACTTCTGGGTATATAACTGAAAGAACTAAAAGCAGAATCCTGAGAGATATTTGTACACCCATGTTTATAGCAGCATTATTCATAACAGCTAAGACTTGGAAGCAACTTAAGTGGTCCACTGACAGACGAACGGATAAGCAAAATTTGGTATATGCATACAATGAAGAGCCTTAAAAAGGAAGGAAATTCTGGCACATGATACACGGATGAACCTTAAGAGGACTGTGCTAAGTGAAATAAGCTAGTCACAAAAAGACAAATACTGTATGATTCCACTTATATGAGATCCTCAGAGTAGTAAGAGAGACAGAAAGTAACATGGTGGTTGCCAAGGGCTGGGGGCAGGGAGAAATGGGGAGTTGGTATTTAATGGGAACAGAGTTTCAATTTTACAAGATGAAAAGAATCGTGGAGATGAATGGTGGTGATAGCTGTATGACATTATGAATGTATTTAATACCACTGAAGTGTTCACTTAAAAATAGTTAAGGTGGTAAATTTTATGTGATATTGTGGTATTTTACCACAACAACAAAAAAAGTTGAAAAAAACCCAAGAAAACCCAAACAGGTGGATAGGCTAGGAATGGTCTCTCATCTGGTCATATAAGGCTAAAATGAACTAATGCTGTGAAAACATTTTTGTAAACTGAAATATACCACATTACACATTGATCTAGATTTATTTGAACACTTATCATTATATGTTTTAGATCAATGTGCCTGACATATTACCCTTAAACAGGAATTAAAATGTTTTAAAAAATCACAACCATGTATAATTTTCAGTATTCACTTTTCATCCTGAAATAAAAATTTTGTTTTTATTATGTTCTGAAGCTTATGAATACATAATTTTAAAAAATAAAGGTAGAATTTCTTTAATTATAGCTGTATTAGCATAGTTATGTGAGTAGTGAATAGTCAAAAGTATTTTAGTCAAGGAAAGTTTGCAAACCAATTGAAATTCAGTAACTATTCTTAAGAACTATTAACAACTATTAACAACTAGCAAGTAGCACAACAAATAGATTAGCATCTAACTCAAACAATATAAAGTGCGTGTGTGTGTGTGCGTGTGTGTGTGTGTGTGTGTGTGTGAGAGAGAGAGAGAGAGACAAATAATACACAGCTTCTGAGGCTAAGATGTGTACATAAAGTGAAGAGTAATGAAGGTGGAAGCTTGTGCTTTTATTTTACTGCAACAATAGCCGCATGTGTCAAGAAAGATATACCCGATAATGTTGACAATTAAGTACTATTCAAGCGTTAAATTCGTGTTATTTACTGATTTTACAGTGGGACAGAAAATTGTAAATACTTTTCACTGTCAAAAGCTTTCCTATTTCTATGGAATTTGGTCTTAGATATCATTAACTTAATAGGAAGGCTTTCACTTTAAATGTCTTATTATAATTAAAAAATACCTTACTAGAGGTAGCTTTTCAAATTCTAAAATAAAATTAAGAAAGTACTATGGAATCTTTTTTTTTTATAGTTAATTTAGAACAAGCTAAGGTTTCCTAGTACTTGCCTCTTGTAATCTGAAAACAACAGGGATTTTTTCTGTACAGGCAGCTATGAAGTTATCAGGTAGTAGCTGTCCATCTGAAAGGAACTGGTCATCTTTTCCTTGATCAATTAGTATATCCAGCTGAGTACCTGGGCTGGCCTTCACAAGATGGGTAGCATCATAAGCCTATAAAAAGGGGAGAAATAATGAAAAATAAATTTGAAAGTGCCCAGAAAGATATTCTGCAGAATACCCTATACTAGAACTGAATAGAAATTTAAAGTCATTTCAGCTCTAAGGCTGATTAAATTGAAAATATGCTTTTAAGTTGGCTTGTCTGGTTTTTATTTACAGGCCTTCAGAATTCTATCCTCAATTACAGCTTCTTCCCTACTTTCAACCAGTCCTAGACCAACGGCAAGAATTCTACATCTCAAGTATTCTTCATAGTATATAGCCTTTTTTCTTCCAAACCTTTAAGGTTTAATCACCTTTCAACTCCAAGAAAACCAATTTGTTTTCTTTGTAAACCCTTTTACAAATTGACTGTTTCTTCTAACACCATTATCTTTTTCTATTTCCAAATATTATCTATTTCAAATAAATAGTCTACTTTTTGTCCCTCTTTTTGACTAATTCCAGACATAAATCTCTCTTTTGCTATCTGCTGAACGGCACCGAATGTCTACTATCTCCAGGAACTTTCAGGAAGACTAGATTTGAACAATCTGAATCATATCAACAACTCAAATTTATTATGTGAGGAGCTGCCGCTAGTTACAATTTTCTATTTTACCATCCATCTTTAAATACTGATTACTCATGTATATTCACTAATGGCAACGTTTATGCATTGATCAAGACACACAAAAACCAAAAGATTTCCCCTTCTAAAGTAGCATGCTTTTTAAGACTTGCTTTCTTTAATCTTAAAACGAGAGGGTGGAAGGACACCTATAAAGTCCAACTAGTTCTAAGTTCCATGACTTCATAATTCTGCATGGCCTCCTTATTCCAAGAGTAAATTAAATGATAGCCTAAACACTGCATAATTAAAATAGTAAAATCTCCTGCCATTTGGAGAAAAATGATACAGATTCCTTTATAGGGTACCTCTCCCCTACTTCTCCCAATCAGTTGGTCTTTTACTCAAAACTTCTATTAGACCATAAGGCCCCTGTGGACAGGAAAGGGTCATCACCTTCTTGACATAAGATCTCAAAACCCCACACAAACTCTGCACATGGTGAGGACTCAAAACACTGAGGCACAAGCACTGTCAATGCACTGTCCCCAAAGTAACTAATAGTAATAATTTTCAGCATCTTTCCAATATAATAAAAATCTAAGCCTAAGCAAAACAAAACTCTAATGACTAAAAGATTAACCTTCCAGTTTGTCAGAATTTCAATGACCAATATTAAATAAAATAGGGGTCCATGTGTAAATGACTTTGAATAAACAGCAGTAAGACAAAAAAGTTTTTTTTCCCACTCGATGATTTTCTACTTGCTAACATGCACATGATGATGAATTCACCTGCAAAATATTCAAACTCTTGGTGGATTTTTCAAATAGCCCATTTCTGCACAAGAGCAAATCAGTCTCAGGAAAAAAAGGGCCATTTTTACCATTTTTATTTTCATTTAGAAGCATCTGCTCCTATGCTTGAAAAAGCAATCTTACTGTTGGAAATATTCTCATAAATGTATATTACATACACAATATCTATTTTTAAAAGCTTTTAAGTCTAGAATTTAAAATCCAAATCTGAGAGATGCTAGACTTTGAAACAGATACACAAAATAAAAAGCCAGGCCTCGTAGCTCTTATCATACAATTAAGCACACAGTTAATATGAGGTATGTCTAAATTTAGTAATATGGGGTATTTTTTATAATGTTAATTTAGAAAATAAACATATAAATTAATCATTAGCAGAAAAAAAATGTAGCCACAGAATATCTGCCATAATTCAATGCAATTGAAATATTGTTCTCTGTTATTGTTGTTATTGTTATATGTATACACTTTAATTATTTTTTGCTCTGAATCCTTAACTTGAGTAAGTTAAGAATATAACGTCTGCAGTGTGTAGCTTTTTAACAAATTTGAAAACTTAAGAATGAGTATGAAGACCGCCATCCAGCACCTACCTCCCATTTACTTTGATCTGTTCCCAAATATCCACTAAAGGCTTTTTTGCCCCAAGGACAGAGCACTGGGTTGCAAATTGGAGCAAATGCTGACACAGACTTCAGAAACAAACAAACAAACAAATTAAAAACAAGTTTTGTTTTGCTAAATTGAATATGAACAGGTATTTACAACTTGCTTAAAAACTCTGACTTGCCATGAAAATCCCTGTGAACAATTTTCCTTTTGCTATATTATGGGCTTAGATTATATGCCTCTCCAAGATACCACATCCTTTGTGTGTTCTGTTAAAAGAGCTACATTTTCATTAAATAAGGCACAAATGAAAGTTTATGTTCAGCGTTTCTACTCATTTTTTCCACTTAAAACAGTGGAAAATCAAAGTCAACTTTACAAGAATATTCCCGGTAAAAGTAAATGATAACATACTGTCACAAAAACATTAATCAATAATAACTTTTAGGGAAAAAAAGCCTAGAAAACTACAGTTTGAATAGAAGCAATGAAAACTGCTTTATAATACCTCTAATAGACCAATGAGAAGCCACTGGGATAAAATTCCTATACTTCTGATTCTGTAGCATGTATTGTGTGGTCAAATTTAATGCTCTATCCCCACAAACCCCTTGAAATTCCGAAGACTAGAAAAGTTTAGTCCCAATACTAAAACAACAGTATCTTAATTTCAATCTTTGAAAGTTCCTAATATTATACTATTCAAGAGAAATATCTGTCACTAGAAGCTTAGGTAATCTTACTTTGTATTTTCCAGGATTCTTCAAAGCACAAATCAGAGCTCCATGGCCTCCCATGGAGTGGCCAAAAATAGACATCCTTTGGGGATCCACTGGAAAATTGGTATTTATGAGTTGTGGAAGCTAGAGAGAATTTAATAGTGGGACAAGAGATGTGACAGAAGTAAGTTTAGACTTTTTCAAAGTCATCTAAAATTATCAGTACTTCAAATTCACAGTCTTAAAATGGTTTACACTAGTAAAGATTAAAAAAAAAGTCAGATAGACAATGATGATTAATATATCACTGGAGAATATACGTTACATCTTCCTTAGAAAGTGACTTTAAGAAGATAATGCAGAAAGAAACTTTAAAATGTTGCAAACTTTTGATCTAGTAATTTCACTTCCTGGAATCTCTTCTAAGGGAAAAGTCCTTATGGGTAAAAAATTATAAACAAAGATAATCAATGCAGTAATACGTATTATGATAAAAAAAAATGTAAATATATAAATAGCCTCCATTAGAAAAAAGTAAATCACAGCATATGACAGAATATTATACAATTATTAAAATTATGTTACAAACAGATCAGAATATTAGAAAATATTTATACAACTAAAAAAAGAACAAGATAAAAATGTTTTACTACTATATGAAAACTAGTCATAAAAAAAGTCTAGAATATACGAAAATATAGTTGTTGTTTGGGGTGACAGAATTATGGGTGATTAAAATTTTATATTATCGTTTCTGAGTTTCTATGATGTGCACATTAACAATTAAAATAGAAAAATGCATAAACTGCACACAAATATTATTAAAGAAGCAATGCTTTACCACTTATCCTTTTTGATTTTAATCACTATGAAATATGTCTGGATGAACCAGCTTCCAGAAAATACAGTTTTTTCATATACTATTTTCTTTGTATAATCTGGGTAGTGTATACAGGTATCAATAATTATAAAACTCTTTAAAACTGTACTTAGTGTTCATTTAAATTGCAGAAAATAGGACTATAATACTTGTAAACTTGGGAATTTTTACCAAGATAATTAATAAATATGTACCAAATAGATTCAACAATACCATACCCTAGTTTAAAATTCTCGGGACTGGAAGGACCTTGTGTCCAAAATCAAACTTTTGGCAGTCATCAATTAATAATTACACTGTAAATTAAATTACCTCCTCCGTTACATACGAGTACATTCTGTAGTTAGTTTTCCAAGGATCTTCAGTAGCATCCACATAAAATCCAGCACCAGTGCCAAAGTCCCAGGTCTCATCTTCTCCTGTAATATTGCAGCCACCTATTAAGGAAAAATCTTGTGGTTTCATCTACTCTGTATTAAGGGCCCATGTTTAATAACACACTTTAAAATGAACCTGAAATTTCACTTGCATTAGAGCTGTTCACCAAGTATTGTGGGCTCTCTGCATTTTGGGGCACATACTTCCTTGCACCCTTGAGTGCGGTCATGTGACTAGTTCTAGCCAATGAGGCAAGAGAGGGAATGGCCCTCCAGGCTCGGGTATTCACTGGCTTTCTTCACTGATGAAGCTCCCTCCTATGTATTCTGAACATATCTTTCCTCACTCTGTTTTACCTGTCAAAGGGCTTATACTCTCTTTTTATCTTTCAGAAATGCGTTAAGATTCCTTCTCCGATGCCCCTCCTCATTACCAACACTTCTTTACTTCTCTGTACCACTGTGATCTTAGAAGGGAAGGGGAACAAATGCTTGTGCTCAATTCACTATTTTGAACTGAAGATGTCTCCTTATGTACTTTGGAATCATTCCATCACGTTTCCCCTATTTACCCATACCCAGTGGGATTTTCTTATATTCTATTTTAACTAATTACGTTTTATTTTATATCCTTGCATACAGTTAAAAAGCCAACCACTGGGATTCTGAATAAAATTATAGTGATGCGTAATTTGATGGAAATGACCTCTTCATGATAGTCAGTCTACCCATCCAGGAACGTGACATTCTTCCACTTACAACAGCTAGGAAATTTTATGTTTTTTAAAAAAATAAATCTTCATACTTTAAAAGTTTATTCCAAGGCATTTTATATTTTTCATGCTCTTCTGAATTAACATTTTATTACATTTCCTGTGACACGTCTTACTTTTACATAATAGGGATCGTGAAAGGAAAGGCATTACTTCCAAGGCCAGCCATTCAACTTCCAGATAGTTTTAGCTACCATTTAAATTCCATTTCCTGACTCTTCTAGGGTCCCAAAACAAGTTTCAACTATCTGATAGATTGAATTCTCAAATATTTGATATTCTCATTTCTCTAATATAAACATTATAATCATTTATATTAAAACTAATACTTGTTTAACTGTACGACTATTTGATGACTAACAGAAATGAGAAAAGATAATTACCACGTGACAAGGCAGTTTACCCAAGGAATAAAAAAAAATTATTTCCTATGCATTGTAGGTTATTTTGGCACTAGTGCCAATATGATACATTACTAATTGAGTTGCTCAGTCTCTGTTTTATAGTGCCTTAGTGTCTTAATCTGTAAAATGGGAATAGCAAAACTGTCCCCTCTCATAAGAGTGACGTTATGAGCAAAATTCAGTGAGGAAAGTGTACAGCATGGTATTTTAGAGTCATGATGTTGCTTGAAAGATTAATAAATAGCAAAAATATGAAATGAATTGTGCATTATTATAACTTAAGTCGTAAGGATTTATATTTTTACAAAGGACCTCTGGAACAAGAACACTTACGAGGGCTGGTATCTGGAGCAATGACGACAAGGCCATGTTCCGAGGCAGCTTGATGATAACCAGATTTTGATATAAAATTTTGTTCTGTGCAAGTTAAACCTAAAGATAAAAAACATTGTTATCTCATGATACGCTGTGAACTGTGAACGGTTTATAAGTGTTAATCTCCTTATAACACAGGAAAACAAGCTCACTTATTAAAAAGCTTTTGTTTGTTTTAAGAAATAATGCTGAAAAAGACACTAAAGTTTCCCTTCTCATAAAATACGTAACAGTATTAATCCAAGAACTGTCTTAGGTTAAATGCTCCCATAGCTGTCCTTTGAAAGTCACTCACTAAAATTTCAGTTACTGAAATCCTTTGGACCAGGTGTGTTTGGGAATTTAGAATTATTCAAACTGTAGAATGGCAATATGGTGCATAAAACAAATGTTATTACAACACTAATGGTGTGTTATTCTTTTAACAAGAGATATGACTGCAGTAGCTCTCACCAGAAACACAAGGTAAAAAGAACAGGAGAAAAGAATGAATACAGCTTTGGACCATGAATCAGAAAACTTGTTCACTCTTTTATGTGATCCTGGGTAATATATAATTTCCGTGGTACTATAGAATAGTTTCCTATTCTACAGGTTACATGATTTCTAAGAGCATCTTTAGCTACAGAATACTGTATTTCTAAAACAAACATGTAATTTGTTGTTGCTTTTGGCAATACCCTGGTCTTCTAGCAAAACTGGTTTGCTTTTTCCAATCAAAGAAATTAGTTGTTGAGTTAAAACTAAATAGGCACATCAGAAAGTCTACAAACAATAAATGCTGGAGAGGTGTGGAGAAAAGGGAACCCTCTTGCACTGTTGGTGGGAATGTAAATTGATACAGCCACTATGGCACAGTATGGAGGTTCCTCAAAAAACTAAAAATAGAACTACCATAAGACCCAGCAATCCCACTACTGGGCATATACCCAGAGAAAACCATAATACATAAAGAGTCATTTACCACAATGTTCATTGCAGCACTATTTACAATAGCCAGGACATGGAAGCAACCTAAGTGTCCATCGACAGATGAATGGATAAAGAAGATGTGGCACATATACACAATGGAATATTACTCAGCCATAAAAAGAAACGAAATTGAGTTATTTGTAGTGAGGTGCATGGACCTAAAGTCTGTCATACACAGTGAAGTAAGTCAGAAAGAGAAAAACAAATACCGTACGCTAACACATATATATGGAATCTAAAAGAAAAAAAAAAGAATGGTTCTGAAGAACCTAGGGGCAGGACAGGAATAAAGACGCAGACATAGAGAGTGGACCTGAGGACACGGGGAGGGGGAAGGGTAAACTGGGACGAAGTGAGAGAGTGGCATGGACATATATACACTACCAAATGTAAATAGATAGCTAGTGGGAAGCAGCCGCATAGCACAGGGAGATCAGCTCAGTGCTTTGTGACCACCTAGAGGGGTGTGATGGGGAGGGTGGGAGTGAGATGCAAGAGGGAGGGGATATATGTATACATATAGCTGATTCACTTTGTGATACAGCAGAAACTAATACACCATTGTAAAGCAATTATACTCCAATAAAGATGTTAAAAAGAAAACCTAGGTAGGCACTTAACTTTTACCTTTTAAAATGAAATATTATTCTCATTTTTAAAGACTGATATTTGGGGCATATCTTTGAGGAAACATACATAAGGGAAGATTTAAATCAAAGTTATAAGAAGCAATTTTAAAGAAACAAAAATAGAATGCTATGACATAATTTGGTTTCTATGAGTCTCTTATGTCTGCTTCTAAAGATGAAGTGCCAACATCTTGTGAAAGAAAAGTTAGCACAGAGGTTCAAAATTACTCTCTCACAATCCAGTCAAGAATCTTTAACACTCACCTCTGATTAAGAAGCATTAGTGTTCTTTTGTGATGTTCCAGATTATAGCCAGAGAAGGTGAGTCCAATTAAAATATTTCAGAGAACACTGTAAGAAGTTACTTGGCTATGGTTTCTAATTAGCATATCACAGGTGTCCTGGTTTTACCTAATACTGTTCTATTTGAGTGGTAAAGTCTCTAAGAAACGCTTGAGTAGGTACAAAGTAAATAACTTTTCTAAGCTCTTGTCACTGAGTCTAGAACTTTATATTCTCTGCTGAATTACTTGGTCTAATTGAAAAAGAAGTATAATAAATGTAATTCAGTAGGTCTCAAATTATTCTCAGGATAAAGTAAGAGTAGACTATGACAGGCTCCTAAAGTCTTTTAGAAATGGTTCAGAAAGCACACCAATAAGTAAAGATTAAAGAATAAGATAAGCTAGTTAAAAAGAAAAAGAAACTCCTTTATAAAACTCAAATGCATAACACTTACCAGACAGCCAATATAGTGCAGGGCATTTTCCAGTTTCTGCCTTTGGTGGTAAATAGATAGCAAATTTCATTTTGCATTTCAGTTCAACACTGTAATTTTAACAGTCATACATACAAAAAAAATCAGTTGCCCTCCATCAGTCAAGACAGAAACATAAAATAAGTGATTTAATGTCCAAAATAAGTGATGCCACCAACATTTAAGGAATATACCATAGCCCTTAAAGAAAGAATGAGGCCAATTTAGCATACTGATCTATTGATATTAACCAAACTGAGCCTATGCTGCGTGCATGGTACAGTCATTTTGAGCAGGCTGAATTAAAAGAATAAATGTAACATCCTCAATGTAGCACTAAAATTATTAAAAGAAAAATTGTTTCTAAAGAGATATATGAAATAACAAATCAGCTTTTATAAAAAATGAATTCTAAAGCTCTTAAACTACATGTTTGTTCATGGGCACTGAAATGCTGAATCACATCCTTAATTTGCTTTTTATCACTAAGAGTTTATTACCATCACCAATATCAAAACTAGATAAGATAAAGCTGATAAAAATCACAGGTATTTTCTACAGGTAAACAGTAATTCATGCAACAGTGATCTTTCATGGGCTTATTTAAAGAATCAAATAGACAGAAGCAGAATTAGAGATATCTGAAATTGCATCTTCTTAGTAGTTACCTCTCATGTTCAAAAACTTTCTGCAATCCCCCAAAGCACTTGTTGCTGGAAATCTGTTTCAATGCCATCCTTTTCCTATTATTGAAGATTAATCTCATTAATTTCTAGAGAATCAGTTCCTAAAAAATTTGAAACAAAACTAACTGTTTTGGCGATAAATTATCTAAACATGCAACTGTCTGCCACCCTGAATTTTTTTTCACATGCTCATTTCCTCTCATAAATAATATTATGAAACTGACTAATTTTGATACATACACTTACACTTGGTACTCACTTTAGGAAACTTTAGTACTTTGGAATGTCATTACTAATTTATTAACAAGCTTTTTTGTCTGTATGACTGTGGACTGCCCCCAATTCTTTTTATTTTTATTTATTTTTTTGGCTGTGTGTGTGGCATGTGGGATCTTAGCTCCCCGATGACGGATCAAACCCATGCCCCCCTGCAATGGATGCGCAGAGTCCTAACCACTGGACTGCCAGGTAAGTTCCTTTCCTTTTTACTTTTTTCCAAATTCTTTTCAGAAAGAGGCAGAATATAAATAAGTTATTAACTTTAGCTTAGAAGATTAAAAATTGTTAATAGTTTACCAGTTAACTGTAACAAAGGAGGCAATGGTAAGACATTATGGTTGATATTAAAATGGGAGGAAAATGGTATAACAATAATGATTTTGAAAATAATAACAGGTAACATTTACTGAACACAGTGTCACAGGCACTTTCCTACATGTTGAATGAGATCAAATTACTCATCCTAGGAGAGTGTTTCAGAGAAAGTGATATACAGTTTTCAGATCAACATTTCTCCTTTTAAAACAAACCAGCAAGTAAAACAAAACCCTGTCCTGAGTGAATTAAAAGTACAGCTTGTCATGGGGAAATTTTGAAGTTTAGTAATTCTTTTCTCTCCAACACATCTTTAAAGTTTTCATAAATAATTTTAAATGTTAAAATACCACACATTATTAATTTTTAATAATAAATACCAAAAAAACTGGAACACCATCTTTATGGTAAATACCTGTCGAGCAAAGAGAAACCAGACTGATTCTGAGTTGTATCTCCCGAGGAAGGATTCCCTCCCCCTCCTTATTACAAATCACTAAATCATACACACTAAATAAAAAATCCTCAGATACCAGGAACAGGTATTACCTCTCTGGTGGTCTTCTCAGTGAAATGTTCTATTGTACGCTGATCAGTTGTGGTGTTAAGGTTACTCTAAAAAGATACGTAGCAATAATCTTAGAAAGCTTATTTTGGAAACGTCTTTGCGAAATTCTAAATAAGATTAGTTTCAATCCTACGTTTAAGTAATCTCCTCAATAAATCCAAATACTGAGCTTTGCATTGGAAACCTGGGATGTGAACCAGAAAGTCTGACATCAGAGCCCCTACTCTCCTGCTATGCTTTCCTGCCTCCTGAGAGGGTTTTTAAATACTCATAAAACATTTTTTTCAGAAAAGATTGACTAATTTTATAGCATTAGGGTATTACAATTATACACAGAGGTAGAATTACCTTCTATTCACAGGTTTATGCTTTTAACCTTTAGAAGACCAAGTTTTAAACAAACTGCCAACAAAATGTTATTAATTATTGAATATTAACTTCAGCTATTCTTGTTTATGACACTATCTTAAATAATGAATTAACAGAGACAGATGTATACTTTTAAAATATATACACATGAGACCAAGGGAAAAAATTTACATGAATTATTCTTAAAGGAAATCCTATTTTTTTAGATCTAGCAGGGACTATGTCTGCATTCCCAAACCACGGTACACTGAGCATATATCTAGTACGTGAGAGGTACCTAATAATTATTTGTTGAATTAATGAATAAATTTTTAACTTCTAACTACCAATTATGTGAAAGTTTTTAAAATTAGCTTATTCTTTACCTCTATTGTTTTTATACTTTGTTAGTCATCTATTTTGGTAATCCGTAACTAGTCTATTTCTTCTGCTCTTTGAATGTTCTTAATTCAAATTCAAAATCAAACACTTTGCATTGGGCCAGAGAAAACAAAGTTAAAATACTGTTTTTTAAATTGGTAGAATGAATTAATAAAAATAAAATCAAAGCTTTTAAAGTTTTTTTTCCCCTTAACTACCCATTTTAGGAACTATCTTCAATTGTCAATTAAGAAAGTTAGGCTCAATAAAAAATAAGACATAAGCTAAGAACTAGATATGATATACTATGATATATGAAATGATATACTAGGTGATTACATTTTTCACTAAATTTTTTCTATGTGAAAAATAGCATATTTTAAACCAAGTTACGAGAGTTTTCATTCAACTTCCAAAGTAATACATAAAAATAAAACTTTAATGTACCTGTCCAATTGCTACTTGCTTTTTTATCTGCACCAAAGGGTAGATGATCCTGAAAAAAAGATCAAATGGTGTATAAATGGGACGTACTTTTCACAACAAAGGTTATACAGACATGTATAGTATACTACACATTCTCAACAGAGACATTTTCCTCTTGTGAGGTAGATGACTACCTACTCTGGGTATGGCAGTGTCAAAAGGGCAGCTGATGGGACAGCATCATCGCTGTACCTCGGCCCATAATCTAAGTACCTTAACACCTATTTTGCCACAAGGCCTTGTGTTTGGTTAAAAACTTCTCCTGGAATAAGAGTCCTATGAAGACAGGTTTTTTTTTTTCTTTTAAATAAATAGAAAAAGTTTTAGATTGTAATTTGAAAGTACGAGATACAGTCAACTGCTGAGAGTGAAGAAAACAGGAGTGGAGACTAGAAAAGTAGAGAAAGGTAAAAAGAAGCCTAGACTCATCAGCTAAGAGTTGTAGGTCAAACGTGTAATGCGGGGAGGATAAAGAAGGGAAGAGATGAGGGCTTAAGGCCTACTGGGCTGACTGGCTAGAAAGGATGAACTGGTGAGAAAACTGACTGGGTTTATGAATGACGGTGAAGTTACTGATACACAGAAATAAACAAACAAATAAATAGAAATGTACGTAGTAGTGTGCACCAAATGACACCAAATGTGTCATTTGTCTGACACATTTCATTTCAGTTCTAGAACAGAGTTTGGGGGAGAAACGAAGTTACAGAGTAGAACAGAGTAATAAAAAACACCCTCCCCCAAGAAAAACCAAAAACAATGGCAAAAAATTTTCACAGTGCCGGTCTTCCTAGAAAGTCAATGAAATGTACACTAATACTCTTCAGAGAACAAAGTTTCCCTCAATGCATGGTACATGGAAAGCCAGTGAGGTAAAAAGTATCAGTCATCTTTATTCACAAAGCATCCATTCCACCAAAAGGCTAAACTGTCAAATCTTACTTTTCTTCCCTTTACTTATTGAAGTTATTTATCTCAAGCAATCTGTGTTCTTTGTATTTCACCCATTCTTTCCTTCTTCCCATGAGCCTCAAAAGTTTTCTATCTCTACCTGGGTTTTTGTTCTCATTCTCTCATGGACTTTGATCCATTTCTCCATCTGCAATGTGTCCCACCCCACTGGCTCTCAATGACCTACACAGGTCTTCGCAACATCACTGGATTATGAAACTGCTGACCATCACTTCTTTGTTCAAATTCTCTCCTCAGTGAAAAAACAGGATTCCATTCCCTAAGTTTCCGCTCTATTTTTGCGTTGAAACAATATAAATCTGCTTCTCTTGATTCAATCGTTCTCAGGCATTGGTGCCAGAATTTAAATTTCTTGCTGGACCCTTCTCACAGGATGTGCCACAGGCTAGTAAAACTCAATGCATCTAAAGTTAAGCTTCTGTCTCCTACCTTCAAACCAAGTGTTTCTATTCCTTTCTTTTGTTTCTCTTTTCATCTATGCCTGTCTTGCCCAACCTACATTTGAAATGTCTTAAATTTACCCTGTCTCTGAATTCCCACTGCCACCATCCTAATTACACACAAGAAATTAAATTTTCCTTCCTACTTTGTTTCCTTCTTGTGTGTCTCACTAAAATCAATCCTGCATGGAGGCCTAGGGCTTTAATCCATTTAACTTACTGCTCAATGGATCCCTATACACGACACATCTTCAGGCCTAACATGGTATACTTGGAATTACTAGTCATTTAAATTTATTTTTAATTTTAAAAATTGTGATTAAAAAACACGTAACATAAACTTTACTGTCTTAACCATTTTTAAGTGTATAGTTCAGTAGTGTTAAGCACATTGTCAATTTTAAAACATGGTTAGCTTGCCTACATTAACTAGCAGATGAAAAATGCTTGCCCACTTCCAGGATGCTGCTACAGGTGTTCAGAACTAATCCCACTCTGCTGTCAGGGCAGTAGTTGAAAACCAATAAGTCATTGAAATGGAAGATAGTGTCAATAATTATGCAATTTTTTAAAAGCTTGATGCCATTAAAACTTCAGAAAATTGAAACTATGAACTGACAAAAAGTTTGAACAGAACTCCATATATACTTTGGTCACATTATTAACTGTACTATGCATAATCGCTTTTCCTTCATAAAACTTCACATGGCTTGCCCATACATGAATTTTTAATCCACCCTGGGGAAAAACATAGCATCCATGAACTCCAAGCACCTTAACTTAGCTCTTCAATGGTCCCACAGTATTTTTCTGGCCTTGTTTTCTGTTATCTTAATTTAGTCAAACTCAATTATGTATAATTCTAGCATAGCCTGGATGTTTCTACTGGGTGCCATGGTACAATGGTTTTAGAGCAGGTTGTGGAGCCAGACCCTCCAGGTTCAAATTCTGGCTTCACCACGTACTATACACGGTAGTTCTTTGGTAGTGGTAGTGAGTTCGGGCAAACTACGTCATCTTTCCATGCCTCATTTCCCCATCTGTAAAGTAAGGATATTAATAGGATCAGTTTGATAGGGTTGTTCCCGGGACTGAGTTAATTCACGTACTTCGAACACTGCTGGCCATGAGACGCACACAAATGTTAGCTATTATTATTCCTGCAACCTCGAATGCCCTCCAAGGTCCGCGCAAATGCCATCGTCCTGACGACCCAGTCACAGACGACCTCCAGACCCCTACACAACTGACAGCGCATTTACAAATACGATCAGCCTTCCAAAGTGCTTGCAAGCGTGTGCAGAGAAGCGGGATCCCCAGGTGCCCGGCCCCCTGACCCAGGCGCCCGTGGAGGCTGCGAACGCTTTGGGGTCTGTTTCCTCCATGAGCGAGGTACCCATCCACCTGACGCAGGAACAGCTACGCAAACGTAGTGGAGTACTTGATAAACCGGCAGATGCCCTCAGAGACCGCACGCCCGAGCGCCCCGGGTTACACCGGGTTACTCTTGGAAGCTCAATGAGAAAAAGGGATTTGGGAAGAGGCCGAGCCTCGGGACAAAGTCCTCGGCTCAGCGCCCCTCCCTCGGCCTCCTGCCACGACTCGTCGCGCTCTGGGCCCGGGGCCGCGTTCTTCGCGATCGCACCCACGCGACTCGCCGCAGGCTTCAGCGTGCGTCCCGACCGGGCCCCGCCGTGTCACCGGGGCACCACGAGACCCAGACGGGCCGAGGACATCCGGGCCTCTGTCCAGATCTAGTCTTACCTCGGGCCGCGTAGGGAAGAGGAGCAGCAGCCGTAAGGGAAAGGCGGGGCCTCATCATGGCCGCCAGGGCCACCGCCTCTGCCCCGCCCCTCTGGGGTCCGCCCCCTCTAGGCCCGCCCACTCCGGGATCCTAACTCCCGAGTCCCTTCTCCTCAGCCCCGCCCTTCATCGGCCCCGCCCCCCACTGTCCCCGCCCCCTCCCTCGCCTCGCGCTTCCCCGCAGCGCTTTGTGGGCGGCTCCTCCTTTTCTTGACGCAAGTCCTACGTCAGGGAGCCGCCAGCCGCCTTGGCCCAGACTCTTAGCAGCGGGCGCAGGATAAGGCCCAGCCTTGAATGAACGTGAGCTCTGGCCCCGCTTAACTCGTGGAAAATGTTTCCACGTAGCCTTTCGAAGTTATTTAGAAACCAGGACATAATTTCAAATCTCCTCCCGCTCGCCTCCCCAGTCGTTCCAGTTCACCTACTTGGTAGCTGGAGTGAAATAGGAGCCATTTAAAAATCTCCTGTGCTGGAAACATAGTAGAAGCTTCCCCAGTGTCCTCTTTTCTCCCTTCTCTCAATGTTAGTTGAATTGAGCAATAGAGTTGTTGGTTGCTGACTTACAACAGATGCTTGCCCTTTTGCTTCTGTTGCTTGATTTAACGAAATTGTTAGTGTACTTTGCCTGTTGAGAAAATTAAACATGATTACCAAAAAAAATTTTTTAACCAACAGCTAGGTAGACATATTGTAAATGACATCTTCTGAAAGACAAGGCTGGTTTTGTGGGCATGCAACCTGTCCAGTGGAACAGGACCTCAGAAGGACCCTGAGGTCCTAGTTTCTTTCCTGTGCCGCATTATTAATAAATTCTGAAAGGGCCCACATATTTCCGTTTTGCACTGGGCCCTGCAAATGATGTGGCCGATCTTCTGAAAGGAGTGGTAGGTGAAGTGACCTCTATTGGAACCTATGTTATAAATATAGATGCCACTCAGGAGACTACCTGTCAGCATTTGTCCCCGTGGCCCAGGCCTATTTGGCCATAGTGACCTATGGACTGAACTAATCTGTGGAGCTGTGGATCGACTGGAATTCGGCTGAAGGTAGCATTTATTTAATCAAAATAATATTTTTATTCTGAGGAAGCATTGAAATGAAAATTTCATTTTACTTTCTACTATTTTTTTAATTATTAAAAAAAAATTATTTTATTTATTTTTGGCTGCGTTGGGTCTTGGTTGCTGCCTGCGGGCTTTCTCTAGTTGCGGCGATCCGGGGCTACTCTTCCTTGCGGTGCACTATTTTTTAATACAAATCACTGAAAATGGAATTTTCTTCAAACTGAGTTTCACAACTAAAATAGAATACTCAAGTTTGCAAGTTATTTAGAACTGATAGGAAATATTTGGAGAAGGTTAAAGGGGATTTATTTAATAAATTGATTGCTCTGGGGTGCAGACTAGCCTAAGAACTGTGAGATCAAGTCTTTTACTGAAAGGTTCTTGTGTTGATACAGTGTGATGATAACCGGAAGTAAAATTTAAAATTTATTTTACTCAACATAAATACAATTATAATATATAGCTCCAATAAATTTCTGTTTCTTCTTTAATATTATATGTATAATTTTGTAATATATAATTTGAAAAGATATAAGTATGCACCCCCCCATATTCATTGCAACATTATTTACAATAGACAAGACATGGGAACATCCTAAGTGTCCATAGATGGGTGAATGGATGAAAAATGTGAGATTTTATGTATATGTGCATAATGGGTTATTACTTAGGGATATTACTTTCTTATCCTTAAGAAAGAAGAAAATCTTGCCATTTGTTACAAGATGAATGAACCTGAGGGCATTATGCTAAATGAAATAAATCAAAGACAAATAGTGAATGATTTCATTTATATGTAGGCTCTGAAAAGCAGTTCAACATGATGACATAGGAAGAGCCTAAACTCACCTCCTCCCAGAGACACACCAAGTCTACAGCTACTTATGGTACAGTTCACTCCGAAAAAGACGTGAAAATTAGCTGAGTAACTCCTTCACATCAGCAAACACATCAAAGCAGGTAGGAAAGGCTGAGACAGAGTCTCACCATAAACCCAACCCCTGGCATGGCAGCCCGCAATCCCAAGTGACCTCACAGACCCTGAGCTTCTCCCCAGGAATGAAGGGTTATCCCCTGCTTCAGGCCCTCCAACTTTTAAGACCTGCATCTGAAAAGTGAATCTCCCAAACATCTGGCTTCGAAAACCATGACAGCCAAAAGGCTGTTCTCGTCTCTTTCTTAATATCTCAACATCCCCAAATTGATACCACTTCCACCTTACCTGTCTTTCACTAATTTCAAAGCTTCACAAAGTAAAAATTACATATTCCCACTTTCATGATTTCAGTTAGATTCATCCCAAGGTCTAATAAATTTTAATTATATTATTAAATACAGGATTGATTATATTAATACAAATATATATTTGGAAAGAACACTTAAAATATAGAAATTAATAAAAATTAAATCACCAATAATCCTACTATTTAAGAGAGAACTTCATTTAATTTTTCTGATAGGTCATTTTGTTATGGACCAGGTTTCTTGGCCTTCTTAATCAACAGAAATTGATCAGAGGCCAGACAAGAAATTCAGGCAAGGCTTTATTGGGGCCCCTGCTGCAGCAGGGGGGAGTGAGAACAAACAATGGTTTCCCTCACTTGCTCGCTCCCGAGCTGGGGGGAGGCGAGCTTGTTCCTTATATGGGGTGAGGGTAGGGGTGTGTCCAGGGGTCGGCGGGAGGGGTGGCTTAGGTGTTTTGCCCACCGCTTAGGTCGTGTTGTGTGCAGGGGGCATGTGCAGTACCCTGCTTTTGTTCCCAACCCCCTGCTTTCACTCCAGACTCTTCAAAGGTGGCAGTTGGGTTTTTTGGTCTCTTTATATCTTTTGTCCAAAATTTACCCTAGCTGCAGCTTGCATGCAGTTATTTTTAGTCCCATATAGTTTCTTTGTATTTTGTTGCTTGAAGAGAGGTGTGTCCAGGTGGAAGCCCTGCAGCACTGCAGCATGGGTCCCAGGTCCCGGCCTGTCTCTATCTGATCATTTAAAGTTTGAAAACAGTTGCCTGAAAAACTTTTGTGGCTGACGAATTTTTGGAAGCAGTAGTGACACCTTTTTCACTTTCTAACATGAATATTTAGACTTTTTAAGTTTTTATGATAAATTTTAATAAGTTATGTTTTCCAGAAAGGTAATCTCTTGTACCCAGATTTTATATTTTTTGTAGCATTTTATTTAAAAAAATAAAAATCTCCACACCTGTGGTTATCACACTTTTCCCCTTGTTAGTGCTGAGTGTTTGGGTTCTTTCTCTTTTTAGCTTGCTTCTTTCATTCAGAGATGATTCTTTTTAGTTGGCCTTTCCAAAGAACGATACTTAGATTTGTGTATGAATTTTTTAAATGGAAATTTAAAATGTATTCCTACAAGAGGGATTATTGGGTCAACTATTTTGAAGATTCTTACTATTCTTGAAATATACTGCCTAATTGCTTTCTAGAAAGTTCCTAAGATTTATGTGCAGTGTTTGTTTATTTTTATTTCTCCCTTTCATATATTGGTCATAACTGCCAAATATACCTCAATAAAGTTGGAAAAAAATAAAAACAAATAAAAAACAGACCAGGGTCATATTATATGTATTATTCTAAAATTCCCCATCTTTTCTTTTTAATAGCTGTATAGTGTTTCATTCTGTGCATATACCATATTTTATTCAACCAATACCTTATTGCTCTGGTTATCAATGCTGCATAAAAATGACTCTAAAACTTAGTCATGTGATATATCATTTTGTTGCACTCACTCTGTGAATTCAGACAGAGCACAGTGGGGATGTCTTCTCTCTGATACATGATGTCTGGGGCCTCAGCTGGGGAGAACTAATAGCTGAGGTGACTCAGTAACTGGGGAATGAAATCATCAGTAGACATTTTTACTTACATGCCTGGTGGCCGATGCTGGCTCTTGTCCAGAGCTCCTACCTCTCCATGTGGTCTGACTTCCTCACAGTATGGCAGCTAGAGGGTAGTTGGACTTTTTACAAGGCGGCTGAAGGCTCTAAAAGTGATTGTCCTGAGAGGATCAGGCAGAAGCTGCATACCCTTTTCTGGCCACTTTTGCATTCTATTGGTGACAGTAGTCAGAAGCCTTCCTAAATTTCGGGAGAGGGGACATAGACCCCCATCTCTTGATGTGTCAAAGAATTTGTGGATGTGTTTTAAAACCACCACACCTATAATGAACGTGTAGACTCTTTATGGTTTTGTTCATTACAACAATAGAACAATGAACATGTACATACTGTATCTGTGTGCACACTGCAAGGATTGCTACAGGGGATATTTCCCATGAACAGGGCATGCACATTTAGAATTTTGATAAACCTACCTAATAACACTCCTACAAGACTTTGCCAAATTTGTGCACCCTTCAGCATATGAAAGAAACTGTTTCCTTATCCCTTTTATTACACCAACCTATATTTGAACATTCCAAGGTAAAAATATTTTTCTATCAAGGAATTTTTAATGGGTAAACAGTTTTCCATATAATGTATTTTACCACCGGCATTTGCATGTTTGGATTGTTCCTAATTTTTCATTACTATAAAAGAATTGATGATGTATATCCTTGTAAGTAAACCTTTGCCCGCTTTCTTAATTATTTCCTAAGCACACAGTCCTAGAAGTGGAATCTCTAAGTCAGAATTTATTCTCCTTTTTAAGCCTCCCGATATGTATTGCCAAAATAACAGAATGTTTATACCATTTTACATTCCCATCAGCATCTTCCATTCTCTTTATGCTTCTTTCATTAGGCCACATTGCTCGGCTTTTGGGATCAATCCCTTGCCCCCAGCAGTGGAAGCACGGAGTTCTAACCACTGGACCACCAAGGAATTCCCCCATTAGGCAATGTTCTTCAACAGTGGGATATTGTGCATTTTGTAATGTATAACCCAAAGCACATTTCATTACAAATTCCCAATGTGAATTCAGAAATCACATAGAATAACTGTCTAGTTGTAATTCTTTATGATTGGGATGTTTTGATGAATACAGTGTCTCTTTGCTGCATACCATGTGTTAAAAAAATTAGAAAACCTAATACCTAGACTACACCATTGTCATTATCTCCCTGCCCCCACTATAGCTGCATTTTCAGAATGATGCTTTGGCATTATTTTCTTATACAGGTAGCTGAAATGAAAACATGTAACGTTTGAAATGGCTTTATATAATATTTATAAAGCTGTTCAATGCCCTCTTACAAAGTCTTCTATGAGTATTTCTCTTAGCACTAGGGGTCTTAATAAAATTTGCTTTCCAAAATAAACTACTATACTTCTGTCCATCAGTAAGAGCTGTGTATTGTATTTCCTTCTTTGTCCTGTTTTTTAGGATGTTCATAACTAAGTTTTACCCAATTACTATAGCACTGTTTACTTTAATCAAGATTTTTATAAATACATATTTTCTTTTCTTTTCCTTTATTTCTTATTTCTCTCTCTCTTTTGGGAATCTTTGGCTCTGACTACAATGAATCTACCTTCAATAATTTTTAGAAGGTGGAGAGGGAAGTTCAAATTATAAATCAACTGGTAAAAATTACATCTTTAATTAGTAATACAGATGATTTGGAGGTTGGGCTAAATATGTATTAGTTTTTGTATTAGAACAACTTTGAAGCACTTTAAAAATTAGAGTGTGAAATGCCTATTTAGGTCTTCTGCCCATTTTTTATTGTGTTGTTTGTTTTTTTGATATTGAGCTTCATGTGCTGCTTATATATTTTGGAGATTAATCCTTTGTCAGTTGCTTCATTTGAAAATATTTTCTCCCATTCTGAGGGTTGTCTTTTGGTCTTGTTTATGGTTTCCTTTGCTGTGCAAAAGCTTTTAAGTTTCATTAGGTCCCATTTGTTTATTTTTGTTTTTATTTTCATTACTCCTGGAAGTGGGTCAAAAAAGATCTTGCTGCGATTTATGTCAAAGAGTGTTCTGCCTATGTTTTCCTCTAAGAGTTTTATAGTGTCTGGCCTTACATTCAGGTCTTTAATCCATTTTGAGTTTATTTCTGTGTATGGTGTTAGGGAGTGTTCTAATTTCATTCTTTTACATGTAGCTGTCCAGTTTTCCCAGCACCACTTATTGAAGAGGCTGTCTTTTCTCCATCATATGTTCTTGCCTCCTTGTCATAGAATAGGTGACCATATGTGCGTGGATTTATCTCTGGGCTTTCTATCCTGTTCCATTGGTCTATATTTCTGTTTTTGTGCCAGTACCATACTGTCTTGATTACTGTAGCTTTGTAGTATAGTCTGAAGTCAGGGAGCCTGATTCCTCCAGCTCCGTTTTTCTTTCTCAAGATTGCTTTGGCTGTTCGGGCTCTTTTGTGTCTCCATGTAAATTGTAAAATGTTTTGTTCTAGTTCTGTGAAAAATGCTATTGGTAATTTGATAGGGATTGCATTGAAATTGGGTCATTTGTAGAGATGTGGATGGACTTAGAGGCTGTCATACAGAGTGAAGTATGTCAGAAAGAGAAAAACAATGATTGTATATTAGCGCATATATGTGGAATCTAGAAAAATGGTGTAGATGATCTTATTTGCAAAGCAGAAATAGAGACACAGATGTAGAGAGCAAATGTATGGGTACCAAGGGGGAAGGGGGGGTGGGAGGAATTGGGAGATTGGGATTGACACATATACACTACTGATACTATGTATGAAATAGATAACAAATGAGAACATACTGTTGAGCACAGGGAACTCTACTTAATGCACTGTGGTGACCTGACTGGGAAGGAAGTCCAGAAGGGAAGGGATATATGTATATGTATGGCTGATTCATTTTGCTGTACAGTAGAAACTAACACAACATTGTAAAGTGACTATACTCCAATGAAAAAATAATTTTAAAACGTTAGAGTGTGAGTTATTTTGCTATTCACCTTTCTGTGCGTGGCAAAAGAATATAGGAATTTGGGATTAATAAAAGGCTTTATTTTAGGTTTAATCTAGTTTTGTTTTCATAAACTATATTTAATAAAACATCTAATGGATTCTTTTATAACACAAACTATCTGTAGAAGAAAGTTTTGCACATTTTAACATTTTGCATTTATAACAGTGATAGATCTAGCAACCCTAGGTTGACATCCTGAAATATATATTTTTGAAACATTATTGTGTTTGGAATTTTATCTTTTTATTAGTATGTGTTAGCTTGGAGCAGACCAAGATCTACAAGAAAGGTAAAATCAGTCCCACAGAATGAAACCTGGTAAGTGTTTGTAAATGACCATTGCTTTCAGCCCAGACTAGCTCAGTTGAATTTGAGGAGACATAGCCAGTATCTCCTGATTCTTTTAAATTCTGATTTTTTCCAGTCTACCTCCAACTAAATTAAACCATAGAATATGGAAGTCAACAATGTTATATAAACACTCTAGGAACATTATGTTGTGAGTAGGAAACAGGGGGAATGAGCCAGTTCTAAAAATGTTTTTATTGGGATCAACAAGGGAAGAAGAGAGGAGTTTTTAAAACTGAGTAAAATAAGTGAGTGGAGAATAAGAGTAATAAGAGAATAAGACGTGTGAATAGGAGAGATTTTTATAGATTGAAACCTGATTCAAAATGAAAGAACTAGAAAAATGACAGGACCATTTTGAACTTATTATAAGTAGTAAGGAAAACAGTGATAATTTTATTATTACATTTGGATTGGCTGGTATACAAAAGACTATTCCTGCAAAACTGACAGATTTCTGGTATTTTCACAAAAAGCAGTTATATAAAATTATAGGCTAGGATGTTTCAGGAATACACTTAGGTGAAGTCAGAGCTGACATAAGAATTTATATCTCACTTTAAATTTTATCATCACTTGATAAAACTTGATTAATAAACAGACTTTATAAATCTGGTCCCACATTTCTCAAGGGGACATTAAGAAACTCTAATTCCATGGGATTTTATTTAGATTCATGTTTCTATGATTAAATATGAGAATGGTAGGCTAAACAAGGGAGGCTTCCCTGAAAATTTAAGGTGCTAGTGTGCATTATGAATCTCCCATTGAGAGGTATGGTACCATTTTTGTCGCAGAGCATTCTGGTAGATTTGTGTCATCTGGAACACAGTTTGGGAAATATTGATCTAGTTTAGGGTTGGTCATGTTCCCATTGAATTAGACCCAATCATCATCTGTTTCTGTTAATAAAGTCCTTAACTCTTTACGTTCCCTTAATCATTTGAGGTCTCTATCTTAGTTTTCAATACCATAGTATCACCCATTTCTCAAACAAGAAACTCCAAGCAGTTTTACATTTGACTGCTTTTTATTCTATCAATACCTCCCCCATCAATTGCCAAGTCATGATGCATTTTTTTTCACAGAATTTCACAAGTATTTCTCACTTTTTATTTTTCTGGACTTACATCCTCATCTGGGGGCTTTGATCAACACATGCTTAGGCTGTTTCAGCCTTTTCAATAAGCCTAACTTCTCTGCATGGAAATTTGTTTTTGTTACTGTTAAAGGTGTCACCCCTCCCTCTTCTCTCAACCATGCTGCTGTCCTTGCATGATTCCTATACAAATAAAAACTGCACATGAATCAAAGATTTTATTCAACTCATTAAATGAGGGACCAGTAAGATGTTAAAACTGTTCAAATGGGAGCTTGAGTTACAGAGATTTATGTTTTCTGCTAGATAAAATCAATTCATATTAATTACTATGAACAGAAATCATTTGCATTGCTATTGACTGGAATTCTTTGCATTGCTATAAGTTTTTTATAATTTAACTTCTACCTCTATAGGGTTGTAAAACAGTGTAGTCAAGAGAACATCAATCACAGATACACATCCCCATGAAATAGGATAATACCGAGTGTCCTTAGACAATACCCAGTTCCACTGAGTTTAGCTTGCCAGGGAAAAGGCCTAGCACAGTACCACTAGATTTAAGAGTTTTAAGGCTTCTAATGAGAACTCGCAAGAAAAGACTTTTTCTAGTTAAACAAAATTAAAAATAAATTTCCATGTAGATTTAAATAGTCTATGATTTTAACCTCTGAACAGTACCCCACTTCCCATTCCTCAGGCCCCCAAATACTTAGCTAAGTATGCAGTCCCCTGACAATAACTGCATATGGCTGTAGAGGTGTGCGTACATTTTGTGGTCTTGAACGATATCTCTGTGAGCAAGGGTAGCTGATCCTTTCAAAGATGAAACCCGGGACTTCCCTGGTGGCACAGTGGTTAAGAACCCGCCTGCCAATGCAAGGGGACACGGGTTTGAACCCTGGTCCAGGAAGATCCCACGTGCCGCGGAGCAACTAAGCCCGTGTGCCGCAACTACCGAGCCCATGTGACACAACTACTGAAGCCCATGTGCCTAAGCCTGTGCTCCGCAACAAAGAGAAGCCACCGCAATGAGAAACCTGTGCACTGCAAGGAAGAGTAGCTCCCAGTCGCTGCAACTAGAGAAAGCCCGTGTGCAGCAACGAAGACCCAACACAGCCAAAAATAAATAAATAAAATTAATTTAAAAAAAGCATGAAACCCACACATTTGAGCTCTTTTAGCACCACTCTTTAAAATGGACACTACTGACAGCATAATTCAGTTATAGTGGGGATACTTGTTCAAATCAAGCAAATAAACAAATAAAAATCCTTACCAATTCATTGGATGCTTTGTCCTTTTAGTGAATGAGATCAGGTCCTTTCAGAAAGCAAATACCCCTGAGAGGCTGGCTTGTTTATGCATTAATCAGCCCTTTAACCAACCAGTACTTCTGAAACTGTCTGTGGTTAACTATGCATATATAACTTCCAGTGTCATTGACCAATATAATAAAAATGACTTTCTAGTAAAATGAGCCCAAAAAACCCACAAAGGCCAAAATACATGGTCCAATTTTTAATTATTATATTCAACGATATAAATTACATTTCAGTAAATATAATTAGAACAACAAAGAGCCCAAAAGAAAATAATCATGAAAAATGTTCTTTTTTTAATGTTGCTATAGGCAGACAATAGAGAGAATCACTAATAACTTTTTTTTATTCCACAATCATAAGTAAATTAAAAGTTGAGGGCTTCCCTGGTGGCGCAGTGGTTGAGAGTCCGCCTGCCGATGCAGGGGACACGGGTTCGTGCCCCGGTCCGGGAAGATCCCACATGCCGCGGAGCGGCTGGGCCCGTGAACCATGGCCGCTGAGCCTGCGCGTCCGGAGCCTGTGCTCCGCAACGGGAGAGGCCACAACAGTGAGAGGCCCGCGTACCCCAAAAAAAAAAAAAAAAAAAAAAAAAAAAAAAAAAAGTTGAATCAAATAGTGATTTCCATATATAAAATGCTTATATGCATACTTTGAATGAACATAATGCATATCAATACTAAAAGTTTCAATGTGGCAAGTGAGTTTGCTTCTTGTGTGTTACCTTATTAATCTAGGATGAATTGATAACCATGTTACCCACAGGGGATAGTGGATGTCTAAACTATTTCTTCGTTTTGTTTTAATGGCACCATGCCGGGGAAACCAGTCTCAAGGAGGTGCATTGCAAAAGCGGCAGAAGAGATTTTAAAAGAATTTTAGCAACTTGGGATATTCATTTTTGGGTAATATTTTGTTATGATATAATTTAAAAGTTACAGAAAAATTGCAAAATTAATATAAGAAACCCCTGTGTATCATTTACTCCTTTTGCTTTATCAAGGACACTTAGTACTTAAATTCTGAAATAACCTAGTACCATTATTGAAATCAAGAAATTAACACTTATAATAACTCTATTATCTGATCCACAGTTCACATCTAAATTTTGTCAATTTCCCCTTTGATTATTCAAAGTGTATGCATGTACGTATGTGAGTGTGTGTGTGTGTGAGTGCGTATCTACCCCTCTTAGTCCAGTATCATGCATTTAGCTGCCACATCTCTGTAGTATCCTTTAATCTAGAGCTGTTCCTTAGGTTTGTCTTTTCTGATCCTGATACTTTTGAAGAATACAGACCAGTTACTTTAGTCTTAGAATATCCTGTAATTTTGATTTTTTGATGATATCTCATGATTATACTCAGGCTGTTTTTCTTCTTATTTTCAGCAGAACTCTCTCTGAAATAATGTTGTATCCTCAGAGCATCATACCAGAAGGCACAGAGGCACATAGTGTTTGTTTATTCCAATATCGGTGATTAATGTTGATCATGTCATTAAGTTGGTGTTCTCCAAGTTTCTCGATTGTAAAGTTAATAATTTTACCTTTGTAATTAAGAAATAATGTATGCCTTGTGACTATGTAAATGTCAAAGATTGAGTTCCCCAGGGAGCAGATTCTGAGATGGACACTAGCCTGCAAAAGTTTAACAGAGAATGCTCTTGGGATAATACTTGTGGAAAGGAAGGGAAGGATACAGGACTGGGCAGAGAGAAGTCAAACTGCAGTGCAGTCTCAAATGGGCCTCAGTGGATCCTACAGGATATTCTGAAGATGGGATGACTGTTAAGTGCTGTCCTGAGTTGATGAGAGGGCTGGGCTTTTATACACTTGCATTGATTAGATATTGATTATCAGGTGCCCAAAATAAAAGGTATGACCTTGGGTGAGATGGGTATCTTTGGTTGGAGCAGTTTCCAAAAAGGGCTAATTGACAGCTGGAGTTGGGCCTGCTCACAGACCTCCAGCAGCTGAGGTAAAAAGTCCTTCACACCTGAAGTAGGATCTGAGAGGCGCATCACAGCATCCACCAGAGTAACTTTCCTCTTATTAAGCTTTTAGTCACTAGTTTTAGTACTCACTGATGCTTTTCTAACTCTGTTATTTCTTCTCTATTTATTAGCTGGCATTCTACTGTAAAGAAAAGCTTTCCCTTCTCCCTTATTTGTTTGTTTATTCATTCATTCACTATTTTTTATCATATTGTACTCATTAATTTTTATTTTTCAGTGGATTACGTAATCCACAACTAAGATTATTTACTTTAATGCTTGAATTGTGCCAGATTTTGCAAGCAGCTCCCATGTCTTTTTGATATGTTCCCATCATTCTTTAAGCAATTCCTTACTTTCTGGAGTAACAAGATGTTATAGGCTTATCCCTGTCCCAGAGCTAGAATTAGACTTTTCTCCAAGGAGGCCTGTATCTATAAATTAAGATCTGGGAGCTAAGTGTGCTTGTTGCTTCCGGTATGTAATAGCTTCTGGGTCCTTTCAGGAGACCAAACTAGGATGCACACACACACACACACACACACACACACACACACACTTTCCTGTATGTATATATTCCTATATTTATTTCTATATTTTTCTCTATACATATTAAAATTAATGGGTTCATACTGAGATCCCCAATTCCTATTCGACATCATAGGTCTAGTCTTCCCCCCTTTCTGTACTTGTAATTCTCCTTTTCATCTTCTCTATCTATTGTCATTGATTTTCAGTTTAATTCCCTCGCAGTCAGAGAACATGCTGTGAAAAACTGCAATCTTTTGAGATTTACTGAGACATTTTTGTGACCCAGCATAATGTCTATCTTCATGAATATTCCATCTGCTCTTGAAAATAATATGTATCATGGGGTTGTTGATTGTACGGTTTATAAATATTCATGCAGTCAAGTTAGTTGGTAATGTTCAGATATTACATATCTTTACTAATTTTTATCTAGTCTTAAAAGTGTCCTATTAATTATTCAGAAAAGAGTGTTTAAATGTATAACCGTGATTGTGGATTTATCTATTTTTTCCTATAGTTCTGTCAGTTTTTGCTTCAATTATTTTGAAACTCTGGTATTAAGCATGTAAGCATTTCTTATTATTATACTTTCCTGATATTATTATTACACCTTCTTTGTCATTATGATTAAATAAAATGATGTATAAAAGGACCTAACACAAGAATTGGCATCCAATAAGGACTCAAATACATAGTTGTGAAGGCAGTAGTCGTATGTGTTATAGTGTTGTATTAGTTGTCATTATTAGTGTAGTCCAGAGATTGGCTAACTATGGCCCATGGGATTTGTCTGGCCTGTTTCTATAAATACTGTCTTACTGGAAGACAGTGGCATCCTCTCATTTGCTTATTGTCTGTGACTGCTTTCACCCTACAACAGCAGAGTTGAATGGTTGTGATAGATCACATGGCCCACAAAACCTGAAATATATACTGTTTGGCTCTTCACTGAAAATGTTTCCTGATCTTTGGCGTAGTAGAAACAGGAAACAGGAAAAACTTAACAGTCATACAGATCTGCTCTTGAGTTCTGATTCTACCCCTTAGTTTGGTGAAATCGGGCAAGTTTCCCTCTGAGACTCAGTTTCCTCATTGGTTACAATGAGACATAAATAGATGTTACTGTGATTACATATGGTTGTTGGAATGTATATAAATATTTACATCCGTATCTTCCTCTTACATTCCTTCTGCATTTCTCTCCTGTAGGAAGGAAGGTAGGCTGATGGTTCTGGGTTTAATTTGTTTCCCAAAAGAAGGTCAAAACATTGCTCATTTATGCTTTATGTACACATTATCATTTACCTATAAGTGGGTAGTTGTATTTCATCTGAATTCTTAGAACCAAGTAGGATTGCTCAAAGCCATGAGCAACATTAGCTGTTACTAAATTTAAATTAAAAATATTCTTCTCCAAGGAGAAAATAATTTGTCTTTCAAAGTCATTAAAACAAATTTCTTAAGGAACATTAGATAAATGCACCCATAGCTTCAATATTTATTTATTATGCTTAATCTAAATTGAGATAACTTGGTATTTGCATCCTGGTTATGATTAGAATTCTAAGGTTGACAAGACCTACTCCTTTTGAGTGGTCCTAATGGGTTACTGGACTTGGTCCGATCCATCTGGTAACGGGTAGAGGAACAAATGTGGTCATAGCTTCCACTTTCTACTGCAGACAAGTGCAGGGATGAATTAATCATAGTCGAGTTCTCTGGTGATTATATTTAAAGGCTGACTATAACGTGACATTTTCATGCAAATCACTCTTCTTTCTCTGCAGTCTTAAAAATGTTTAGTTTTCCTAAATTTGTCATACTCAAAATCACTCATGAATAACTACTTCCTGTTTTCCTGCTAATTCAGAAAAAAAACACATCATATTTAGAAATTAAATACTTGTAGATATATCCCATTTTTAGTGGTCAGAGAGGCATATTATTAAATGTGTGCATGCTGAGCAAATTCGTTTTGATTTTTTTATCATTGTTTTTAAATTTTTTTTCTTCTATTTAAAAAATTCTTCTTGGTTTACTTTTCTATGTTGACTTAATTCCCATCTTTTGGATGTTCTTTTTTATATACCCCGTTGTGAACCCTGGGTCTTAGAATGCAGAACTTTAGTAGTGGAGCCTGGAGATGGTGATATTGAACATTTTATCTAATTTTTAATGTTTTTCCCTTTAAAACTAATTTCCACATGCTATGTTCTTAACACTTTTGCCAAAGGTGCTGGCATTGCCTCAGGGAACCTCTATCAGATGCAGTTTCTCAAGAGGCATCATTGGGTAGGTGTGTCAAGTTATCAACATATTAATTAGGCTAATTTTTGACAAATGTAGTGAGTTCAACAAAATCAACCTGAATTTTATAAAGAAGACAGGATAATTCCTCATGAAACATCTTATTTCTATTCTTTAAAAAAAGACTTCCCAGATCCCCAGACTTCCCACATTTAATAATGTCTTAGGTATAACGTGCACATAGTAGACCCTTGCAAATAAACCTGTTGAGAGAATAAGTGAATTTGCAACCCTGGTCTCTCAACCTGATTTAAATATATATTTGGTGATGTGACCAAATAAACCATATGGTCCATAAACCAATGGGCCCTTCTTAGACCCATTTTTCGTATAAAAGGAGAAAAGTAGAGATCAGGTACCATGAGGGAGGTCTGAATCCCATAGCTGACTTGGATGCTACTAGGCCAGGTGACCTTGGATAATTTCTTTAAATTTCCTGGCTCTTCATCACCACTTCCACTAATGAAGAGCCTGGACTAGATGGTGTCTAAACTCCTCAAGCTCTTAAATATACTGACTATGTTTCTTTTTATTCATTCCATTTCAGTAGTTTAGATCGATCACTTAGGATAAATAAATAGGATAAGAATTTATCATTTGCATGTTCAGACTATACGGTGCTTTTTTTAGGTCGTCTTCAGCTCCGGTAGGAATGATTTTGGCTGACCATAACCATCTTAAAAGAGCTGAAAAGAATTATCTGCAGCATGCTTCTGATTCTGTATGAAACATGTATGCTGGTCAGAGAAATATGTTTAGATGTGATTGCGTTTAATGTAAGTTTAGATGTGATTGTGTGATACGAACATATGTTTATTTAAAAATTGTTACGGGGCTTCCCTGGTGGCGCAGTGGTTAAGAGTCCGCCTGCCGATGCAGGGGACACGGGTTCGTGCCCCGGTCTGGGAAGATCCCACATGCCGCGGAGCGGCTGGGCCCGTGAGCAATGGCCGCTGAGCCTGCGCGTCCGGAGCCTGTGCTCCGCTACAGGAGAGGCCACAGCAGTGAGAGGCCTGCGTACCGAAAAAAAAAAAAAAAGAAGTTACTAACCATAATAACACCACTTGCTATTAAGGAAGCGTAATGATTTTTGAGACCGTGATTAATTACCAACTGGATAAAACACTCATGCAAGATCTTGGCCAGGTGCCGTTGGCTCACCTTTGATTTTAGTTGTACCCATGGTGCAGAGTTCCAGATCATCTCCTACTGCTGGTGGAATTGGGTCCTAACTGTCTGCAGTAACCTTGATACCACACCCTTAATTAGAATTTTACATCTTCTTTACTTCTGTCTGCTTCCTGGGATCACTTCCCACATAAAACAATCTGCTGTCAAGTTCTTGTCTCAGCTCTGCACTTGGGGTCACCCCAACTAAGACAAGATCATCTGAATAATAACATATTATTACCTTTCAACATTTGAAATAAATGTAGGATAGGAAGTACAAATTGTACTGTTCTCTAGAAGCCAGAATAAACACCCCATTTAAGAACTCATAATCTTAATCATAAATAAAAACTTAAATAACCTTGGCTCACTTTCAACAAAAATTTAGCTTTTGAAAAAGAGATTTTCTCTGGTGTGCATTCTAAATCTATTTGGGCTTTTAAATTTTAACTGCTCAAGCACTCAGATAGTGGGAACATTTGTTCTACAGCAAGCCTAGAGGCTGTTAAAGAGTAACCCGATTATCTTGGAGCTGCTAGAAATTACAAAAGGAAGGCTGACTTTGAGAAAAACGCCACTGCTGGAATCCTACCTGTTAATATCTGACTCTCGGTCTGGTATCTTAGAAACTCCTTAAATCACTAACAACTTGATTTTTCTGATAAGATTCCCATATAAAATTAAAGCTGTCATTTATTTGAAATTCATCTAAAGAATTTAAGAAAACGTGAGAATTGTGGGTTCCAGAATATTCCTTGCACATGAAGCTGTCTTCATGTGCAAGGTTCATCAAAGCTGTCTTGACTGGACTCCCTAGCACTCAAAGAAGCATAGACTTAGACCCTGAAACGATCATTGACTCTAAGTCCTTCACAATATTCTTGAGGGAAAACAGGTTTTGACTTGTCCAGTGTCAGACAGTAACAGCAGACCTAGGTTTCCTGCCTCAGTCTTCCGCTCCAGTGGGATCGCATCAAATCCTGAGGCTCCAACTAGATGTGAAAACTTCCCATAATGTGTTGGCTCAGGTGGACATACTGGTGTTAAATATCAAAAAGGAAGAACAGAGCTAAGATTGACATGAATACTATTCAGGGGAAATAAGGAAGCTATTTGTTTTTGCAAACTGCCTGCAAAGATAATCAAAAATTAACAAAGAAGTTGTGTCTTACTGCATATTTACCGGGGCAACTATCCATTGAAAGAAAGCTTAGTAATATTATTATCGTCCTCAGTTTAGAATGAAATCTTTAAAGTCACAAATATTTCAAAATCATCGTTATTATTGTGGATTAAAATTCAATGTTAAGTTATAAAACTTTATATAAATTATGAAATGTCTGAAGGCACCTGTTTTTTTTGCGGGTCATTTGAGCAATAAATACCAGGAGGATGTTTCTTGCCCCCCGATTTCTTTCTCACTTGTGTCTCTGGTGCCTAACATTTTTGCCTTTGGTTTCTGCCTTTTGGTCTATCTTCATGGTGGACAGCTAAAGGGATCTCAGTGAGAGACAATGGATCACCAGCTTGAATTACTTATTAGTGATCTAGCAAAGAGGAGAAACCTGAGGGAATGGCACATAAAGGTTTTGATGTAAGCAGCAGAGAACCAGTGAAGGGAACTCTACATTATGGTGAGAACAGAGCAGAAGCAAATAGCTGTAAAAACTGAGAAGCATTCAGAGAAAGGACAGAAGCTGTTGAATAATAATGTTGCTTATCCCACAGTTTTGTTTAGAATTTGCTCTGATGGCTAATAATGTATAGAGGCTTTTTTTTCTTTTTAATAACAACACATTTACAACATTTATACAGTGTTTTACAGATTATCAAGAGCAGCATAGCCATGATCTCATTTAAGCAACATTGTTAGTTAGCCAGGACAGGTACTAGTAGTTCCATTTTAGAGACAGTGAAATTGAGGCACAGGGTTATTCAATGACTTGGCCAAGTTCATGTAACCAGTGTACAGGGAAGCTAAGATGGGAACTTGCATCTTTTGGTTCTGAGCCCAGTGTTCTTTCTCCTGTACCGCGGAAAGAGTTTATGCTTCAGAGTCAGGCTTGCACTTGTCACTTTTCTTGCCAGCTGTGTGACCTCAGGCATGTTACTAACTGCCCTGAATCTCAGTCTCTCCATCTATGAAAAAGAGTGAATAATAATACCTACCTTGTAGACTTGTGAGGATTCCATCAGGTAAAGTAAGCAAAGCAACCAGCTTAACGCCTGGCACATGATAGGTACTCAATACATGGAGGTGTAAACACCTGGAAAAGATACATACTGTCCCTATTTCCTTTTCCCTGCATTTAGAAGTGAAATGATGAATCAGAGCAACTTTCCTGTTTATTCAATGATATAGCGTCTCCTTGGTTTACTTGAATTCTTGAAGCTAGCTCCTGCAAAAGTGTGTGTGTGTGTGTGTCTGTGTGTGTGTGTGTGTGTATAAATGTATCTGTGAATGTCTTCAGGTACACCTGTACACGTGTACCCACAGGTGGAACCAGACATAGTGATCAAACATGGAACATTTGTCTGCTACAGGTAACTAGAAACGGGATCATTACTATAAATCTAACTCAACCAGGTGGGTCCTAGCTCTATGACCAAGCCCCAGAAGCACAGGCTTTGTACTCTCAAAACACCTGGATGGTACCTGGAGTTCCCAGCCTGATGACATGGGAGGTTTCGGGCAACTTTCTTTAGCGGACACAGCTATAGACTCAAAAAGTTGCATTTATTTTTGAGTATACTTTATTTACAATGATTCATTCTTTCTTGAAATCTTTTAGAATAGCCTCGATTAAAATCATGACATAAAAATCTTCGCTGTATTTGTTACGTATGGCACAGAATAATTTAACACTTTATAATATGTTTCATTGATGCACAAATGGAAGAAGAACCTTGTGCAAAATTAGTACAGTAACTTAGTTCAATTTGGCTACGGTAGCATTTTAAAAAGTGACCATGAGATGGTGCTGTGCCCAAGTAGATTAAGTATGCTTTAAACTGAAAGTGTTCCCTAATTCTGGCACTTAATGCTACTCTTTAAACTTAGAAGAATCTACCATTCAACTTAAAGTAGGATAAGGTTGGTCGCTTTAACAATATTGACTAGGAGTGAGTCCTTTGATCACAGAGCCATGAATAATTCAAGGACTGTTTCACTGGAGTGAGGGGTGTGTTGAAAAGCCTTAGTGGGACTTCCCTGGTGGTCCTGTGATTCGGACTCCACACTTTCACGGCCCAGGGCGCAGGTTCAATCCCTGACTGGTGAATTAAGATCCTGCAAATCTGCATGGCGTGGCAGAAGAAGAAAAGAAAAAAAAGAAAAGAAAAGAAAAAGCAAAAGCCTTAGTAATCAGAACTGTCCCCAGACTAAACAAAGGGCCCAAAGGTAGCATTTTATTTAGGATCAATCAACTATGTAAAAGGAGCATTGTTTTCACCACCCTCATAGAATTGTGTTAAAAGTCTTCCCACAAAATTAGGTCAACATCCAGTTTATTTAAAGAGCTGACATTTCTGTTACAATCTGCTTTGACAGCAATGGAAGGTCATAGAAACATTAGAACATGAAATTCACATTTAAATTGACATGATACAAACATGCACACGTGTATATACTGTGTTTTCATTAATGACTTGCTTTTCCTCCATATAAATATATAAATACTGAATAAAGTGCATGGGAACATGTCTGTACAAGAATACAGATACATGTTTGTCTATATACACTTGAATAGATAATTATGGAGAGAAAAAACACATTTGTAATATATATGTAGTCAAAAGACTTATCAGGCAGTATTTATGTTCATTCTCATCAAGTTTGAGTATATGGGTGTAGTCTTTTCTCTAATATATAATGAGATGGGCAGAGTTATAAACTAAGGCAAAATACATTAGAGTAGAGACTTTTTAACATTTGTATCAGTTAGTATGGTATAATCATGAAAATGGTTTAGTTCAAATGCAGCCTAGATACTAGCAGCTTATTATAAATTCTAGCTTTGAAAAAAAACCCTTTCAATGTACCTAAAAGGACATAATTAGGACAGACCTAATGCATTTCCAAATTACACAACAAAATCTCCCACATTCTTTAGTTTTCAAATATATAGTTTTTTCTAATGGCATACAGCAAAAACTATTTCTCATTCAATAGAAATGCTTCAGTATTGTCATCACATATCTAACATCCATTCCAATAAGAATGTGCAATTTAACCTAGAGTAATAATATCAAGGTGAATTAACTGCTGTTCATCTCTGTCTCCTTAACAAACTTTTCTATGAAACATTATGTTACTGCTTTTTGGGGGGTAGGATGTCCAGTGTCAGTGAGTAATAAATGAGTTTGTTTTCAGGAAAGTGGAATAATATTTTGCTCAAAACTATGGTAGTCATAGTTGGGGTCCAGGTGGAAGCTCATATTCCTAAATTAACTGCAGATTTTGACCTCAAGTCGTATTTTCCCCCTCCTTTGTTTGGTTGGTATTCGTTGGCAACCAGTCAGGAAACTTACTGAGAAAACTACCCTTGGAGTTGAAATCAACTTGTTTCTGAGCCAGGTGAGAAGGAAATAAATTGAACTGATTCTCCAAATGTCTGTTAATTTTGCTGTTTTGATAAGTGCCATTCAAATTAGGTCCTTTTCTTTAAAGGCAAAGATCTTGTTTTAATTATTTTTATATCCATAGTGCCTGGGAAATTCCTTCACAGATGGTGTACACTCAATCAATGATTGTGAATCCAAAGCTGAACAGTTTTAGTAAATGATATAGATGGGATCTGAAAGCATCGATTTATCTGATGGGTGCCAACAGGTGGGTCACCTGCGTTTTACAGAGATGTCCTAAGACTCTACTGCTGTCAGTAGCCAAAAACCTGACTTTATTCCTCAATCCTGACACAGTTACATCAATACCGCTTACTGCTCAGAGGAGCGCAGGCATGATGCAGTCATTAAAGAGCAAGTTACCAAACGCTTCTGTGGTGCTCTTAGGAGAAGCAATTTCTAGAAGTGTATCTGGTAATGTTTGATTATCCTTTTGATAGTTTACCTAATAGAGCAAACACTTAAACAAGACCACACTGGAAATTCAGAATAAAGCACAAGTAGTAGAAGAGAAAGCAGCACTAGTTATTAAATGACACTTAAAATCTTGTTCACTTCTGAGAAGAATTAATTTGAAGTGCAGCAAATGCCAGCAACTTTGTGAATATTTGCAAAATGGCCTCTATGAAAAAGCAGGATTGAAAAAGTTGTCAAGTATTTCTTTTAAGTATCTTAGCAATACAGATTGCATAACACTGTCTTTAGTGTCTTTTTGTTATTGTCATCCAAAACGTGTATCATGGTAAGTTTTAAAGAGAATTTTTTCCTTAGGTAAGAGGCCACTATATTCATCCAATGTTTCACTATTTAGAGCTATTTTTGTTTACAGCGACAGGTAACCAACTCATGCCATCAATTAACAACATAGTGGCAAGGCTTTCACTTGCAAATAGAAGAAAATTTAGATTTATTTATGGCCTCATTGTAATTATACAATAAAAGCTAATTATTTTAAAGACATATAATTTACAATGTTAAAAATAATATCATAAAGCTCACAGCTGAAATGCTGTCAGAATATTTTTGAAGTGCACGTTTTGTGGCATTGAACCCTGCTTATCACTGACATAATAAAATGAGACATATAGATATTATTGTTGATTCCATTAGACTGGCCTAATCTTTTCCAGTGTCCCTATTTTCTTTTCTTGTTTCTTTTTCCTCCCAGATAGGGGGGAGATTGCTCAGTGTGCCCTCCACAGTTGCCATGGCAACCAGTCCATCACACACAGCTAACCTTTTCATTCACTGTGTTGGTATTATCTGTAGGAGCATCTTCTGAATGTTGTTTTCCTAGAGCAACCATAGAGCAGTCGTTATCTGTCGTCTTGGCACCTTCCTTTGAATTCTTTCTTTGTCCCATCTGGAGTTGACTAGACTTGTAGGCCAAGGCTGGGATAGTGTTCACTAAAATTAACTGCAGTGGTTTTTTATTTTCCTTGTACTGACACTGAATATACCTGGAAAAGGCCGACCTGTAGGTCTTATTGAACAGTGTGTACACTAGAGGGTTGACCGCTGAGGAGAGGTAACCGATCCAAACGAACACATTGAGCAGGGCTCCGATGACATCCTCGTTGCAGGACTCTTTGCAGATGACGGCCATTATGTTGGTGATGAAGAAGGGGCACCACATCACCACAAACAGAAAGAAGACGATGCCCAGCACCTTGCAAGCCTTCTGTTCGTTGCTGATGGACTGCATAGTCCTCCTGCCGTAGGAGCCTGGCTCCCTGTGGATGGACCGCTGGAAGAGCTTTTCTGAAGACAGGGAGCTCTGAGGCAGGAAGCTGAAAGAAGCTAATTTGGCCCGTGTTCCAAGATCACTCACACACAGAGTAGCTTCTTTCTGGAGCGACTTGATGGTTAGAAAGTAGGTGATCACCATGATGGTTAAGGGAATGAAAAAGGACACGAAAGAGCCAATCAGGACAAAGTTATCATCAGCGAGTAAGCAACTTCCTTCCTTAAAGACCTTCGAATCATCCTGGAGCCCAAAGACTGGTATTGGCATAGATATACCTGGAGTTGGACAGGAAATGAAACATGATTATTAAGGAATTGAGTATATGAAGGCAGGAGCATCACCACATAATGGCTGTTCACAGGATTTTATTTTAGCATTGTTCAAAACTTAACACAGGGACTTCCCTGGCAGTCCAGTGGTTAAGACTTTGCCTTCCAATGCAAGGGGTGCAGGTTTGATCCCTGGTCGGGGAGCTCACATCCCACATGCCTCGTGGCCAAAAAACCAAAACATAAAACAGAAGCAGTATTGTAACAAATTCAATGAAGACTTTAAAAATGGTCCACATTAAAAAAAAAAAATCTAAAAAAACCCTTAACATATGCTTTCAAAGAGAATTAAAATTCCCCTGGACTTACTTATCTGTTTTATAAATATATATTACATAGTTCCTTATATTTACATTGCCCTATATAGACAATCCTTTACTTATAAAGAAATACAATAAATCTAAGTTTAATTTTTTTCATGCTATATTTTTCTGATTATAACATTATACTTATTAACTGAAGAAGAAACATAAAAATGACCAAATGATGCCACCACCCAGAGATAATCATCATTGACAATTTGATGATGTTTATTTTAGGTACACACACACACACACACCACACGCGCACATTTAAAAACAAATTCAGATCCTATTTCATATACAGTTCTATGACACTTTTTTTCACCTTATGTATCATGAGCATGGTTTATACAAATAACTTCATAAAATCAAAAACAAAATATATTTTCTTTCTAGAAAATTTGGAAAATGCAAAAAAGTGACAACAAGTAAAGAATAATAACATGTATTCTTGCCAGTCAGGGGCAACCATAATTTACTTTTCGTGTAGTTTTATTCTTCCATGTCCATGCATATATATATATATATGTGCATGCAATATTTTATGTGCAGTTTTATATCTTCTTATTCCATTTAACATTAAATCATAAAATTGCACATATCTTAAAGTATTTTTGAAAAACATGTTTTCTAATGTGAATTTAAATTAACTTTAACCAATTTTGATTCTTTTTAAAAAATTTTTATTATGGAAAAATTGTAACATATACAAACAACACAAAACAAAACAAAATCCAGCACAATGAACTTATTGCCCAGCTTCAACAATGATCAACTCAAGGCCAATCTTGTTTCACCCATATCCCTACTTGCTGCAACCCTCCCATGTTATTTTGAAACAAATCCCAGACATCATATCATTCAATCTGTAAACATTTTAGTATATATATATACATATATATAAGCTATTCACTCTTAAAAATCCTAATACTATCACAATACCATTCCTACTCCTAAATAGAAATGTAATATTTCCTTAATATCATTAAATATAGAGTTGGTGTTCACATTTCCAATGTCCCATAAAAATCATTATATATTTTTAATAATATTTTTATAAGCAGAGCATTCCAAAGGGTGGATTACAAACAAATAAGCAGCCAGAGACTTTTCTTATTGACAAATACAAATTTGGGTACGTAATGAGACAAATATATGGGAACGTGAATCGTGGTCAGTTGCTTTGTCTCTCACATTTGGGGAACCTGTAAAGGTCTTAGGCTCAGGCAGAGGAGGGAGCAGAGGGAATGAAGGCAACAGTTGGCCTCTAATCATGCTAATTTCTCCCCCATGATGATAGGACCAGCTGGCCACAACCACCATTGTACAGTTCCGGGGTAGTGGGAATGTCTTCCTCTACTGGCCTGGGACTGGTCAGGCCAGGCAATCATGTGTTTGTCATAAAGGAAGGATCAGGATGATGGAGAAAGGAGAGGAAACACGAATCAAATACTCTTTGTAACTTAGTTTAAGGTTGCTTCCTTTGTGAAGGGTAGATACCACAGGGGCACCCTGGGAGAGGCAGCAAAAAGTGTCTTCCTAACTCTTGCCCATGTTTTCAGCTCCTTCAGAACTGTATAATAGGGAGTGTCCTGGTCCCTGCTTCTGACCACCCTTTAGAATCTAGTAAGTGGTCACAATCCAACCAGGAACACAGGTTCATTCCAGAGGTGGGAGCTACCGCTTGCTTGACTCTTGCTATCCGTGGAAAAACTTCCTTTGAGGATCTATAATCTAACTTCTGCATACTCAGAACAGAGCTCATCTCCATCCAGCTATGGATCGGACTGTCCTAACCTCGCGTCACCTCACACTGGCCGTCCTTGCAAGGAGGGTACCTTAGCTTGAGTTAATGTAATGCTTAACACAGATCTCCCTCAGTGACATTCGCCACTATCTTCACAGACTGAGTTGTCAATATCTGTCACTTGTCTGTGCAGGGCCATCCCAGGATTCGTGGAAGGTGGAGGCAAATGACATCAGAGCCGTTCTTAAGGGCACTCAGTGTGGGTGATGACTCTTCATTTCCTTCATTCCTCTCTGTCCCTGGCCTGTTTCTGGGAACATTCTGTGGGCCAAGAAGAGATTGCAGAAATGTGGCTCCAAGAGGGACATCCTTTGAGATTCTGGATACGCATCAGTTTTGCTTATCCTTCAAAAAACTCCTGATTGTAAAAGTTAAGACACGATTTCCAAGAAGAGTGTTTTGTTGTTCTAATGTTTGAACATATTATCTGTGAAAGGTGTTTCCTGTACTAATCTACAGGATCTTTGTTAGTGTAGTTATTCACTAATTAGAACGGATGCAACCAACATGCCTTCATGGATGTGGTGAGGATAAAATGAATCAAATATGCAGAACACCTAGGACAGTGCTTAGTGCAGAGTAGATGTTCTACCAATGGTAGGTAAACATGAGAGTAGCTTTCTTTGCAGGATTACTCAGATTAAATACACTAACTTGATTTTTCTCTAATTTTGTTCTATTTTGCTTTGCTTGTGTATGCTGGACTATAATGTATAATAGATCTTAAATCAAACGAAGTTAAAAAGACTTTTGGCTATTGTCTCTATAGTTAATAAATAATGATGTAATTATTATCTTCTGCCAGGGTGACAAAGGGTCTCAATCAATTTTAGTTTTGTACAGCTAGAACTGTAGATTGCTTTTCTAAAGTGATGAATTATAGCCATTATGATTAGTCATGATATACAGAAACAAAATATCAACTGTCCAAGAAAAAAGTATATGATTTTGTTATTCAACTCTTGGGTGTGCATTTTCCTGATTAATACAAAGGAAGTCACCACCTTGAAAGCCTTTTGCCCTATTTGTTTGTGACCTGGTAATTTATGTAAGTGGCAATTCTCAATTACCAGAAGATAGGATTACCTAAAACACCAAATTTCAGTCATTTGGAATTCAGATATGTACCGTGCCCTTGTTTGAGGAGAAGACATACTTTCTCTCTCTCTCTCTTTCACACACACACACACACACACACACACACACACACACACCCCTCCAGAATGGCCCAACTTCTGTGGTCAGGGAGGGAAAGGGATGATGGAGCCATTTCACTGAAGATTCCTCCATTAGCTCCCTGGGATGAAGAGCCATTTTAAAGCAGGTGGGGCAAGGGGACACAGATAGGTCATCTACTAGGGAGACCTTGGTTTGGAGGGGCAGAATCAAACTGATTAGGTCTTTAAATGGCCCATTCCTCTTTATATGTAACAAAAATATCTTGAATGCTCTCATATACCGTTCTTTTCAGTGTCTTACTCATAGTAGATGGTAAGCAAGGGTTTAGGGAAAGTTATATGTAACAAAAATATCTTGAATGCTCTCATATACCGTTCTTTTCAGTGTCTTACTCATAGTAGATGGTAAGCAAGGGTTGAGGGAAAGAATACCTAGACAGTTAAAGCAATACTCTATAAAAGAGGGGGAGGAATTTATGGCAAAGAACATTTAGATAGACTTTGTGGGTACAATAAGCAATTCAAAAACAAGCTCCTACCAAGAGAGACGAAGACACTCCCTGATAGCCAAGACTGTGGTCACAGCCATCTCCAGGGCATTAATTTTCTGATTGCTTTGTTTGATAATAGCTGCTTTTGGAGACCTGAGATCTCCTCTCACTTGAAATTTCTGCATACAAAGCGTTTTCCTTTATGAACAAACAGATAGTAGCTTGAGCTACGTGACTCTGCATTTTGTTTCACATATTTTTCTGAGGAGTGGAAAACAGCAATCAAAATTCAGTATGAGCATTGGATACTCCTTGCTCATTTTAATTTTTTTTATTCAGACTAAGACAATGAAATAATAGGAAACGTTGACACCCAGGAACATGACGGCTTTGGCTGGTGTCTTTCTTTTAGGGTAGCCCTGCCTAGTCTTTGTGTATAAAGTTTGCACTTCTTGTTAACATGTTACCACAGTCAGGATAAATGGCTCTAACCCTGTAGCACTGGCTGTGAAAAGCAAGCTTCATTCTTAATCCTAGATTTTTACACTTTAATATTTTGGGACTGAAGGTACTTCTGAGACAGTGTTTCCTTGGGAAATAAGAAGGTTGATTTACTAGGGAGAGATCCTCTGATAGGGAACCAGTGGGAATCCCCAGGTCCTCAGGTCAGGTAGGAGGTGGAGAGGAAAGAAACAAATTACCTCAGGACTCCTGTGAAAAAGACCAAATTTTGGTTCATAGGTTTAATTTCCCCTGAAACTACTACTTTCCCTTTGCATTTTAACACATGCTGAATTTTTTCAAGTTATAAGTATGGATTTACTAGCAGTTTGACAGAAAGTGAATACTAAAGGCTGGTCATCATACCACAGGGAGAGAGAGATTGAATATATAGGCCAACTGGGGCTGGGACTCACCATCCATCTAATATAGAGTTAGCTCTGAGTTAGCTCAAGAGTTGCTGAATTCCTTATAATTGATGGTCTGCTGACAGGGCAGGTGTACATAGCAGTGAAAGCGAGACATACATGTCAGTTACCCAAGAAATTGTATGTTTCTTCTTAGATTAATTCTGAATCTCTCTGACAATAAACTGTAACTTTTCAAAGTACTTTTACTTGTATTCATTTACTCTGAATTGATTTTTTTTTTTTTTACAAAATTGTAAAACTACTAACCACATTGCCCTATAGGCAGATAAACATTTCATTTTACAGAAAAACTGAGGCTTAGCAAGCTTAAGTAATTTATTTAGAATCACACAGCAACTTAGGGGGAAAAATCAAGACTCAGTCTTAGGTTTCTCAATTCTTATGGCTGATTATTTTTATCTGCTTATTTGTTTCTTTAATGGGAGTTATAAAAGTCTATGATTATATCAGAGGTCCTTAACATCGGTTTTAGGAAGAGAGTGATAGTCCTAAAATCTGCAAAATTTGCATTATGTACACTGTTTTGGAGAAGATAGAGCCTTCATCAGATTATCAGAAAATCTTCTACTCCCAAGGCTGTTAATAACCACTGAATTATATCAACACCCTAACTATAGAACATACACACACTCACACACACACACACACCAATGATTCTCTACACCTTGATACTTTCTTTTTCATTCTTTCATCTCAAAGGCGAAATTTCCTCCAGTGAGACGTTATTTCTGAGGCCAGACAGATATTTTAAAACTGAAATCCTTATAACCAACACCTAGTTTTTTTTTTTTTCTTTTTTCAATATAGCAGTTATTCTCAACTTTGGCTGCATATTAGAATTACCTGGGGAGCTTTTGAAAATTACTTTGCCTGGGCTCCATTCCCAGAAGTTCTGACATTAGTACCTTAAACAATACTAATGTTCAGGTCCCACAGGGACATTATTATCAAAACAAAAGAACACCCAGCTGATCCTAATCTACAACCAGTATCCAGAACCTAAAAGGTATAGGATTAAAAGTGTAGTAAAAATGTGTTTATTTTAAAATAAAACCAAATCAAGTAAAGTTTTACAATTTTGCCTTCATTAAACACATCTATTAATTTTCTAAGGGGCTCAGGCTAACTTCCCGCAGCAAACAGCAAGGGAACATGGGGAATTGATGGAGAGGAAAAGAAACCTGCCCTTTATCCCTCCCCCTTCCTGGGCAGGAGTTGTCTGGGGAAAAAAAAAAAAGTGTTGAGTGAGGTTATTATGTTAAGCCCCAAGTCCTTGTTTCAATTCTCTGACTGTTATGACTGAATCTCCAAAAAGCTTTTAAAGTTTGTGTTCTGCCCTAGTCCATACATGATACTTGGAAGAAATGTTCAAAGTCTCCTTGCGGTACAAGCAGTTGTGCACTCACTGCCGGAGCTGGTGGCCTTGGTTCCCGGTCCTTGCTTCCTAGAAAGGTGATTTCTTGCTCTTCTGACCCTCGCTCCTTTCCCATTGTGTTTCATAGCCCAGAAATTGTGCTTTTTTAAAATTTAATTTTTATTTTATATTGGAGTATAGTTGATTTACAATGTTGTGTTAGTTTCAGGTGTATAGCTGAAGTGCTTTAGTTATACATAAACATATATCCATTCCTTTCAGATGCTTTTCTCATGTAGGTTATTACAGAATGTTGAGTAGAGGTCCCTGTGCTATACAGCAGGTCCTTGTTGATTACCTATTTTATATATAGTAGTGTGTATATGTTAATCCCAATCTCCTGATTTATTCTTCCCCGTTCCCCCCACCCCCACCCCCGGAAGTTGGGGTTTTAATGCGACGATCTTGCACTGAAAGGTAAAGAGATTGAATTCTGACTTGTCAAACATGGATTGTCAGCTGTCACTGGGACACCTGAAAGTCCATCCACATCTCTGATCCCAGGCAGATTGGCGTCCACCCACCACCTTTTTCCCCTGACAATATGTCACGAAACCCAGATAGAATCTGAATGATACAACGGAATTTGAAAAAATTATCAGAGCCTCATTTTGTTGTTGGAATCACAATAAAGCTAGTTTTCAAATTCTTCCATTCAACTTGTCATCTGTAATAAGTGGATATCATCCTATCCATCAACAGAAAAGGGTTCTTTTCTAGACTGCATATTTAGCAACGTGCTCATGAGCAAAGGTTTATTTGCCAAAAAAATTCATCTCTGGCCCACATGATGGAACCTCATCTTTAAAGAACTACATCCTTCCATTTGTTTAAAAGGGGGTAGATTTTGGAGTGATTCCTTCGGAAAGCTTGGAGAATGAAACTCACATGTGACACCTCATTTCAGAGACTCTGATCTAGAAGGTGTGTGTAGAAATGGTTACAGCGTCTGAAAAGTGAGCTTGTAGCAGGTGCCCTCATAATCCAGGCCTATGGGGAGTCCGTTATTCCCCCAACCTCTCTCATCCACGGCTTTACAAAGCACCACATTTATCACATTATGTTATGAAGAACTACCGTGTCCCTAATGCTCGAGCCATTACCAACGACGGAGCCCACCCTACCCTACAAGGTCTCTGTGATCTGGTCTTAATGTCATTATTCAACCTTCTCAATTTTGACGTAGCCATGTGGTGTGCTCTCTCTCCTTTATGGTATATCTTGAACTATTCAGGAGGGTATTACACGTAGGTTGACTTTCCAGCTAATCACGTAGTGTGGTCTGGGTAGCTCCCGAGATCCCTCTGCCCCCACTGTGTCTTCCCCCAGTGGCGTGCTTGGTATACTGCAGTGTCCCACTGCTAGAGTGAAGGGTCCCATTTTGCATACCTGTAGTGCCTCGGTGTGTCAACTATTAATCCAAACTTGAATTGTAGAGGCACAGAGATGCACAGCAGGGGAAACTCCTGAGGGCATGGGCATCGAAAAGAAGCCCATCATAGGAGAGAGACACAGAGAATAGTTTGGGATGCAGGTCAGAGAGCAATGTGGTGTCCATGGCATGTTGAGTTGTTCCTAAAAGACTTGAGCACCATGGGGGAGGGAAGATGCACTGTACATAGTATCTGGGAGGTATGGACTCACTTTTTCATTTTACCCTGGACCAGTTCTGATGCCACCCGTTCCCCTGAAATGCTCTACCAGCCCATGGGGGTCTCCAGAATTTCTCTGTAGCAAGGACCGTGGCAGCTGGCTGGGTGTGGGGAGCCAGGCAACCTGTCTTGTGGCTACATTTGTTTTTAATTTGACTGTTTGATTATTTGGGGGTGGTCTGGAGGCTATGGATGGAGATCATGTTCCCAGACCATATTCTACATTTCTTTTGAGACATATCTCATGACATCCTTCTTTCAAGACATCCCTTGTATGAAGCTTTCCCCAAATTATTTCTCTCTGTAATAAGAACTCCTTTTTTCTTACTCTCTTGTCCTTCATCACCTCCATAAATAATTTACACTGAGCTAACTCACACTTCTAATGCCTTAGAATTTTTCTCTAGAAATGTCATTTCAACCATGTGATGATAATCTCATTAATGGCAGGGATATCATTTCTTTTACTTATTGCAGGTCCCTCCAGCATCATGCAGCTCTGTTCATACTTGGAGCTTAGTAAATGCTTGTGGGATTAGTGAGAAAATGAATGAGAAGAAGAGAAAAGATAAGGAATTATAAAGGTAAAGTATAATCAATTTTATAGACACAACTTGCATTTCTGGATTATTTCAGAATATTTTCCTTCATTTTTGCCCAAAAACAAATGAGTAAATGAGGTTACCAATTAGCCACATAGGGCAGAAAGAGGAAAAATGGATATTTATGTGACACTTGACGTGTATACCTTGTGAGAGAACTATGTATAGGATTAACCAGCACGTGTGCTGACTACCTTAACAGCTAAAATCACAAGGGAAAAGATGGCTGTGAAATGCAACACCTGAGAGAGAATCAGGAGACCTGGGTTTATTCCTGACTGTTCTAACTCATAGATCTAGAGCTGTTGTTTTTCTCAAAGCTCTCTTTCAAGTAAATTAAATAGGTATGTATGAGGAAACTAGAACATGATACAGTGGGGAAAGCACAGAATAGGGCATCACAAGACACAGGTTTGTACCATCACTAGCTGAGTGACCTTAGGCTGCTTAATTTTAAAGCCTCCCTCTGTAAGGTGGAGATAATAAAAAGAGGGCTTCCCTAATTTACCTACAGGGCTTTGGTGAGAAAACAGTGAGCTGATGTGTCAATTATTTTGTAAACTCTTAAGTCGAAAGTGATTATTATTAACTTGGCACTATGCTTGATTCTGTGGGTACCACAGAAGACCTTTGAGAACCTTCTTGAAGTCTAAGATCTTAGACTTCAAAAACGAAATAGACACAGGTGATTTAGAAAGACAGCAGTGCAGGATAGAATGAGATCAAGAGGCAAAATAGGTGATGGGGATAAACACTCCTACATGATGTCAGGATGTGCTGATCATTGTGGGTTAGTGTCTCCAGGAAAGAGTTGTGCAGGGGACAGGATGGCTAAGCTGGGTCTTGTGGGTGAATAGACTCTGGACAGGAGTCAGGTCCAAAGGCAGGGAGACAGGTATACGATCGCTGTACATCTGGGGCCGAAGCGCACTTGGCCTTGCCAGGGCTGAGTTGAGCTGGGTTTGGCAGGCAACTGGACTCAGGAGTAAGCGCACATGCTCATCAGAGGCATCAAGCAGGTCCTCTGTCTGTGATAGCAATCTGTTTTAGTCATTCATCCAGTGATCAAATATTAATCGAACATACAGTGAACTAGGTACTTGAGGAATTGAGAGGAATAAGCTGCTTGAGTCTATAATCACTACAGTTCAAGATTCTCGGCTGTCATTCACGAACTCATCAATCCAAATCAAGACTAGGAGGAAGAACATACGAGGTGTAAGCAGAAAATGTAGGTTTAGCACTGGCATCAAATTGTTAAAATGCAATCAAGGTAAATCTGTATCTACCCTGGATATTTTTTTTTAAGGCAGCTATATAATGCAGGATAGCAGTTCTCAAGCATTTTGGTCTCAAGACTCTTTTACACATTGAAAAATAATTGGGGACTCCAAAGCATTTTTGTTTCTGTGGGCTACATCTATAAATATTTGCTGTATTAGAAATGAAAGCTGTGAACACTGAAGATAATTTATCAATCCATTTTAAAATAAAGTGAATAAACCCATTATATATTAACATAAATAATATTTTTTATGAAAAATACTTATGTTTTCCAGAACAGAACAGTGAGAAGAGTGGCACTGTTTTGCAGTTTTGAAAATCTCTTTAATGTTTGGCTTAATAGAAGACAGCTGGATTCTCACATATGCTTCTGCTTCAGTCTGTTATATTGCATGTCAGGTATCCTCTGGAAAATTCCCCTGCACCCTCATAAAAGGATGAAACAGAAGAGGGCAAATGACACTTTATATTTTCCCAGCTTTACTGAGATATATTTGACATATACCATTGTGTATGTTTAAGGTGTACAATGTGACGATTTGATACACATATATTTTGCGAAATGTTTACCACAATAAGGTTAGTTAACACATCTTTTACCTCACATAATTACCATTTTGTTGTTGTTACAGTGAGAACATTAAAGTTCTACGCTCATAGAAACATTCAAGTATACAGTAAGTATTGTTAACTATAGTCACCACGCTGTACCTTAGAGTCCAGAACTTATTTATCTTAGAACCAAAAGTTCGCACCCTCATTTCCCCCAACCCTGGGGTTGCTAACCATCATTTTACTCTGTTTGTATAGATTCCACATATAAGTGAGATCATACAGTATTCGTCCTTCTCTGTCGGGTTTATTCACTTAGCATAGTGCCTTCAAGGTCCATCCATGTTGTCACAAAAGGCAGGACACAAATATATATACACCGTATTTTCTTTATCCATTCATCAGTGGACTCTTAGGTGTTTCCATATCTTGGCTATTGTGAATAATGCTGCGATGAACGTGGGGGTGTAGATACCTCTTTGAGATAGTGATCTCCTTTACTTTGGATATTATTATTACTATTATTATTATTAAAATAGTATTGACCTCCTTGGCTTCCCGAAAGCATCCTGGAGATCCCTGGAACCCACATTGAAAGCCACTGACGTATAGAAGAAAAAGCCACCAGCTTCGAATCAGAAAACTCAAGTTTGGATCCCCTATGACCTTAAGCAAGCCACTTAATCTGTCTGAGCTTTTTCTCCCATAAAATGGGGGATTTGGGCTTCCCTGGTGGCGCAGTGGTTGAGAGTTCGCCTGCCGATGCA
>NW_006793498.1:2995920-3002437 GCF_000442215.2 Lipotes vexillifer | reverse complement strand
AAGAAAAAAAAAAAAAAAAAAAATGGAGGATTTAATAGTATCCCCATTAAAGGATTCTCATGAGGACTATAAATGAGAATTGCTCTACTCTTTATAGTAAATACAGAATTGTCTAGCAGACAGAAATAATAGAGAAGAATGTTGACAGCCTTTCTTAGTGTGCAGACCAGCTTGCTGTCATCCTTGCAGCTTAGCTTAAAATCTGTCTTGCTTGCCTCTTTTGCACAGAGGTCCGAGAAGAGGGAACCAGTTCACTATCACTACAAGGGCCATGTAGGGCAAGACCATCTCCCAGACTGGCTGAGAACAGGCTCCTCTGCTCTGACATTTTCCATAACTGACTTAAGTAGCAAGTGGTGAAAATTTAACGACCTCTTCTGCAGATGGTGACAATTAAGTCAACTGTCATGAGTTCTGAGTAATGGGTGTGCAATGTGATATGGCTTCAAAAAGGACATGTTAGGATTCACGGAGCAAGGATAAAAAAGAGTTTTCTCCTGTGCACTTCCCCTGCGGGAACAAGGGCAGCCTGATGACATCTGGGGCTTCTTTCACAGGTGCTGGGATTCGTGGAAATCAGCACGAATGGCTTTCTCCCAAGGCAGCCCCAGTGAAAGGTTCTCAAAGATGGATCTACCACTGCTTGCTTTATCAGTCATGGATTCTGGTTTCAAGCAATAGAAGCTGATCGGGCTGATTTAGCAGAAAATGAGTTTAATAAAATGATACTGAGTAGTTCAAAGAATTCTTGAGACGGCTGGGCTCCAGGCTAAATTTCCAAGAGTAAAATTGCATTGACGACCTGGTCTGATGAGGAAACTTCTGCTGTTTTCTCTGTCCACTGAGCATCAGAGCCTCCTGCCTCGTCAATGTCACTTCTTTACTAGGGAATCAATTATGCAACCACTGGGAACCTGATGGCCCAGCTACCTCCATGCTGGCAAAGACATCATATTTGTTCACTTTGCTCTTTTCACATCACAGTTTTGCCAGGAACCACAGTTTTGCCATGGTCTTTGGAGGAAGCTAGACCATGAGCCAATGTCCTAGCTATCAGGAAGGCTGGGAATTTGAGTTCTGCCTCTCGGGAATTTCTCCAAATATAGAAAGGCTAGTTGAAAGAGACAGGCAGCTATGACTATGCCGGGTACCCATTTCACTGGACCTAGGTATGGCCGATTTGCAGCTGTTTTAATTGGGCTGGGTGTGGGGAGATGCCTCGTCCAAAGATGGCAAGGCTGGAATTTCTAGCCTTTTCCTGTTTTCCTCTTTTTCCTATGATTGTTCTCTTTCTCCATCATCATCCCTGCAGTCGGCATATGTTCAAGTATCTAATACTTAAAAGTAAGTCAGTCTGGAAATTACATACCAGTAGCTGTGACCCTGAATGCATACGGGACTCATGTAGTCATATAGCTGGGTTATGGGTTGGGGTATAAGATGACAGGAGAGTGGTGCTTGGAAAACTGAACAGGACAATTGGGTTCAATTAAGAAAAAACACATTGTGCAAGCCAAACCAAACAGATCTCTGGGCCAGACCGATTTTTCATTTTTCAATTAGCTTGGCATAGGTTTGGAGCTTTACAAAGTGTTTTGGGGTGGATTCTTCTATATTCATATCTCTTATAGGCTTCTTATCTTGGCCTCGTTCTTGGGGTCACTGTCCCTGTCCTGATAAATCGACACTGTTTCTACCATAAGGCTCAAACACATTTTAATTTTTGTTCCTAAGTCCTTTGATCAAGCAGCGTCTTTCTCAGCGTGGGTTGCAGATGCACTCCCCTTGGACTCAGATCAGTGCTGCTGCCACACAGGTGGATAAGCTCTTGTTCTGACAGGTGTCCCTGGAGGAGGGGGACACAGAAAGTCCCTAACTAGTGACTCCCTTTTTTAACCTGAGATGGTCTTCTGTATGGCCCTCCTGTCTTAGCCCCTCTCTCTTTGAGCTGGTAGGATACTAGAAGCTTCTTAACAGCTTCCCACTCTTATCCCCCATCCATCTGGTTGGCCCAGACCTCCAGACTTCCCATCCAGTTTAAGGGAGTCTGAGATGAAGAGCTTTGGGTTTTGATTCTCCTAGACTGTGTTTTCAGCACAGTCTACTGAAAGTACCACTTGTGAGATTTCATTTACTCTAACTTCTACAAGGTTATTCCTACCCTGAAATTTTACTGATGTTGGGGGAGATAAAATTTTTGTAACAACTGTTGGTGGGAATGTAAATTGATACAGCCACTATGGAGAACAGTATGGAGGTTCCAAAAAAAACTAAAAATAGAGCTACCATATGACCCAGCAATCCCACTACTGGGCATATACCCTGAGAAAACCATAACTCAAAAAGAGTCATTTACCATGATGTTCATTGCAGCACAATTTACCATAGCCAGGACATGGAAGCAACCTAAGTGTCCATCGACAGATGAATGGACAAAGAAGATGTGGCACATATATACAGTGGAATATTACTCAGCCATAAAAAGAAATGAAGTTGAGTTATTTGTAGTGAGGTGGATGGACCTAATGTCTGTCATACAGAGTGAAGTAAGTCAGAAAGAGAAAAACAAATACCGTATGCTAACCCATATATATGGAATCTAAAAAAAATGTTTCTGATGAACCTGGGGGCAGGATAGGAATAAAGACACAGACATAGAGAATGGACTTGAGGACATGGGGAGGAGGAAGGGTAACCTGGGATGAAGTGAGAAAGTAGCATTGACATGTATACATTACCAAACGTAAAATAGATAGCTAGTGGGAAGCAGCCTCATAGCACAGGGAGATCAGCTCGGTGCTTTGTGACCACCTAGAGGGGTGGGATAGGGAGGGTGGGAGGGAGACGCAAGAGGGAGGGGATATGGGGATATAGCTATACGTATAGCTGATTCACTTTGTTATACAGCAGAAACTAACCCAACATTGTAAAGCAATTATACTCCAATAAAGGTGTTAAAAAAATTTTTTTTGCAACATTTGGAGAGACATTTCTCTGGTCTAATGCCTGCTTCTGAATGCTGCATCTTCCCTAGTCTAAATGTAACCAAAGCTTGCAGAAAGATGTACTAATATTGGGTGAAAAAGTAGCTTTAACGAAGAATTTTATCCAGTTGTTATCCAGAGGATGGTTTATTGCTTTTTAAAGAGCTGAAATAGAGCTTAATGATCATCTAGCGAAGCGTCTTCTTTTTACATTTGATGAACCAAGGTAGAGAGACAGTAAGTGAAAAGAGTGAGAAAAAACCTATATTTACAGATGTCCACCATAGATAGTATAGGCACTGTGTAGGTGTTCACAGATGTTAGCAAATTTCATCCTCACAAGGCACAAATGAGCCAGGAATTATTATCCCCATTTTACAGGGGAAGAAAACTGAGGTTCCAAAAGATTCTATAATTGGCTCTAGGTTTTTCAGTTAGTAAAGGAATGAGCTAGGAGTCAAGCCTAGGAATCACTTGTTTTCTTCTGTACCTTTTTTTTTTTTTTAAATAAACTTTACTTTTTAAGAACTTTAGAGTTACAGAAAAAAATGTGCTGATAGTACAGAGAGTTCTCATATACCCACACCCAGTTTCTCCTGTTACAGACACTACATTACTATGGTATGTTTATTACAATTAGGGAATCAATATGGATACATTATTGTAAGTTCATACCTGATTCCCATCTTTTCAGTTTTTACCCACTGTCCTCTTCCTGTTCCAGGATCCCATCCAGCACCCCACACTACATTTTGGGGTCATGTCTCTTTGGTTTCTCACGGCTGTGGCAGTTTGTCAGACGTTCCTTATATTTGATGACCTTGACAGTTTGCGGAGTACTGGTCAAATATTTTGTAGAGTGAGTGTCAGTTGATATTTGTCTGATGTCCTTCTCATGGTTAGTCTGGGGTTATATGGGTTTTTTTTTAATTAAATATTTTTTTATATAGCAAGTTCTTATTAGTTACATATTTTATACATATTAGTGTATATATGTCAATCCCAATCTCCCAATTCATCCCACCACCACCCGGCCCCCCCGTACCTCATTTTTTGTCATGACCTTGGCCTCATGGTCCCTAGGCTAGTGGTCCTTTGACTACATCAGAATGTTTGGTTAGCTCCTTCACTTTATAACTAATACTTTTTTGAGTTTTAGGGATTAAGAATGTTCATGGGTCAAGAGCCTTGAGACGTAAATGAATATTATGTGGGATCTTATACACTGGAGGTAGGAATAGAAACAGGAGATAGAAGTGGAAAACAAACAAAAGGGCTGTGCATTGCCATTGATATAACGAGACTTCACTCTCAGGGCTCTTCAATACAAGTATCCTATTCAAGGTCACAAATAGCTCTTTAATAAGCAATAAACAAATATGTAGTTGCCTACTTGGCCTTGCAACGTGGATGTCTCTAATAGGCATCCTAACTTTACACAGCCACAATAGAGCTCTGGATTGCATCCCTCACCGCTCCGCCAACTTTCTCCACTTTCCCTGTCCTAGTTAATGGCACTACCATCCATCTCTATACTCCAAGCCATTAAGATTCACACCTGGATTACTGCAAGAGCTTCCCCACTGCTCTCACTGTGTCTACCCTTACCCATGTAACCCTTTGCTTGAACCCTTCAGAGATCATCCATTGCACTTAGAATAACGTCTACCTCCTTACCTTGGCTGCAAGGCCTTCTCTTATCAGCCCAGCCTCCCTCTCTTTCCTTGTCTCCTAACACTCATCTCATCGCTTCTTGATGAATTGCTTGAGCTGCACTGGCTTCTTTCTGATCCTTCAACCCCATCAGCTGGTTTCCACATAGGACTTAGGACTTGCTGTTCCCACTGCCAGGAACGTGTCCTCCATGTTCCCATGGCTGGCTCCTTCTTTATCATTCAGCATCAGTTTTAATTCCCTCTCCTTAGTGAGCCCTTTCCTGACAACTTAACCTAAATTAGCCCTTGCTCACCCTGCCTGAGTCACTCTAGAGCACATTTCCCTGATTTGTTTTCTTTATAGCACTTGTCATTATATGAATTTTTTTATTGGTTTATTTATTTGCTTGTTTATTGTTTGTCTTTTTCCATGAATGTAAACTCCATAAAAATCAGGGACTTTTCCCAAGATAGTGCCTGGCACATAGTATCTAAGCATTAAAAAATAAATAAAGATTCGTGGAATAAATGAACAAGCAAATTCAGAGGCCTTTGGGACATAAAAAGAAGAGCAGAAAGCAATTATGATTAGATAATAGACTTTCTCATTACCTTGGTTATAGGGGTAAGGGCAAGAGGTTGCCCAAATATAGATCATTTGGGGCACTAGAAATTCTAGTCAAATTAGGTCTTTGTAGGTGATAAAGGTAAAGCTATTAAATATGAGGGCTTTCAAGAGATAGTACCCTTTCTCTAATACCCTGCAGTTAATAAGATCCTTCATGTTTACAGCCTAACGCTTCTTTAGGGACACTATGTAGTGGTGGTAGGGATGGTAATAATAATGATAATAATATAATAGTAGTAGCAAATAGTTGTATGATATCTTCTATGTTCTAAGCACTGTCCTAAGTGCTTTACACAAATTAGCTCACTTAATTTTCACAGCAACCCTGTGAGATACGTACTATTATTATCTCCATTTGCTGATGCAAAACTTGAGGCACTGAGAGGTTAAGTAACTTGCCTAAGGTCACACAGTAAGTGGCGGAACTAGGATTTTGAGATGCAGCCAGTCTGGCTCCAGAGTGTGTATGTTTCTTTGCTCTGTGGTCTCAGCACAGTTCAGCTGTCAGGCATGCAGGCTCGAGGGGTCAAACTACCTCATTTCAGCAAATCTGCTACTTAACAAATCACATCACTCCTGGATTCTGCATCATCAGGTCTGGATCCTGAAATTCATGCTGGGCCCTAGCTATGAAACATGCTGATGAGTGCAAGCCTCCTTCTTTCTTTGTATATCAGTTTCACATTGAGAGCCATTTAGATGCTATTCACGGGAAGGCCAGTCATGGCTTTCCATAAGAGAGAAAGAAAAATGAAGAGATACGATATGGAACCGGTCGTTCAGGAGCTTAAAGGTAAGGAGGAATTATCTACTCGAAGTCTTTAATGCACATCTCCCAGTTTTTTTAATTTGACATTTTTATATTAACATGAACGATTTTAACATTTTTAAAATTACAATTTCCCTATTTTTTTACTATTTTTTTACACTCATTCTCTTTCCCTGGTTTTCAGCTGATTGATATCCTGCACCTGCGCTGAGGTTGAACGTTTTTCTCCCAAGTTAACCTTTAGATGATTTCATGGATGGGGGTGGGGCAGAAACCCTCTGAGAATGAATGCAAAAGTTTATGTTCTTCTGACTATGTAAAATTTTCAGGGGAAAGGTAATCCCGCAAAACTCTGTAACACAGAAATGATTCTGGACCATTGAACCTGGATATGCAAAGGCTACATTTGTGTGTGTGTGTGTGTGTGTGTGTGTGTGTGTGAGAGAGAGAGAGAGTGAGAGAGAGACAGAGAGAGAGAGAC
>NW_006793498.1:2978523-2995896 GCF_000442215.2 Lipotes vexillifer | reverse complement strand
AGACAGAGAAAGAGTGTATGTGCCTCCTGATAAAATCACAGCTTCACAGTTCCATATCTCCTGGATAGTGCGTTTCTTAGAATATGGAAGCAATTTATACTTTAAAAACACACCAAGAGACACAAGTCACAGTCAAAAATTTAATGAGCCAGTTAATTTTAAGGAAAGGCAGGAAAATGATAAAAGGATGAGCTTTTTGATGAATTGTGTATTCAGGTTAAAACACATGCACACACACGCACGTGCACACACACACACCACAAAACACATTAGTATTCTGGGGAGAAGGTAATTTGCCAGTTACATACGTGTTAAAATTGAAGCAATTCTTAGAATCAGTCAGACCAAAAGAATACTTTCAGATAGACAAAAGACAACTTTCATACAAAGGAAACAGGAACTTCTGAAAAATTGCTCAGTTGTCCAGTTTACAAGGGTAGGATGGTTTTAGAGCAAGTGGGAGAGAGAGAGACCCTCCTTCTAACAACATTTTGGGCACGTGGGGTAGTGGTGGATCCGGTTAAGTAAACTGTGAACTTCTTGATGATACACTCACTGCTTTTCTAAACTTCGTGACAGTAGCAAAGGTACTGTTTAACCAGCTCCAGCCCACTAAATTCTTGAACTGATACATTTTGTGGGGGACAGAATAATGATCCCCTGAGATGCTCACATCTAACTCCGGGAACCTGAATACGTTGTATTTCACAGCAAAGGGGACTTAAGGTTGCAGATGAGAATTAAGGATGCCAATCAGTTGACCTTCAAACAGGGCGGGGATCCTGGATCATCCAGGTGAGCTCACTGTAATCACAAGCGTTCTTAAGGAGGAAAGGGGAGGCGAGAGAGCTAGGTCAGAGTGATTCAGTCTTGGAAGATGGCGGCCGGTGGACTCTGGAAGCTGGAGAGGGCAAGGTGATGCTTTCCCGCAGCCCCTGGAAGGAGCGCAGCCCTGCCGATGTCTTGACTTGGCCCGGTAAGACCTATTTTGAACTTCTAACTAGACTTGAAGGTAACACATTTGTGGGTGTGTTTTTTTTTAAGTTGATGGAAGTGTTGCATAAGTTTGTGATAATTGTTACTGCAGCAACAGGAAGGGAACACACATTGCCTGGACCGGTTCCTTCTCTGATACTTGGGTGTTGCTGTAAGTAGGCACATTCAGGGGGTCAGTCAGAGAGTGGGGCCTCTCCAGCCTTTGTACACAGCGCCCTCTGCTCCCACTCTTTTGATGGCACTGCCTTTGTTCATTTGGAGTGAGATTCACCCGGCAAACTCGTCAAAACTTGATGAGTTTTGATGCCATCCAAGCTCATGTATGAACTTTTAAACCTTCTTGAGGAAGGAAACTGTTCCACAATATGAAAAGCAGCCTTGCTTTTCACCTTTATTTATTGTTATTAAAGTGCAATTCACAGCTGTAGCCACCTGGGGTGAAATAAGCATGAGACTGGGGGCCAGAAGCCCTGCCTTTTGTCCTAGGTCCTTTCTCTTCCTCATACAAGCTATGGATGTGATGGACTTGTTCTCCCATAAACATTTACAATAACTTTGTCAAGTTCCTCAAATCCTTTTGATATTTGAATTGAAACTGGGGGTTTAATTTTGGGGGAAACTAACATCTTAGTTCTGCAATTTACGATGTCAAATTATCCCAATATGAACATGTTATATCTTTTTAACTGGCTAAGTCTTGTTATTTTGTCTATAATAGTTTAAGGCTTTTTTGTCATAAAGGTCTTGGGAATTCTTATGTCATCTTTTTTGCATCCAGTATTGCTGCCTGTGTCAACCTGTGTGGTTGTTATTGTTCCTTTGTATGGTGTGTTACGTCTGAATTGTCAGGTAAAGGTTGGGCTCCTAGTATTTGCTTTATAGATTTGCTTCTCATAGGCCTAAGTATTTTTTCTTGAGTTCTGAGGATTTAAGCTGCCACAGCTGATTGTGTACAGCATGAGAAGGGGTTTTACAGCTCACGCGGTAGCCTGTGTGCCTCCTGGTGATTCTGTTGGGGGGGAGGGAGGATGGACCTTAGGGCGGTGGACCTCTAGCATTAAAATGCGGGCTCGAAGATCCCCCACTTGCCCACATCCTGCCTGAATGCCTCCACGGCACCTGCGTGGGCTGCTGCTCCAGCCCCCAGTCCGCTATCCCTTGGGCTGGGAGGGGCAGGAGGAAAGAAAGCTCGGGGGCCAGCTGGCCGTTGCTCTCCTTTCCCTGGGCTCTGATTCGGCGGTTCTCGACCTTGGAGCCCATTGGAACCACCTCGGAGCTTTAAAATACTGACACCTGGACTGAACCTATAGCCTGACTTTGAGCCCCAGGGGAGGCCTAGGACAGAAGGTTTTTAAAACTCCACAGGTGATTCTTATGTGCTGTGAAGGCTGCAGCCCTGGCCTGAACTTAGCCCACGGGCTGGAGGAGGTACCAGCCAAGGTTGCTGTTTCTCTGTTTGGTCACCAGGCAAGCAGTCCCTGCCAAGGGCAGTGGCTCTAAAGGGCATCCCACTCCACTGTCTGTGGCTCTCGGCGCTTTTCCCCTCTGGGTTATGTGTGTCCCACGTGTGGACCTGATCACCTTGTTTTCCTAGAGCTTTTTCATAGCTCTTAGGCTAGTTTTACGATTCCCCAATTCCCCTCTTCTGTTAGGTTTAGAAGAGGTAGTCTGCAGTCCCAGTGAATCTGCCTTTGTAATAGCACCTGGAGGCCCTTCTTTTAAACCTGGAAGACTAAAGGGAAACCAGCCTGAGGAACTAAGCCAGAAGGGCCTGGTCATCAGCAGCATGTATATTTTCCTCCAGAACATTATCAAATTGTAGGGGGAGGGCTCTGGCCACAGTGCCAAGTCTGGGATTTGATTCTTTCCTAACAAAGAAGGTTTATCCCTCAGAGTTGTTGTGAGGATTAAATGAGAGAAAGTGGCAAGGCCCCCAGTGGCATCTTTCAGGAGATGCTCACAGATGTTAGCTGAACTTGAACTCTTGTGGTGTGAATAGCACAGAAACATTCAGTAACTGATGTGTGACGGGAGGATCAATGCTCTGAGAATAAAAGAATCATCTAGCAGGTGGTGTTACAAATATCAAAGGCTTAGGTATTCCTCCGTGGCTGTGAGCCATACCTTTAGTACTCTCTTTTGTTACGATTGCTTTTAGACTCTATTAACACTTAGTTAATTAGACTCTGTTAGCCTATAAGAGGGGCACATAATAGAGCTCATACAATTTAGCTCATTTCAGGCTTGTACTGGCTTGAGGTAGAAGCTGCTAGAATTGACTTTTATTGTCAGGAATTCCAGTGGTGGTCTGTTTTTTTCTCTTTTTTTTTTAAGCCTCTATTAGAATAAAATATCACTATTCCAGGTCTGGCCCTACCTGACTTCAACTATTTCTAGGCTGAAATTTTCCCAGGGATTTTATGGTGTATGTCACTAATAAAAGTCAGCAGAGACTCCCTAGGTTCAGGGGTGTGATCGTATAATTAACATTCGATTAAGGGAAAAATGGACCACAGCGTTTGGTGAAGATCATAGATGACGTCCCACTCTCCCCTGCCACCCATCCGCAACCCCCGGTTTTAGTTGAAGGGTATTCCTGGAAAAAATGTTGAAGACCTAATTCCCAGTATCTGTGAATGGGACCTTATTTGAAAATAGTTTTTGTTGATGATCAAGTTAAAATAAGGTCCTGAGAAGGAGCCCTAATCCAGTATGACTGGTGACCTTATAAAAAAGGGAAATTAGGGTGCAGAGAGAAACACACAGGGATCACATTACATGAAGATTAAGGCAGAAATTGGGTGGTGCATCTATCAAGACGAGGAATGCAAAGGATTGTCAGCAAAACACCAGAAGTTGGGAGACAGGCATGGAGCAGACCCTCCCTCACAGGCTTCAGAAGGAACCAACCCTGCCGATGCTTTTATTTTGGCCTTCTAGCTTCCAGAACTGTGAAACAATACATTTCTGTTTGAGTCACCCTAGGAAACTAGGTATGCCCTCTTTCCTTCACTCTCTCTCCTCGGAGAAGTGACACTAGGGATCGGTCAGATTCAAGGACACTCATTGAATTATTAGGTTGAAACATGAAAAGGCTGATAGTTAGCCACCTTTGACCTTCAGAAAGTACAGTTTCACGTGATCCAACCTAACATTTTTCTTGTGTGAGACCCTAAATAAATCTCATTAGGGTGGGATGGGGGGCTGTCTCTCATTTCCACTTCTTTGCTTGTCTGGAGTGTGAAGGGGATCCCAGCTGGGAGATATCCTGGCCGCCGTTTTCTTGGGCTTTTGCTTCTGTGGATGCTCTTTATTACATGTAGCCAGACAAACTGTAACAGGCGACAGAACTCCTTGCTTTCCCTAAAAAATGTCTGAGGTGGGGTGGCAGGTGGGGACCTTTTGGTGTTCTGAAGGGCCTATGAAAATGTTAAGATCTGGAAAAAATCCGAAACACATATGTGTAACCTTTTCAAAATAAACATCTAAGTGTCGATACAATGGAACATCTAACTCTATGCCACATTGAACATACATGTTTAAGATGATGTGGTTGGAGGCTCTAGAAATGAGTTACCAAAGGTCTTAAACAACCCTGGGCACTGGGGTAAATGGTCTTTCCTCTGGCTACCACCATCTGATACTTACAACTCTTCCTTGCTGGTATGTTGTTGTTGTTGTTGTTGTTTTTTTCGGTACGCGGGCCTCTCACTGCTGTGGCCTCTCCCATTGCGGAGTGCAGGCTCAGCGGCCATGGCTCACGGGCCCAGCTGCTCCGTGGCATGTGGGATCTTCCCGGACCGGGGCACGAACCCGTGTCCCCTGCATCGGCAGGCGGACTCTCAACTACTGCGCCACCAGGGAAGCCCAACTGGTATATTCTTGACATTCAAGATAAGAGACTGGATTTAGGACAAAAGGGGTAGAACAAAGCAATCCTTTGTCCTGCTTCATCCTCTGGTTATACATTTCTCTTGGAAAACTGACAGTGTTCTCAACAGTGGGTTAAGAACAAGATTCAGGCATTTGTGTCCTGCTAATATTCTCATTCTCCTTATAAGAGCACCCAATTTGAATAGTTTTTCTCTGTAAAAATCCCTCATTAAAATAAAGCAAAACAGTAATCCCTCATGGCTTTCTAATCAGCCTAATAGGCAATTTAGAAAAGACTTGAAATAAATGCAAACCCTAGGTACAACTTTGTTTCCAGTGAATTCTCAATAAACCTAATTACTTAACCTCTTTTTCCCAACAAAGGTAGGAAGTAAAGACGTAGGAATGTTACTTCACTCACTATGAGCTTATGAAACTCAAGAGATAAAAATTGCATCAGGGTTTTGAATAGAAACGAGTCTTTTAAATGGATGTGGGGCTTGGCTAGCCCTCTACCTTATGGAATATCAATCTGTTAAGTCAGTACGAGTCTTATATATACCTTAAAGTTTGTGTAAAGGTGAGTTCAGCTTGCGTTTCTCTAGTGGAGCCTGTTCAACTCTTAGCACAAAATACTAGGGCGAACGGGGCTACTGGTATATCTAGTATGGTGGTTCTTACATATGCGCTCTCACAGTACTTTCATCCTGGGATCAGGGTTTCTTATGAAAAGGCTTATAATTGAGGTTAAAGGGATATCATTATCTAACTAATCATTCATGGGGAAAATAATTTTTGAATGTCTCCTAAGTGTCAGGCATGATGCTGAGCACCAAGGATACAACCTTGGCCGAAACAGACCCTGACATCAGAGTTTACAGTTCAGTAGAAGGCATTACTAACAGGGTAATACATCCTAGGGTAGCAGCAGTTTCATGCTACAATGAGGGGCACAGAAAGGCACTTGGATTTGGGGACAGATCAAGAAAACTTTCTGTAGAAAGGGATCAAAAACTGAGACCTCAAAAATAAGGCTTTATCCAGACAAATTGGATACATTCCCTAGAGACAAGAAAGCACAGGCACATAATAAGAACTGAAAGTAATTCAATATGAGGTAAGGATCCTCCAGAGAGAGATGAGCGTGAAGAGGTATGCAAGAGCTGTATCTTGGAGGGCCTTGTGAGCCATTTCGAGCAGTTTTAACTTTATCCTGAGGGCCATGGGCAGCCATTAAATGATTTAAGGCAGAGAATGGAAATGATCGGATGAAAGGTCTGGCAGTGTGGAAAATGGATTAGAAGGGAACTAGACCAGTAAAGAGGCTGATGTAGTACACAAGGTGAGAAGGTGACAGCAGTGGGGACAGAGCAAAGTGGAGGATTCATAAGACATTAAGTGGTAGAACTTAGTGATTAGGTGTGGGTACAGAAAGAAAAATGAAGACTGAAGGTTTTTAGCTTTGTAGAGTGGAGCCTGAAATAGAAAACAAGTTTTCGGGCTTCCCTGGTGGCGCAGTGGCTGGGAGTCCTGCCGATGTGGCGGACACGGGTTCGTGCCCCGGTCCGGGAAGATCCCACGTGCCGCGGAGCGGCTGGGCCCGTCACCCATGGCCGCTGAGCCTGCGCGTCCGGAGCCTGTGCTCCGCAACGGGAGAGGCCACAACAGTGAGAGGCCCGCGTACCGAAAACAAACAAACAAACAAAAAGACCCAGAGACGAAGAGCTTTATGGAAGGAAGTCCAACTTATACTATGTTGTCTCTATGACTGTATTCTTAAGCAGAGAGATCCTGAGTGAGCCTTTCTCCAGAAGCCGGCTTAATTGGATTCCAACCAGGCAGAATGAATTCTTAATCAGAACATATTTTATTTGCTTAAAATGAATATTGTTGCAGTTACCCCCTATTTATTAACAAAGTGGTCATTAACAGCTATCAGTGGCTGACCTTGACGGATTCCATTACTGAAATAATGAAGTCTGATGGGTTACTATTATTAACATGTGCTAATGGTTTTACATTTGCCGAGCAAGAGATTGGAGTGAAATAGAGCTGCTTACTCAGGCAGGTTGACCACAGGGAGATGGAAGGAAGTAATGAAAAGCACAGGGAGCTTGATGAAAAATGAATGGCTCCCAGGACGAATTTCTACAAATGAATGCAAATTCAGATATATATCTTTTAATCACCATGTTGAAAGGTTGATGACTTACTAGAATCACCAGGTGTTTTTGTTGTAGGCAGAAATGGGAAAATAGGAATTTATCCCTTTAAAAGGTCCTAGTCATTTCATAATAGCTGGTAGGAAACTGAACCAAAATGATAAAATGAAGAAAGCAACCAGGTTCAGAGCCAAATGGAGGGGAAAAGCTTAGCAGAAAGAAAAGGAGAATAAGATGAAATCCTATTGAGTGTTAGCATATCTGAAACTTGGAGTTTGCGATTCCAAAGGATATGATTTTATTTTATTTTTTCTCCTAAGCAGCTTCCTTCTCACTGACATACTTTTAGATTGTGAAAAGTGTCCTCCCCTTAACCCCAAAACCATTATTAAATTTTCAGTACCTCTAGACACATGACCCAGCAACAAATACCAACACAGCTCCTTCCACCACCCCTGCCCCATCCCCAATCAGCTGTGGGCCAAGGAGTAAACTTGGCTTTGTGACATAGAAAGGTCTGTTTACAAATTGTCTCTCCCACCTTCCCCAAAATTTCCCGTCACAGATTCATTTCTTTATATCACACGTCTTGATCTTTCTGGCGCACTCTACTTAAAATGCACCCATTTCTGGAAGGAGTGATAACTTAGAACCGTTAGCTCTTGGCAACTAAAACCTTATCCCAAATAGAAGCCCCGTAGGGGCTGAAGCAGATGGAATGAATTATTTTGGAGAAATTTCCCCTCCTCCAAGTGCTACTTTGCAGAGGTGGAAAAGCCCATTTGTGCCTCTCTCACAACTCTGAATAGGAGGTTCCTTCTCTGGCTTAATCTCTATTGCCCAGACTTCCTGGCTCACTAATTACCGAACTGAAGTCAGTTTGTTTTATGCTTTTACCTATTGCCAAAGAGCCCAAGGTAATGAGGAATACTGGATACATGTGGGGACAACCCCCCCTTTAGAAGACAAAAATAGACTGTCTTGCTGTTGCCTGCCCTTTAGCTCCTGGGAGATGGGGCAGGATCCTACTAATTTCTGACATAAGAAATGAGCTGCGGACTTCAAACTGACGTCTGTGAGCACGCAAAATAGGGAACCAGACCACAGTGAAGAAGATCCTTGTCAGATTTGACTCTTAGAATGAATCAAATTATTGTACCTTCTTTAAGTGTACTTCAGCCCAGCAGTTGCTGCACAGCATAGAGGCAATGCATACGGTTTTGAACCAATCGATTTACGCATTTCACACTTTAGAGGAGGTGACTCGCAGAGAGTAGCTCCTTGAAAAAACATTTTTCCCCTGTGTGTTCAGTCATTAAGGGCCTATTCTGTAGGTACCACAATCTAAGAATAGAGGTAAGCGCTGGGTAAGATATGTTCTATGCAAATTAATGTATTAGGGAAGGCAAACTATACTATCAAGTTTAATAAAATATAAGCAGGACAAGGAAAATTAGCAGGGAAAAATGTACTGTAGAACTTTGGGATAGATCCAGGGTGGCTCTGAGGGACATAGAGGCCCCCAAAGAGAAACCACCCAAATAGAAAAGAGAAATGGGGAACTAAAAACTGGCTGACCCTTGACTGGGAGATGCAGCTGTTAGTGACTCCTATTAAATGAAGTCTTTGTAAGACAACTTACAACATCTGTTGGGTCAGTTAACTCCAAGAGTGTCCTCTAATTGGTAAGAACTTCGCTGGTAAAATACTCCACTTTATGGAACTTGGAGGCAAGACCTACAGGAAGAGTAAGAAGTGAAGTGAAGAGTGGGTGGGATCGGAAATATTTCAACCTTGAAGCCAAAGAGTCTAGTAACTGGGGGAAGAGTAGGCAGGTCCTAAGGGAGATAAGGTGCAAGTGAGGTGAAGTGAGGGTGGAGAAATGGGCAGGTGCCTGGGCAGAAGGACTGCCTTTATTTAGCATTTAAGCCTAACGAAAGCATTTCAGTCATCCTAAGGGAGATGGGAAGCCATTGAAAAGTTAATAAAAGGTCTTTACTTACGTAGCTCATACCTCTGAATTCTGTTGAATAATGAATCAAACTTGTGGTGGTTTAAACACTCAAGTGTTCATCTACAAATTAACTGGGTTAATAGGTGTATGTATTAGTGAGTATATAAGCGTGGGTTAATAGGGGTATGTATTAATGAGTATAAACAATTTTGGCACCTTTGTGACCAGTTGATTACTATGAAGGCTTTTATGAGAATGAAATATACAGAGTACAGGGACCACAGCTGACTCTTCCTTGATGTAAATAATGGTATGACTTTCTTGATTGTGAATCATATCAAGTACTGAAATCCAACTTTTTAATAAAGTAGTATAGGGGGTTAGTTTTCCTAAGTTATAATGGAAGTTGGTGAGAGCATATGATTGTTATATGCAACATTTTCAATAACACAACACATGAGGCAAAGAGCTATAGTAAGGCAATACACCCAAGGAAAATTAAGTTCTTTGCTTGGTTCATTACAACACTTTATTTGAATATCCCTATTTTGGACTATGTAGGAAAATACTGGTACTAGTTATAAAATGGCATTTGTTCTACAAATAAAACAAGTTATTGGTGGAAATATTAAAAGAGTAGAATGCTTTTAAGCACTTGTTGGTCATTTCCGTGTAAATGACTTAAATCACTAATTATACAAGTTTTCAATTTAATCCTCAAAGAAAATATCAAGGACCTCTATACTGACAGTCTCTTTGGTACAACCCTGTTTGACCATGTACTTTTGAGAGTAAAAGTTTCTTTTAAAATCTGTAACTTAGGTTCTTTAATTCAGACTTATTTTCCCAGCAATTAGTCAAATAAAGTCATTATAAATGGTTATACAACTTTGAGTTAGCATATTATTTGTATAGACTTTAAGGGCAAATACAAATTAAAAAACAAGAGGATAAATACTCCTTATTACAAATAAGGGAAGAGGCCTTATTTCTTCTTTCTTCTTATCCCTTCCCTTTTCTTAGAGCATTTTCTTTTATAAAGTTGTAAATTCTTTCTCTGGCTTTGGGCTTTTAAATCTTTTAAAAAAGCCTCTTTCAAGTCTTAACAACTAGGAATGTCTTTCCCAAGGAGCAGGGAGCTAACTCTTTGAAATGCCATCATCAAGGGAGATAGGACCTTTAAATAGCAATAAACATGTGTAGTGGCTATCTTACAGTTCAGAACTACTGGATTCAAGGCAAAAACATTTTTGGGTCATTTACTTAGAGTATATGTACATATGGGTACTTGTATGTATATACACACCTGTGCTATTGGGGGCAGGGGGAGGATAAATGTGAAATATGGAATGCTCAGCAACATTTATCACTGACTGGAGGATACACAGACTGAAGGTGAAGCACTCCTAAAAGTTGTTAGCAGCAATGGGAACGTGTGGATGCTCAGAACAAGGTAAGCTTTTCTGGGCTCCCTCCAGCCATCTCATGAGACCTTTTTGCTGTCTTCATTATTTTCAAGTTCTGCTGTCTTTATCTTGCCTACACCCTGGGAATCTTAAGAGGATTCATTTGTAAGAGTTTTATAAATTGCTTTGTAGATTAAAATTCTCTATAAAGTGTTTATTACTCCGAGCAGTCCTGACTTGGAGAGATTAGACTTCTGACGATTCACATTTCCAGAGAAATGCATCTGTGTTATTAACCCAGGAGGCTGGCTCACACAGACACAGTTGGATCAGGTGGTCCGCTTCCTGATGTGCCTATCTGTGAAGCTGACCCGTCCTTCAGCCTTAGCCTGGCCTCACAGTTCTCCCTTCTCTGCTTCCCTCTTTTTCCTGGGGTCTCTCAGCTCTTGGGCAGAGCCACCCTAGACCTGCCTAAAGGCCTTAGGGTAGAGAGAGGCTGAGGAAAGACAGTGCTGCCCAGTGGAAATAGTCATGGACTTCAAGTCAGAAGATGTGCATTTGACCAATTCTGCCTTCTTAATTATGAAATCCTGACTAGCTACTTAGTCTCCTTGAGCGAGTTCTCATTTAACAAATTTATTGAGCACCAACTGTTGGGCTTGGTATAGTATGTGGGGCTGGAGATTCATCAGTAAAGTAGACTACAAACCCCTACCCTCATGGAACTTCCATTTCAGCTGAAGATAAAATATAAGTAAATATATAATAGAAGCTAATAAAATAAGGTAGAGGGGAAAAATGGATAAAATGGTTGGGGAATAGATGGGAGAGAATGTGATAACTTCTCTGGGGAGATCAGGGTAGGCCTCACAAGAAATAAGCATTTGAGCAAAGGCTTAAAGCAAATGAGGCAACAGAACATATGTACCTATCTTGGGAAGAGCTTTCCAAATTGAGTCCAGAAAGAGGAAAATAGGAAACTAAAACCTAGTTGTTGACCCTTGCCTGGAACTAATAACAATGACAACAGCATATTCTTAAAATGCTTACTGTATGCTAATCATATAGTAGACATAAAGTTATCTGGCATATATCTTATCTAAAATATATCTATTCTACAAGCTGGTTACAGCTGACCTTCATCCTGGAAAGTGAAGGCTAACCCCCAAATCTTAACAAATTCCCAGCCTCGGGGAAGGGGCCGTTTTCAATTTGAATGTCTTATTCTAGTCTACCATTTATGAATTTATCTCAACATTATGACACAGCCTGGTACTAATGTGAATACGATGTATTATAAAATTGTGGAGACAATTCTTCATGGAACTTTGAGTTGCTATTTCTCCAGAGTGTCTTTTCAAACATGTCTGAATAGTGAACAGCCTTGGATGATATAGTATACCCATCTGAAGCAAAGGGGGAGGTTGCTTACTGCTTATCATAAAGGATTTGGGTTCGTGACACTCAGATTCCTTTTCTCTGTGCAATCTACTGTGGCTCCCTTGGCATTGCCCTGTGTGAAACAGGGCTCAGGCAACCAGCACAAGAAAATGATACTCTGGCTGTTACTGCCGGGAATCTCTGGTCCAAGAGTCTCATGTCATCTGCCAGCATCCATGAAACTGTGGCAAGCTAACCTGCTACCTTGCAAGTAAAGTAAAATCTAAGATGCACCCTTCAGTCTTCATGTGCGCTTTTGGAATGAATTGGCAATTTTGTTAGACCAGGGGAATAGTTAAAGGAATGTAAGAAATGATGATATACCTTATAAACATTATTGAAGAATTTCCTGAAGTCTAAATGTGAACTTTGTCCTGATTGAGTACAAAATACCCAGATAACGTAGGAAATAGTTCATCAACTGTCTCAGCACTGCTGCAAAGAGGGGGTCAATTCTTAAGTAGCTGGTTTCCTTAGGCAACTGGGAACCTAGTCAGTTAAGTTCACAAGTTTATATTATCAGTGGAAATTCTGTTTCCATATTCAAGCAAATTTTTTTCCCCATCTCTCTAAAGGTATGGGGATGTGTTTTCCCTAAAGAGGTCAGACTTCAGGGAGAACATAACATTTGAATAATCTGAATGCTCAGCATTCTTGTATGTGCGATGCTACCAGAGCCAGGGCAGAGAGTCAAGCTGAATGGAATTACTGAATGTGTTTGTGTGGCTGGAAATGCAGCTTGAAGATGAAATGGAAGGCAAAACTCTGACAGCTTGGTATTGAGATTTAACATTTGTACAGGGTCTTTGAGGGTGAAGGCATGGCTAAGAACAAAACTATTCAGAAGATGATGTATTTGGAGGAATTGACCATATGACCAAAAGCAAACTCCTACTCAAGGAAGTACAAACTAACACTTCGCTAAAATATCATCATTGGATTTTTTTCCCCCTTAAATTAGGGGACTGCACCTTTAAAGATGTATAACTATTATACCTAGTTCTTTGAGAGAGACTACTCACAGGGGGTATACCTTAAATTCCCTGTATTTGACCGAGTTTCTATTTTATCCTTTATACAGAATTTACATCATTTATCTCCAGGCACTTCCCCAAGGAAGTCTAGGGTGGCTATTCATCCTTGAAACATCCAAAAGGGCTTATAAAGTAATCTCCATTCCCTAACAACTGGAAGATTGCCATTTCTAAAGATGGAAAAATTATTCTCAGCTTTTAACATTGTCACATAGAAATGTCAATACTTCTATTTAACAGTAAGACTTGAGGTGATAAAGTCGCTTTAAGGAATTGGAAGGGAGTAAAATGGGAAACTAGATTGAAAGAACAGCGATGACACCGAAAGCGCAAAGCAACAGAAGAAAAAATTGGACTTCATCAAAATTAAACTTTTGTGCATCAAAGAACACAAGAAAGTAAAATGACAATCCATAGAATGGGAGAAAATATTTTCAAATTGTATCTGACAAAGGTTGAATACCCAGGACATATAAAGAATTCCTAAAACTCAAACATTCTAATTAAAATGGACAAAGGACTTGAATAGAAATTTCTTCAAAGAAGATATGCAAAGGTCAATAAGCATATGAAACAACACTAATCATTAGGGAAATGCAAATCAAAGCCACAGTGAGATAACACTTTACACCTACTAGGATGGCTATAACAAACGAAAAATAACAAGCTTGGGCGATGATGCAGAGAAATTGGAATCCTTGTACATTACTGGTGGGAATGGAAAAATGCACAGTTACTGTGGAAAATAGTTCGGCAGTTCCTCAAAAACTAAACATAAAATTGCCACATGACCCAGCAACTACATTCCTCAGTAGATTCCCAAAATTGAAAATGGGACTCACAGATCCTTGTATGCCAGTGTTCATTACAGCATCATTCACAATAGCTGAAGGATGGAAACAACCCAACTGTCCAACAGATAAAACATACATGCAGTGGACTATTCAGCTATAAAAAGGAATAAAGTTCTGATAACGTGCTATAATATAGATGAACCTTGAAAACATGACAAGTGAAATAAACCAGACAAAGGACAAAGTTTCACTTACATGAAATACCTAGCATGGATAAATTCATATCCAAAGTAGATTGGAGGTTACCAGGGGCTGGGGAAGGAGGGAATGGGGAATAATTGCTTAATGGTCAGGGTTTCTGTTTGGGGTGATAAGTCTAGAAATAGATAGTGGTAATGGTTGCATAAGATTATGAATATAATACTCCTAAATTGTATACTGAAAATGGCAAATTTGTTATTTAACCATAATTTGTTTAAATGTACATAGCTTTCATTTGTGACTTTTAAATAATTTAGCTTCTAAATTGGTCAAGGGAGTTTTAAAACTGAAAAAGTAAAATTATTGGGACCAAAGTAAATATATCTGAGGTAATTATAGGTAAGTGAAACTAAAAGGACAAATAGACTACTGTAGGGATAGAATAAGATCAAATTATATGCCAAACTACTGTTTCGAATACACTACTTTATTAGTCAAAACTAGAAACAGAATTGGGAAAATGGCTAATAGACTATATCAACATGAGGGAATAACTTGTAGCCATTAAAATCATAATTATGAAGCCCATATGGAAAAATAAAAACATTAATACAACATTATATGATGTATCAGAATATAGAATAGCATATATAATATCTTTGCTAAAATACATTGTATGTGGGAGTCAAAACAAAAACAGTTCTAGGAATAAAATATTTCTAATGCTGTTGCTTTAATTTTTTCAAAAAAGGAAAAGTGAAATACATTGGTGGGCTCAGTACTTTCTCTCTAGTAATTACCTATTGTGCAAAGTAATGCTGGTGTTTTGAACTAGATTCCCTTTATCCTGGAGGTGTATCAATTATATTCAATTTTAGTCTGAAGACATGTCTAAATTGGGCTACAATTAACGATAGCAGGGTTAAATCAGTGGCTTAAAGGTGTTATAAGTTAAACTCCAATTAAGTGTTGCTTGGGATCTCATGAAATATTCTCACTTAATGCCAAGACTTCAGGGTTCCTTTTATATAACTATAGGACTATAGAGTTAGGAAATTGGTAGTCCAAACTCATTTTACAAGTGAGGGAAACATATACACAGCCTGTATTCTGAAGAAAGCCGGATAGTAGCCCAGGTTGCCTGGGTCTTAATACTTTGCTCATATCCAGTGCTGTATGTGCATGAAAATGTATTATAGCCAGAGGAGCTTGGTGCTGGAAGATTCATCTTCAAAATGTTGTTAGCGTATTGCTGTTAATACTAAATTAACCAAACCCGTCATCCCTTCTCTCCTCCTTCAACTTTTAGGATATTTTACACTGAGAATTATTACAGCTTAGCAGTAATTAGACTTTTCTGCATGCTAGAAGCTTAACGCAGAAAAAGCTTTCTAAAGAAATAGAAATGCAACCTGATTCATATTTCATATCTTGTGAAAAATCTGTTAAAAGCCCATAAACTAAACAGGACCATTTTTGACCTGAAAAACAAAAAAGGAAATCAATCGCAAAACCCTGTCTTTTATCACTTGAAGCTGCATTAAAAGAGAACGCCTTCTGGTCCATCAGTCCCCTCCTGGCCCAATTCAGGCTGCTGAGCCACTGGTTGGGTTGCTAAATAATCAGTTGTCTGCTCTGCATTCAACCATTATGGAAAAAGAAAAGCAAATCATTCTGAAAATAGACTTTTTAGCATTATTCTCTCGATAGGGTCTGTGATTTATTGACCAAAACCAACTCTATTTCAAAATATCAATAATTACAAAGTGTTAGTAAACTCTCCAGGTAGGCAAATGGATGGGAGCTGGAGATAACACCACCTGTCTTGGTCAGGCCAGTAAGAGGTTTCAGTGCCTTTCTCTGTGTCTTGGCACCCAACTTGCTCTAAGCGTAGTTCTGAAGGTCGAACAGGATCCCTCTGTACCAGAACAAAAGCCTGTTTGTTCAACGGCTTGCTGACAATCTTAGGTATTGAGACCTAACAGTAGAAAATATTATAGAGCCAGAAAGGATTATCGAAATGTGATTTAATTCTAGACAAATCCCACATAAGTCTCATGATTTCAAAAGACCTCCAGGGAAATCATTTCAGTCGTATCTTTTATTTCTTCCTCTTCAATTCTGGTAATGTTCGTGATGTGCAATGATCGCTTTAAAATACCATGGTGCTCTTTGAAATGTGAGAAGGTACCTTGTTACCTTGACCAGTTTGGAATGAAAACCGTACCTTGTTACCTTGACCGGTTTTCATTCCAAACTGTTCTTTTTTTTTGTTTTGTTTTTGTTTTTGTTTTTGTTTTTGTTTTTTTTTGGCGATACGCGGGCCTCTCACTGTTGTGGCCTCTCTCGTTGCGGAGCACAGGCTCCGGACGCGCAGGCCCAGCGGCCACGGCTCACGGGCCCAGCTGCTCCGCGGCATGTGGGATCCTCCCGGACCGGGGCACGAACCCATGTCCCCTGCATCGGCAGGCGGACTCTCAACCACTGCGCCACCAGGGAAGCCCCCCAAACTGTTCTTAAATTTAGATTTTAAATCAAAGATAAAAGATTATAAAGAATCAAGGCCAATGTACCTGGTTGAGGAAATCAGGATTGGCTCATTAATGGTCAGTTTTGCCAGCATTTATCAAGTGCCTACTGTGCTAGTGATGAGTGAATCAAAGGCAATAGACATGACCCCTCCCTGTACCTGAGAGGTTAAAAACCCAGTATGCTCTACTGCATGGGTTGACAGCTCTGTGCAACACTGTCATTGGCTCGTTGCAAACAAGGGTACGTGCAACGTACTTATCTGAAATTTTAGAAAGTGCATATGTGAGGCGATCCCTGAGAATAGACATTAAAAAGTCCATCCCAATTCTAAACTGATAGTTCAGACAGTGCTTCTTGGTGCACACCAATTCTTGGGCTTCCCTTTGGTTTCTCCTGAATCAGATTATCTGGGAGTGGGCCCTAAGAATATGCACTTTCCTGTGATTCTAACACACTTCCATTGTTTCCTTAGAGAAAAGTCATCCTTCCCAGCAATAGTTTCTCATCCAAGGGTGGAACGGTCTTCAGTGATGGGTCATTGTTTTTGTGTCTTTCACATTGTTTCAGAAACTGGCCTGAGAGTGGTTATGAGGGATGCTTAGAGAGCTAGTTCACTGTTTATCTTTGAGTCTTTCACTCAGTTTTTTCTAACACTTATAAACGGTTTAGCCAAACGTGAAGAAAACAAAACAGGCAGGTGAGCGAGTGCTGGCTAAGACCATTCACTGAGGAAAGGGTGGCTGGTGGAGACTTCGTTCTGAAGGCCATACCTGGTATCCCAAAGTTCTCCACTCCCCCGAGGACATTCCCTAGTAACACCGCTCCTGTAATGGCTTTCACTTTTATGATATACATAAACAGTCAAAAATGAAACCCTCATTAATGTAATGAAACTATTTTTTTTTTTTTTTTTTCTTGCGTTATGCGGGCCTCTCACTGTTGTGGCCTCTCCCATTTGCGGAGCACAGGCTCCGGACGCGC
>NW_006793498.1:2945411-2978194 GCF_000442215.2 Lipotes vexillifer | reverse complement strand
CCCGCGTCTCCTGCATCGGCAGGCGGACTCTCAAGCACTGCGCCACCAGGGAAGCCCGAAACTATTTCTTAATGAGGCTCTCTGATGCTGAGTTTAAAGCACTAAGTTATTGAAAAGACAAAACCATGAGTTAGCTTTGCTTGGGTAGAATGTGAAATTTTCATGGTATGTGTCTCGCATTCTTAGCTTCTATGACAAGCCTTGCCAAACCTGTTTCTATGGAAACAGACATTAAATCTGTGCAAATACTAGAGAAGCTACAATCGAGATGTTGTAAATTTTCATTTGCTGTCCTTTGCCAGGTGACGCCCCCAGATGCAAAATGGGCACAGGTGGACATTCTAAAGATGACTTGATATCAGGGAAAAATTACAAGGGCTTCTAGGAAACCCTGTTTCTCTTCCTCCCTTTATTTTCCTATCCTCTTCTTTCTTCTTTTTTCCCTCCTTTCTTTGTTCATTCATTCCTCTTATTTATTCAATCAACAAGCATAATTGAGCGCCTCTATGTGGTTAAATCTAGACTTTTTTCCCATCTTATATGGGTCAGATAGATGTCTTTAGGAGACAAAACCAACCGGGATACTGTCTTCAAGTATATCTGGGGAGCGTGTCAGTTAAACACACTGATAAAAGGGCAGGGTGGTTGTCTCTGCATCCCAACCATCCAAAGCATGATGGCTCAGTGCACATCTAAGAATGATGATGCCTGAATAGAATGGTTGGAGCCACAACAGAACGCTGACAGACTCTTGTATGGGAAGATGTTGGCGAGTCGGGGTAGCTGAGAAACATAAAAGGCATCTCTCCTTTCCCTTTAAGTAGAGAAACCACAGGTACATGGTTTGTGGTACATCATGGACATCTACCAGGGGTTCAGAAGCCAAGGCCTAAAGCAGAAATAGACAATAACCAGTGAGCCAAAGACAAACAATAAATGGAGATCAGCTTTCTTCCAGACAGGATTGACTATCTTTCATGGGATGAAACAAAAAGTTTAATCAGCAACAGCCCTTACCCAATAGGTGGGTTAATTGCTGTATTAGAGGAAAAAAGATAACCCCTGAGTAGACAGACTTGGTTTCTATATCAACTGGGTGGTTTCCAAAGTTCCTATATCAAATGGAAAAACTGGGTGGTTTCTTTGAATAAAACACACAGTGGGCATTAGCTTGGTTATGTTTTAACCATCTGAGTACAGCCTGTAAACAAGGTCACCCATATAAACCTTTACTAATGGTTCATCTGGGAGTTAAAAAGGAATAGGAATATGAAAAAGAATCCATCCTATAGAATATAGAGAAATGTAACTAACAAATTTTGGAAGTGTTTTAAAAATCTCAGATAATGGCAAGCATTGATAACTTATCATAAAGGTTCTCATGGGCATATTCTAATAGGAACTGAACAAAAGTTTCTATCCACCTCTACACCCCACCATAGCCAACAGTCCTAACTCCTGAAATCAAGCTTTAATTAAAAAAATAAGAAATATGAGGCTAGATTAGAAACTAAATTTAGGAAGACATTTTAAAGTACCAGCATACTTCATACTTCCGGACTCTGTGGCCAAAACTAAAGGCTGTTACCCCTCACTAAGCAAGAGAGCAGAATACAGGGCAAGATCAGAAGGTGCCACCTTGTAGAATTAAAATCAAGAAGGATCACAATAAAATGGATGAAACTCTTCATCTGCAGAATTCTTCCTAGAAGCAACTCTGTAGAAGTAAGTTCTGAAAATGTTTCTGATTAAAAACACATCTTCCTGTTTATCCGAGACTCCAAGGTGCCTCTCTTAGCCAGCACCTGTAACATGACTAACGCAAGCAATCTTAGAGCCGTAACGTTTATATATAATGGGCTATTTTGATGACTGAGATGAAATATTGAAAGAGTCCAAGAGCTAAGAAATCTTCAGCATTCTTTCAGTGCTGTCCAGGAGAAAGATGTTCTGATTCTTGATGACCGGACTTGCTTATTTAAAGACATATCCCTAGAGTGGAAAAGGGCATCTAACTCATCAGTTAGATGAATTTAGACATCCTTTAAAAGATATTTTGATATCTCAATCCTTTATTAAGCTATATCATGTCTTTTGCCTGCATGATTCTCTTTCTGGAGAGTTCTGTCTCATTCTCCATTTTCCCAACTTTTTCCCCTTTGTCAAAGCTCAACTCAAATGTCTGTTTTCATACAACCTTCTCTCATCCCCAGTTCTGCTGAGTTCTTTTCATTTTTATTATAATGGCAAATTCTGGTTTCTGTTATAGATCTTCCTCCATTAGACTGTAAGCCCTTTGTTGTGTACTTATATTTTGATTCACATTTTAAAACTTAAATGTATGCGTCAAACCCTTTGCTACATGCTTATATATTCAGTTCTCAGTGTGTCCCTCACGTGCTTGTACTGCCTCTGGCCCATTATGGATCCTCCCTTACTTCACGTTGCTATTTTGTACGGCCATCTGAAAGGATTGCCCTGCCAGGAAGGAGACTCCCAGGCCAGTGAATAGGTCCAGGAAGATGGGTATATACTACCTATGTTTTAAATAAGTCAGCTTACTGGGATTTGACTCTTGTAAGTCACCTTCCCAGAGTGTGGATTATTCCTGGGCAAAGCAGGGGAAAAATCTGAACTTGCAAAGTTGATGTCTGGACTGTAGAATGTGGAGACCCCACTGATGTCCAGCTGCAACAGTGAGATTCTACCTGGGAGACCCATGAGGCCTCTAAGAGACACATTACCTGCCTTCTCAAAATGAGTTAAAAAAAAAAAAAAAAAAAAGCCAATGGAGAACTACCCTGAGATGCTATGTAGATTCTGACGTGAGAGAACTGGGCTTAGGAGTGGGACGATTGTCCTACACTTTCCAAATAGGTCTTAAAATCTCAAACTAAAACTCACCTTCTGGTGGGGAAAAAATTCCACATCTTTCTTACAGACCCTACTAATTAGGCATTTACAATAACCACAACATGATTGGTATTAAGTAGAAAAGTAAAAGTAGTTATTTTATATAAATGTTAGGCTTTCATAGATTATGGGGGAAGCAATCTAAAAACAGCTTTTTGAAACCAAGTGTACAAGGAAATAAGTTTCTTAAAGATGCTTTCAGCTTGACTCTAGAAATTAATTTTTGGATAGGCATTATCTATTATATAACTTGGGCTTAAGAGGAAGTATATATTTTTTTGTTTTCTCTGGGAACTCATCTAGTGAGGGAATAAACAGATGATTATGTGAAAAGATAATACATGTAAACGTTGTGGAAGACACCAAGCAGCGCAAGTACCTAATCCTTGGAGAAAAGGGAGAAATCAAGAAGGCTTCCTGAGCCTGGCCGCTTCCACTCCTTCTTGGAACACAGTCACCATGCTCTGAGGGGCCCAAGGCTCCTTGGAGGAGAGGAGAACTGAGACACTCAGTGTCCGGCCCCAGCTCAGCTCCCAGCCGACAGCCGGCATCAACCACCAGCCGTGTGAGTTCTCCAAGGCAGATGCCCAGTCCAGAAAAGCCTCCAGATGGTCCACTAGAGGCCCAGCCAACAACCCATGGAGCAGAAAAGCACCCAGTGGAGCCCAAGTCAACCCACAGAGCTGGAAAGATAATAAAATGTTCGTTGTTTCCAAATAAAAAAAAACCCAAGAAGGCTTCCTGGAGGAGGTGGTGCCAAAAGAATAGTAGAAATTAGCCAAGCAAGGAGATGAGAAGGCATCTGAAGCAGAAGATGCAAAAGTTAAGGTGAAATGACGTGGGAATTAGGGGCAGTTTATTGTAACTGGAGAAGAAAATGTGAGGCAAAGTATGGTGGGAGATGAAATGGAAGTGTGGACAGGGACCATACTTACAGGGCCTTGTGTCGCTCACTGAAGAATCTATAATCCATTGGCAGCAAAGGCATTCAAGGGTTTCCAACAAGAGAGTGATTTAGTTACACCTTTATTTCATATGGTGACTTTGGTGACAAGGTGGAAACTGACGGCAAAAACAAAACAAAAAAACCGGAAAACCCAAAACCCTGTGGACAGGGAAATGTGTGCAGTGTCACAGGACAGATGATGGGGCTGAATGAAAGGAGAGAAGGCTGATGTATGCAACAACTAGCAAGTGACACCCAAAAAACCAAAGGACTAGTCAATTGCTTAGATGTGGAAGTAAGGAAGGGGAGGCATTTTGGGTATCGAGTGACTGAGCAGATATTAATGCCATGTTCTAAGATAGGGATTTCAGGAGGAGGAATGGCAGACGACGAGCACAGCTTTTGGTCTGGTAAGACTGGGGTTCCCGTGGGCCTTCTGGCTAGAAGCACATAGTTGGATGCAGGAGTCTGAAGCCCTGGGGAACACTGTGGGCTGGAATACAGATTTGTTAGTTCGTCAGTGTTCTGCTAATAGCTGAAGCCATGGAAATGGAAAGGACCCAGCAAAAGCAAGGAGGAGAAAAAATGAGAAGGTAGAGAATGGATCTCTAGGGAACACTGCCACATAAGGAATAAGAGAAAAAGGAGCTTAGAAAAGCAACAGATCAGAGAGTGAGGAGAAGGTGATGAGGAAGGAGACAGTTTCGAAGAGGAGACATCAATGCACACAAATAAATGCGTAAAAGAATAGTAGATAAGGTATGATATGTATAAATAAAATTTGGATCAAGATAGTATCCAAGCACATGTCCATGTGTCTCTACTCCCTCCTAAAACTCCATTTAATGATTAGAAAAGATAAAGCACATTGATCAGAATAAATTATAACCCATGAAAATGTCATCTCGTTAGTATTTCACAAATGATGGAGGAATCTCTGGAAGACAGCAGATGGGACCTGGTTTAGAGAGAAGGAGAAATTGAAGAAAGGGCCAAAACGAAAGAAAAAACTGCACCAGAGGTCAGCAGGGTCTGGAGGGCATAGCTTGATATGCAAGCCCAGAGTTGAAGGATATACCAGTAGAAGGGGACTGAGGGGGCTTTGCTTGGCAAGACTCCCTCCTCTCCTGCTATGCTCCACATTTGAACGGTCACAGAGAAGTTCAAGGTCAGCACAGTACCTGTGGGTGCTGGTCTGGAGACACACAGGGAGCGATGAAGGGCAAGTTCACTTCTATTCCCTATGGTGGGAGCCGTTTGACTTTCTCCCTTTGAGGATGTATTCATATATTACCTGAGTACACTATTAAAATAGAAACAATCTTTTGGATTTAATTGGGAATCAGGAAGGTTTTGGTGACCTTGATGAACAGTAAAAATGAGGAAGGTCAAAGCTGGATGGTGCTTGGAGGTACAAACGAGAGGTGACAAAATGGAGCAAATGAGTAGAATCTTCAGAGGGAATTAAAATAAATCAGAGGGAGGGAGATGGAGAGAAGTCAGGAAACATTCTTTGGGGAGGGATAGGAGGTAGAGACAAAGTACGGAGGAACCTGCGTCTTCTTGGGATACCCATTTGGAAATTGAGAACTGAAAGTGGAATTGGCACGTGGGAGTAGAAACAAAACGAATTGTGCCTGACGGCCCCTTCTTAGGGCAAAAGGGAGTAAGATTGTCTGCTTAGAGAATGGCACCTCGGGTTGCTAAGAAGACTTGAATAGGAAAAAGACTTGGGGAAAAAAATCCACTAAGGACAAAGCATAAAGGATTGATAGCAATGAGAGTCGAGGCAAGGTTGGAAACCACAGATAGGTGGTGTCCGATTCACAGCATGTGACTTTTTTCCAGGAGCGCTTGGTTACAGAGCACAGCAACAGTAAAGTCTGGTTGTGCAGGGTTGGCATCTTGTTAGGCCACTGAAAGAACAGGTACCAGGGCACAAAAGGTGCGGGTGATAACAAATGGATCCGATGATCTGCTATCGCTCCTGACTTAGTGAAGATTCCTACCTGCGGGCCCAAAAGGGATGGATAGATTTGGAGCAAGTATATGCCTCCATAGCCTGTGAGCTGCTGACACGGTCCAAGGGCAGGAGGGGGCGATATGTGGATGGTAGTCCTCTGCTTTAAGTGGCCAGAAGCAACAGGAGTCCCAGTCCTTTGCTTCCTCCTCTAACTTCTCCTTGGAAGAATGATGAGCTAAAAGCCAAGAAACTCAGTCTATGACGAAGGTCAAATTAACAAAGGATAAAGCGATTCTTTTTTATTGGGTCATTTCTTAATTTTGCCCACCAGTTTCCCGTGGCCGTGGAGAGTATATGCTACTATAGTGCTGTTTTATTCAGCACGTAGTCCCATGGCTATGGCTAGAGTCTGCCATGCAGAGAGAAGTCAGCTGTCACTCTGGAAGGCTCTGAGCTGCCCAGGCCAGTAAGTCTCCTCTTACCCATGGGACGGTGTCCTGAAGGACAACCAAGGACACATCCTCCAAGAGCACAGTCTTTTTCGTGATGTTATGTGCTTAAGTATGAGCAAGAGGTGGTCTGGTGGGGCGGATGTCCCTAAATTCCCTGCACCCATGTACAGAAGGGGACAGGACCGCTGCACTCAGGGGTCAAGAGAAGGAGATGGGCTGAGTGGCAGCCCTGCAGAGGCTTTGTTTCAGGGCAGTGACAGTGACAGCTGGCTCCTTGGCAGCTCTCTGGTGCTGAAGCACCCTAGGGAAGGCCAGCAGCCCCTTTCGCCACGGCTGTGAGCATCCCTGTTCCTGGACACCAACCTGCTCACCTGCAGGCTGCGGCAGTGCCCAGAGCTCCTTCCTGGACCTCTGATGCACTGATGCGTTGTGGCAGCGACAAAAAAAGCTGGGGAAAAAGGGGAGGTGATTTTACTTCACCCAGGAGAGAAATTAGAAAGAGAAACTGAGGGAAAGGCGACTCGGTCTAATTTTTCACAAGTTTCCTCTTGGATCTCGGTAGATGCTCACCTACAATGTGTGATCTCTAAGAAGTGGGAGAGAGAACAGGTAACACAAGTCCTTTCCTGTCCTGGTTGCACGATGAGTATCTGAAACCCAGTTCCTAGGCTGACTCCTGGCAGTAAGGGACTCGGGCCTAAACCTGTAAGGTCCTAGAGGAGAGACTCTAAAGTGGGCTCCTCAGATATATTTGTTTCTGACAGCGGAGTTAGGGATGTCCCCCACTCTAAAGGGCAACAGAACACCATCTGGTTTTGAGCCCATTTTATTCAGCTAATTTATTTTGTGTTTTTCGAAGCCATTTTTTCCCCCAGAAGATACGGTATGATAGGAATACTCAACATACATATTTCACTATTATTTCTTTTGGACCTAAACATGCATTCAACAATTTTTAAACCTAAGTGCTAAAATTTTAGGTTTTGTTTATATACTTTATTCCACATAGAATTTGAGGCTGCTTACAAACCACACAAAATAAGCAAGACTAAAAATAGTACACAGGTATGCCAGGAAAAAGGCCTAGAAAGTTGACTTATAAAAGTTATACGCAGCTCTAATAAAATTTTATTTTCTGGGACTAGATAGAAGCTCATTCCTACAAGACTCAAAGAAGCAAATGAAAATGGTCAGGAAAAGTCTGAAAGAAAGCAATGAAGGAACACTAGATTTAAGAGATAATAAAAGCCATATTACATATCCTCAATTAAAAATATACTGCAAGTGAATGAACAGACTGATCAATAGAACATAAAGTCCAGAAATAAACCTAAATACATACATGAGAACTGAGTATACTAAAGGTGACAAATCAGTGGGGGAAATAAGTGATATAATGAGTAGCTGTGTAGAACTAATAAAATTGAACCACAGGTTAAATTCTGAATGGGTCAAAGACTTAAATGTATAAAATAAAGCCATAAAAATAATGGAAGAAAATATGGAAGAATTCCTCTTATAGCTTTGCAGTGGGAAAGGCAATTTTAGTAATGATTCAAAACTCAGAAGCCGTAAAGGAGAAAAGAACATTTATACATAAAATTATATAAAAATAAAAGTCCATGTGGGGGAAAAGAAAACCACTATAAACAATGGCAATTGACAGCACGCTGGGAATACATAGATAAATCGTGGAAATACAGACAAAAAGTTAATTCTTCTATTTTATGTTAGGAAAAGTCCAAGAACCTTACAGAAAGGAGTTCAAATGATGTTGTCAGCTCTTAACATTTATGAGGCAAATGCTGTATTTATTTAATCATTAAAGCAACCTCACCAATATACGTACTGTTATTATCATTTATTCATCAGGAACTGAAGGTGCAGAGAGGTTAAGTAACTTGCCCAAGGTTACACAGCTTATGGGGACAGAGCCAGATATTTGGTTCCAGGCTTTTGCTTATAACCACCAAATTCTACAGCAAAAAGTATAAGCAGCCAACCATAGAAAACATAATATACATTTGCTCACAAACATGAAAAGATCCTCAGAATACTATATGATCAGATAAATACAATTTAAAACTATAGTGACATGTATCATTTTCACTGTCCCTCAAACCTGCCTTATTCAACCGCACTGTCTAGGAAGGTAGGTTTTTTGACCTGCCTGAAGGCATGAGGTTGGACCCAGTGATCTAAGCATTTAGTTTAGGGTTCTATGTGTGGTGTCCCAGTTTGTGAAGGCAAAGGACAAAATAAATGGACACAGCTTGTCTCTTCTATTATAAAAGTAATAGTGCATAAAATACGAGGTCACGCTTAGCCTTGAGGAAAAAAAATCTTATTTACACTCATGATTCTTCAAAATTACCCTGTGAGCTGCAAATACATTTCTGCAATGAAATGAGCACAAGAAAAAAATTAAATTGGTGTCTTCGCTTGCGTGTCAGGATATGACAATGTGAAAGTAGTCATTTTCACATTTTCTGTCTAATATGTACTTTAACCTGCTAAGGATGGTCAAGGAATAAGTAGCATCTGCTTTCTCTTCTCACGTGGCATTAGCAAGGCAGTCATCATGAGGAAAAGGTTTGCTCATTTTGTATGTTGTAGTTGAGGTCACTGTTTCCCCTGATCAAGGGAACTGGGTTTATGATGGTAAAATGAAATCCAGAGAACCTCAGGATCATTCTTACTCCTAAAGCTTCAATCTTTACTCTCATCACTTCTTTACTCAGAGAAGCTCACAAATAGAAAACTCAATTGATTTGTAATTATGTTCATTTTCCTCAGGGTTAGATAGAAGCCTTGGCGAAAATAAGACGACCAAGCCGGTTGCAGTAAGGAGGGGAAAGAAGAGGCTAATTTCAGAAATACTCAGTGCAAGAAAACTTGAGTAATCTATGATGTGGTCACCAAGGTTGCCGTCTGTTAGATCCTCGCAAACTTTGAGGGTCAGCCACCTCTTCCATAGAGCCCTCCCTCCCATGGTGCAGGTGTAACTGTTTCCTTCTTGATCATCTAAAGCACTTTCATCATCATCATACTTGTGGCAAAACTCTACAGAAATATATAAGGGAAAATACAACAATCCTATCGTTCTAGTTTTACCTTTTTTATGTTGTATACATTTCTTTTAAAATTTTTATTGGAGTGTAGTTGGTTTATAATGTTGTGTTAGTTTCAGGCATATGGTAGGTCCTTATTAGTTATTTTATACGTAGTAGTGTGTATATGTCAATCCCAATTTATCCCTCCCCATCCCTTACCCCCGGTAACCGTAAATTTATTTTCTATATCTCTAACACTGTTTCTGTTTTGTAGATGAGTTCGCTGGTACCCTTTTTTAGATTCCACATGTAAGCAATATCATATGGTATTTGTCTTTCTCTGTCTGACTTCACTCAGTATGACAATCTCTAGGTCCATCCATGTTGCTGTAAATGGCATTATTTCGTTCTTTCTTATGGCTAATTTTACCTTCTTGACAAGTGTGAAATCTTTCAGTAGTTTCTCAGTGCTAATACGTAAATGTATCCATATATTATTACTATTACCCGAATGGGCCCAGACCATGCATACCACACTGAAACTTATTTTTTTGCACTTAACATTCTTCCGGTTGAATATCAAATAACCCCAACTCGATATTTTTAAGAGCTGCAAAATATTCCATAATTGAGACAAAAATAATACATACAGCCATGACCTAGCCTTTCCACTTTTCTTAAATTACATTTCCATGACTGTAAAAAGGCTGAGCGTGTTTCATGAACTTTGTCCATTTTAACTTTCTGTGAATTGCCTGTTCATATACTTGGCTTATTTCCCTGTTGGGTTGCTTGTCTTTTCCTTTTTTATCAAAATGTGGGTGCTCTTTGTATGTTAAGGATAGCAACCCTTGGTCTGTTATTGACAGACATTGAAATTTTTCTTTCGACTTTGTTTATATTGATTTTAGCCACATAAAATGTACTATTTCTAGTGTAGTCAGCTATGTCTATATCGATCTTTATGGTTTCTGCATTTTTTGACTTGCTTAAAAAAGATCTATTGTGCCACTAGGTTACTTTAAAATTATAGAAAAACCTATGAATTGGGACTCGGTGAATGAGGAAGTAAAACAATTCAGTGGGGTTATTCATTTTGTATATAATAATAGAAATATCAGTGTAATGATTATTTGGGATGGGACTATAATCACGAAAGGAATGGAAAAGCCAAGTAGAAATTCAAACTAACTGGGATGGGGCGAGGGAAATGAAGAAAACATTGTGTAAGTCAGCAAACGTATGAAATGGGGAAGAAAATGAACTCTTACAAAGAAAGATACATGATGAATGTAAAATGGGAGGAATAAAACCAATTATGTCAGTTGTCGCAGTAAATGGAGACAGGCTGACTTTCACTATCAAAAGGCAGACTCAGATTTTATTTTTAAAAATCCATCTGTAAGTTACTTGTGAAAATATGTTTATTAAACAAAAGAACAAAGATATTAAAAAATGAAGAGGTGAGAAAAGATAGGCTGGAAAGATTCAAACAAGGAGGAGGACGTATGGAATACTAGTGTCAAATAAAGCAAAATTCAAGGCCCCAAACTGTGTCTCAGCGGGGATTGGGAGATCAAAAATTGGAGTTAGGGCTGTCCAAGCAGTCAGGATTTCAGGATTTCAGGGGTTAGGATTCTGGAGTGAAGGGAAGAGGAAAAAAGGTAACAGTATGAGCCTCCTTTCCCTTTAAGGTGTTTACCAACTTGTTAGAAGAACAGATGGAGAGGTTGAGTTAGAGACATATACACACCACTCTAGAGAAGGGAAGTCTACTCAATTCTCTGTAATGACCTATATGGGTAAAGAATCTAAAAAAGAGTGGATATGGATAACTGACTGACTTTTTAATTTATTTATTTTTGCCTGTGTTGGGTCTTTGCTGTGTGCGGGCTTTCTCTAGTTGTGGCGAGTGGGGCCTACTCTTCGTTGCGGTGCACGGGCTTCTCCTTGTGGGGGCTTCTCGTTGCGGAGCACGGGCTCTAGGTGTGTGGGCTTCAGTAATTGTGGCACACGGGCTCAGTAGTTGTGGCACACGGGCTTATTTGCTCCGCGGCATGTGGCATCTTCCCGGACCAGGGCTCGAACCAGTGTCCCCTGCATTGGCAGGCGGATTCTTAACCACTGTGCCACCAGGGAAGCCCCTGATTCACTTTGCTGTACAGCAGAAACTAACATGACATTGTAAATCAACTATACTCCCAATGAAAAAATGTTTAAAAAGAGTTAGCAGCAGCCTTATAGTGCTGAGGAGACAAAAACTGGAGTTGAGGGCTCTTCAAAATGGAGAACACCTTGGTCCTCCATCTGAGCTCATGCAGGAATATATCCCACGTGTAAGGGCAAACTGAAAACAGACCAGTGGTTACAAAAACTCAGCCTAAACCTAGCTTAATCCCTGATTGGATTTAGGGGACCTATTCTAACTGCCTGCTAAAGTTAAAGGACCCCTGTCTGAAGAATGAGAACATTAGTGGAGTATCCACATTTTTCTCCCCCATTGTTAGTGTTTAATAAAATTACCAGGCTTACCAGCTGACAGAACCAAGCAGAAAAAGACCCCAGAAAATAGAAATTCCCAGGTTACTCAGATCCCCAGATACCTGTGATTAGTATTTAAGAAAATAGATGAAAACATGGAGAGTTATTCCAGAGAACCAGAATCTATAAAAAGAATCAAGTGGCAATTCTAAAACTAAACATGCAGTACCAAATTAAAAATAAAACTATATAGGTTTAAATAGCAAATTAGAAATAGCTGGTGAGAGGATTAATAACCCAGGAGAAGAAAAGTCAGTAAAATTATCCAGACTCAAGTAAGAATTGAAAAAAGGTGAAAAATGTAGAAAAGCATTTAAGAGTCATAAACATGGGTAAAAGTTCTACCATACAAGAAATTGGAGTCTTAAGAAGTGGGTGGGGGAAGGGAGAATGGGGCAGAAGCAATATTTGAAAAGATAAGGGTCAAGAGTTCTCCCCAGTTGAGCTACAAACTTAAGAATCAGTACAAACACCACGTAGGTTAAGACCAGAACTAACCCACATCTAGGCACATCATAGTAAAATCGCTAAAAAATACAAAGAAAAAAATCCCAAAGCAGCAGAGGGTGGTAAGAGACAGTAGTTTCTCAGGCAGTGGTCCCCAAACATTTTGGCACCAGGGACCAGTTTCGTGGAAGACAGTTTTTCCACGGACAGGGGGAAGGGGCGGGGGGATGGTTCAGGCGATAATGAGAACAATAGGGAGCGGCAGATGAAGCTTCGCTCGCTCGCCGCCCACTGCTCACCTCCTGCTGTGTGGCTCGGTTCCTCACAGGCTGCAGACCGGTACTGGTCTATGGCCTGGGTGTTGGGGACCCCCCCTGTTCTAAGGAACAACAGTAAGTCTGACGGCAGAGTTCTCGCAAAGAAGCAATATAAGCTAGAACTTTAAAATGTTACCCATAAATTGCTGAAAAAAGATAACTGCCAAATTTGAATTCTATACTGAACAAAAATATGCGTAAAGTGAAGGCAAAATAAAAATGTGATAAAGGTTTTTTGTTATAAAAATAACAATATTGAGTTAAATATTCTAAGGTTTTTGCATCAGTTAAGGAGAGATAAGGGGCTTCCCTGGTGGCACAGTGGTTAAGAATCCCCCTGCCAATTCAGAGGACACAGGTTCGAGCCCTGGTCCAGGAAGATGCCACATGCCATGGAGCAACTAAGCCCATGCACCACAACTACTGAGCCTGGGCTCTGGAGCCTGTGAGCCACAACTACTGAAGCTCTCGTGCCTAGGGTCTATGCTCTGCACAAGAGAAGCCAGCGTAATGCGAAACCCACGCACCACAATTAAGAGCAGCCCCTGCTCGCCACAACTAGAAAAAGCCCGCGCACAGCAACAAACACCCAACAAAGCCAAAAATAAATTTATTTAAAAAATGGCAATCTTCAAAAAAAAATTTAAACCAAAAAAGATTGACTAGATAAAAACAAAACAACTTTATATGCTTCTTACAAACAAGGTACTTAATATTAAGTCAGAAAGGAGTTTGACAGTATATAGGATGGAATAGGATATATCCAGAAAATGACAACATAAACAAACTGGCATAGCTCTAATATCGGATGAAGCAGAGTTTAAAACAAATAGCATTACATTTAATAATGATAAAAGAATCAATACAAAAGATAACTTAAACTTTGTTTGGGGTCATTAGCTGCATACAATGTAGAAAATGTAAGTGAAAAATTTTGAAGTGGTTTATGATATAATTAAAGACACCATTTGAAAAGGCACCAGGACAAGAAAGATTTGAACTAAATTCTATATAACCTTTAAAGTACATTCCTACTAAATATTTCAAGACCTTAGGGGAAAATCAGAACCCTCCCAAATTTAATAAGGCTACAGAAAGAAACCTTATAAGAATAATAAACCAACTAACAAAGTCATAGAAATCCAATTTCATTCGTGAATACATTCCAGGCATGCAAGGGCAGTTTAATATTAAAATCTACAAAGAAAACGAAATACATCAGGAAATTGAAGGGGAAAAACTCATACCAATAGATACTGAAAAGGCTCTAATAATTGGTAGAAGAAAACATGTTAGACCATATACAAAAATTCTAGCCTAAGGATTTAAATGTACAACAACAAAAAAACAACAATGGAAATAGAAACACTAGAAAAATGATTCGGGAGGCTGTCTATGCTAAGTCCCTTCACTAGAACAGACATTATTATTTTACCTTTACCAACTCCTCAGACACACATCTCACAGACTTGTGGTATACAGCCTACGTAACTTCAGCGTTTCTTATGTTTTCTTATCTGCCTTCCCCGACCACATGGTCAGAGATCTCTGAATGCGTACCTTAGTATATTCAGTGCCAAGCACATAGTAGTTACGCAGTAAAAGTTTGGCCAAATGGATCATGACCCCTGAGCATCACCCCACAACTATTCATTCTAGCCTGCCTGCCTCCTGGGGTGATGGCTGGAAGGAGAGGAAGCAGACTGTCTTACTGGGCAGTAGTAAGGGTGTAAGGCTTTCAAATAGGATTGACCCAGGGTGATTCCTGGTTATGAGCTGTGTCATCCTGTGCAACTTACTTCTCTGCAGCTTATTCTCCATAAGGTGCTTTGAAGATGACTGCGTCTCTGGTCGTTGCTCAGAAACAGCCCTTACTACTACTGCTCTTATTAAGCTTGACTAAGGCAGGGAAAGGGGTGGCATGCGGCTGAGGGTAAAAGATTGGGTGACTCTCCCAGCGTCTGTCTCACCAATGGGACAGTGTCCAGGGGTAAAGCTACGTAAATTTGACAATAGCTTGGCTCGCTTCATTCACGTTATTCTTGCCCCTCTGATTGCATTTCCCTCAGCAACTGTCTATCTCAGTCCTCAACCCTGGCTGCACCTCAGTCACCAGGCCCTGCCATGGACCAATGAAATCAGAACCCTCCCCAGGGCTTTTATGTGCAGCTGGGATTGAGAACCACTAGTCCTTCATTCTCTTGATCCTAGTAGGATGAGTCCAAGATTGCACAGGCCCAGCAACTCCAAGCATATTTTGGGAGCGACATCTGTTTCCCAGGAAGGAACTTATTAAGTTTAGCAGTGCAAGCAGGGTTTGGAGTCCTGGATGTCAAGCCTGCCACCAAATCCCATAGTTTCTCACGTTAGTAGATACTGGCACCCATGTGGCCGTAAGCAGGCACATCGTTCCCACTTGGCAACTTTAAAACAAATCCCAGGGAATTTTTGGTCATGAACCAAGCCTGCTTAGGGGACAGGTGCAATTGACTTAGCTGCCTGGGAGCTGTCCCTTTAGCTTCCACTACCTGGGCTTTCCTGGCTGTTAGGTGTGTGAGAGGAGATCAACAGGTGAAGGTGTGTAATCAACCTGAGTGAAGTGGGTTGAAATCCTCTGGCATGTTTTATCATAAGAGGAGGAGGAAGGTTACAGAAGTGCTGGGTACTTCTGCCACCATCCTCTGTGCTCACTTTCTTTCTCCCTCTGAGTTATGGCACTTGGTACCTTCTCTATCCCCCAGAAGCTGTGTATTCTCCAGTATGGGGCTCTGTATTCTTAGACTGACCACAAGTCTCGTGATTATAAACATTGAGGCCTCTAGTAAACTCAAGATTTAGGAATTTAGAAACTTGAATGAATTTGAAAGTGTGAGATGGGGAAAGTTTTTGGAGGTGGCCATGGCACAGTTATTCTCACGTTTGGCTCTATTGGTGTATATGTTTTTACCTGTGCAAAAAAATACAAATTTATGTTGTCAGCCAGTGACATTAACAGATTTTTCTTTCCTAAAGCAAATCTAATAATTACTATAACATGTCTTGCAACAAGCAAAACAGTACATTCAGGATGTCAGGGTTCAGTGCAACAAAACAGGACAGGTCTATTTAGAAGGCATGAACTGTCATTGCAAATGAGATTCCAAAATACCGTTCCTACTTACCTACTGATATAGTCCAAACAGCAATTATTTTCAGAAATGCCTTAGTTCTGGAGTTGAATCGGCTGTGATGGATGGGGTTCTGGATGGCAACATAGCGATCCAGGGAGATGGCGCACAGGTGCATGATGGAGGCCGTGGAGAAGAGAACATCCAGGTAAATCCAGATGGCACAGAGCTTGCTAGGTAGAGGCCACCGGTACCCTAAGATGCAGAAGGTTAGCGTCAGTTAGCGACCTTGACCTCTCTGGTGTGTGGAATTTACCCTGCTTGAACAGTTTCCATGCTGGGAAAAGGCACAGGTAACAGCAAAGGGCAACACGAGATATTAATATTTTCAATATTTCAAAACAGCCTGATGGCAACTGTACTTAACTACAATAAGATTGCACTGGCTGAATACAAGGTTTGAAAATTTCTTGTGGCTGGAATCATGCTGGTGTGTTGTAAACTCAGGGTGTGTCTCCCTGGGGTTTCTCTCGTTCTGTCTCCTCTGCCTGACAAAATCTACCTCCTTTTTGTTTTTGATGACTTAGGTCAGGAGCTATGAGGTACTATGGGTTCCTCTACTGAAGCACCTCTTGCAGTGTACTGTCATTATTTATTCACATATCTTTCACAGATTGTACGTTCCCTGAGGTTAGGCCATCTCTCAGCCATTATTACAACTGCTCAGTCTTGCACAGTGATGGCATTTAGTGGTCTCTCAAAAATGCTACTGGTGTGAATGAAGAAATGATTAAAAAGCCAGATTGGGAATTTCTTTGTGAAAATGAAAAATTATTACCTAATAATACTTTGGGGGTTAAACTCAAACTTGGGGTGTGTGGGGTGAAAATGAAGACAGTGGTAAAGAAAAGCATGGTATTCTTGTCCTGAGAACTGTTTCAGGGCAGTGGTGCTCAAACTTTAACAAGCCTCCGAATCTCCGAGGTGGTTTCTTAGAATGGGACTGCTGGACCCCATCTCCAGGGGTTCTGATTCTGAAAGTGTGCAGTGACGCAGGGGGATTTGCATCTCTAACAATTGCCCATCTGGTACTGACGCTGCGGGTCCAGCAGCTACACTTGTTACAGCTACACAGTTACACTTGGGTAACTGCTGCCTAGGGCAGTGGTTCTCACCGGGCTGCACATTAGAATCAGCTGGACAGCTTTTCTGTAGGTCCTGATACCCAGCAGGGTGGGTGGAGGGCGCCCCCAACATTAAAGTGATTTAAAGCTACCCAGAGGATTCCCCTGTGAGATGCACTGCAGGAAGTCACCTGTTGCACTAGGAAGGCAGGGTATGCCTTACGGGCACACAGTCTCCTGTTTGTTTGTTTTAGAGGGAGATCAAACGGTTATATAAACCTTAATTAGTTTTGATGACAATATAAGCAATGGTGTTAAATCTGTGCACATGTGAGAAGGAAAATTATGAAGACCACCTTTCTTTCACGGCATCCTGGACCCACAGAGCTGAACGAACTCTCTAGTCACAAACATACTCTCTACCGAAATGCCACCACCGATGTTTAGAAAAGTAAAGGGTGCAGGATACAAGTCGGACTTGGTGCCTTTCACGCCATTTGCAGAGAGCTTGAGCTAAAAGGGGAGAACTTTTCTTAGCAGTGCCTGGGGGGAAGCCATGCTTTGCCTGGTCGGAACTGATGTTGACCCTGGGAGGAGTTTTCTCTGCAAGGAGGCAGCCGCGGGCCGTAGTTTGGGTTTCCGTGGTGGGGATAAGGAGGGGGCATTTCCTCACCCACCCAGCGGTGTCCGGAGGACCAGTTCAGGGACAGTTCAGATGCCTGCCCAGGCATCGCTGGGCAGGAACCAGCTGTGCGCAGTGGTGGCCGCCAGGGGGCGCCGTTGCACCCCGAGCCGGAGGCTCCGGGCAGATGTCGGCTTCCTAACCCGGCAGGCCGTTGCTCGTCCCCACGGGCAGCTCGGGAGTCCACCTGCCGCTCGGAGGTCCCCCCGCCCACCCCTCACCGGGCTTTTTGTTCCCGGACAGGCCCTCTGAGAGTCATCTCCCGCTCCTGGAGTTTGCCTTCAACGCAGCGGGGTTTTAGGAAGCGGGAACCTGTCCAGGATGTCTGAGAAATGACAGGCGAATTTAATCAAATCATCCTGGTGTGACATTGTGAGTGGTCAAGCGGAGGCTGGCCTTGCAAATATCGACCTTGGGTAAACCGGCGCCCCTGCGCTCCATTGCTCACCTCCTTCCTCCTCCATATTCTTTGGGGCTGGGTTGATTTTTTTGTTTTTTTCTTAACCCTTAAGACTTGGCCAGAACATCCCTTCTAAAAGACAGCGTTCATAACTTGGTTCCAGCCCTGGGTGACTGCCGGTGTGCCTGTATCAGCAGTCTGAAGATTCTCTGCCCCCTTTTAAAGAGAGAAATCTAGCTGTATTACTCATAATTTGTAAAGAATATCACATTCTGCTTTCTGCTGAAGCCATCCCAGTGTTTGCCTACTTGCTGAGAGGTCTGACTCTCTCAAACTCTATTGAGAAGAAAGCAAGATTAATCTCTTCCCATGTGTTTCCCACCCTCCTCCAAACCAGACGGGAGGAGTTCATGCCTATGCATTTTTAAAGAGTTGAGGTTCTAATTCAAAGGCACACTTCCAAATTAGCTTCTCTGGGCAGGGAACAATTTAAAACTGGTGTAATTCACTTATTCTAATGGAGACTCCATATTTTAACAGTAAACCCACTGCACAACTAATATTCTCTCTGCAAATGTTGCAAGGTAATTGGGAAAGTTTTACCCCTTCATTAGAAGTGCTGAAAACAGTGTGACAAAGATAAAACTGTCCTGTCTGGAGGGCTGGAATATTTGGTTGAGAATATAAAGGAGCGAAAACCAAGTGGATCCAGAACGACAGATGTCATTGCTTCATGACTGTATTGGGACCTTTATAATTCTACATAAAATGTACATGTTTTTCAGCACAACACCTCATCTCCCTGCATAAAATATACATGTTTCAAAGCACAACTCTCTAGTGATCACACATAACAGGTTGTCTTATTTCTTAAAATGTGAGGTTTCATTTTAAAAGTAAAAGTTAAGCAGTATAACATGGTAGACCCTCCTGTATAAACAAAGCCCTGCGCTTAGTTTGTCCCGTGAGCCCTGACTCATCTGCTAATGACATGCACATGCTTTGTTACCAGTGTGGGTACAGCTGGGAAACCAACGCCACTCACCATAAAGGATGGTTAATGTGGACACGGGCATGACAAGGAAACCCAGCAGCATATCAGCTATGGCAAGTGACATCAGGAAATAGTTGGTGGCATTCTGCAGCTTTTTCTCTAGAGACACTGCCATGATGACGAGTATGTTTCCAGCAATGGTTAGAATAATCACTACAGTTGTCAACAAAGCAGACCAGTTCTTTTCCTGGAGATGAAGTAAGGAGAAGCAGGGTGGTGACAGGCAGCCCTCACAGGAAAGGTTGGTTCGATTTTCTGAGTCCACTGTCCAGTTAAACGCATCCGAAGTGTTAGCTTCTCCGGAGTTAAAGTCGATGTAGAGCCTTGTGTCATCATTTAATTGCATTAAGGAGTTTGTAGTTGAGCTCAGAGAAGTGTTTTCTTCACAGAGAATATCCATGTCTAAGCTGGAACTCGTAGCATATGAAGTGCCGAAAAACCGAGTTACAGGCTCTGCTCACCATTCAGCTTTACGTCCCCATGCTCTGTCACAGGCTGGCGTACGTGCTGGGCTTCTTTGGTTGGCTTTTTTTCTCCCATTATTACAATAGTAGTTAAAGAACTGCGGTGGCTTCCTTATACTTCCTTCCTTCACAATTTCAGGAGAATCCTTTGTCTGATTTGATTTTTTTCTCCAAGGCAAGGGCAAAAAAGCAGAATGAACTTTTAACATAGAGGTTGCTGAGTTTTTAGCAGTCAGGGAGAAAAATGTGATCCTGGCCAAGAAAGAAAAGTTTTGTAACTACCGGGAATCTCTCTTAGCTCTGTCTCATTCAGTTGGTTACGCTGATAATACTAGTTGAGCCACAGCAGCGTTAAAATAGCAAGCAATCCAAAACAGTGGGGCTGTAGGCACACTACGCTGACAGTCAATTAAAAATACAGCCAGGGTTAATTCCATAGTAACTGGATGTACTTTGGGTTATAGGTCTCCGTCAGTCTTAGGCTGAATCGCCACGGCTGCCGGCAGGAATGTCAGCTTGTATCATGTGGCTTAGTTAATCAAAGAAAGAAAAAGTCTTCAGCAAAGATCAGCAGACAACTTTCCACTCTAGAGATTCTCACTGAAACGATTACATTTCGGCTAAGCAGCCTTTCAAGCCAGAAAGAAAATTATACAGCAATAAAATACAGCAGCCTGACTTACATGGGTCGGTCTTCAGGGTCCACACGGTAGACACACTTGGCTGTTTTGTGACTCGCTGCATCTCTCATGGTGATTAAGCCGGCAGAAAGCCCCTTTTTCCCTGAGCGTCGTCCACCAGCGTCATAGTAATTCGATTTCTGTTTTGCTGACTTCAAAAACTGCCTGGGAGAGTCGAGCCAGTTCCAGCGCTGCAAGGTCCGCGGCGGCTCCCTCTGCCCCCGCCTGGCTGGGTCCCTCCCTCCCTCCCTCCCGCGGGGCTCTCCTGGGCCGGGCGCGCGGTGAGACATCGTCCCCAGCCCCTCTCAAAGTCGCACAGAAGACATCGCAGGGCACAAAGTAGGCAGAGGCGCCTGCACTCGGGCACTCGTGGTTTCCCCGGGAATGGACTTGCTGCCTGGCCGCCTCGTTCACTCCGGCAGCCCTCCCTCTCTTTGTGTGTCATAAACTGCAAGGTAGCAACAGCCAGGGAGGGCGGACCAGACGGGCTTTATTTATTTATTTTTCTTCCCTCTTTTTGCTACATATTAACAGTGGGAAGTTTTCCATTGTTTTTAATAAAAGAGAGAAACGGGAGAAATCGCCCTTTGTACAGGTTCCTAAGGCAGGTAAGCCCCACTGTGACGTTTTTTAGGGTGAAGCGTGAAGAGAGAACGTAAATAAAGCCAGAGAACGGTATATCCTAGGAGCATCGGTGCTTCCACGCAGAGCCCACCGAGCTTGTGCCTGAAGTGGAATTACTGACATCGGTGACTTGGGCTCAGAGTGGCCGAGCAGATGTTTGGTGATAACGCTGATAAACTATCAGTACTGTTTATTATTAAATACATACGTCATTCAACTACCTTATTTTCCCCCCCGGCAGAAATATGCCCCCTAGAAGTAATTCAATACCTCACATGTGGAAGAGAATAAGTTGGTTTCTCCAGAGGTAACACTAAAGAACAACCATCTTTACTTCTAAGAAAGCTCCTTCTCAGATTTGTAAAGAAGGCAGATATGTCAGGGGCTGTGTGTGTGTGTGTGTGTGTATCCTTATTTTTACAGGTGGGAACATGGATTCTTTCCTGAATAGTTGATGTTTTCTGGGTTTCTGTCCATCTTCTTATTCTTTACATTTTCCCTAGACAAATTAACCTCCTCCCATGCCTTCAACATGTTTCTGGCCAAATCTGTACCTTCACAGTGGATTATTTTCCTCAGCTCCCAACCTAAATATCTAGCTGCCCAGCAGGCCCTTCTATCTCTAGCCTAGGGAGACCTTGACCTTAGCATCTTTTTTTTTTTTCCTCCCATCCCACTGCCCACCTCTCAGTGCTTATTTCCACCCGTTCACTTGGTAAAGGATTCACCATCTCTTTCCACATCTATTCCCTCGTTCACACGGCCCGACCTTAAGAAGTCTCCAGTGCCGCCTCTGTGTACGTATTTCTCAAATCTCTTCTCCAGCCCCCAGCTCTCACTTCTTTGGTTAAAGGCGGCTGCGTCGTTGTCTCCTGGGCTGGAGCATGAGTTCCCTCCTCACTGCCCCTCTGCTTCCTGAGTAGGGGTTGGGTGGGTGAGGGTAAGGGGTGATTGCCACTTATTGTAGACTCAGCAGCTGAGAGAGCACAGGCTTTGGGGTTAGAGTTCCCTAGTTTTGAACCACAGCTCTGTAACTCATAAGCAGCAGAATCCCAGACAATCTAGTTGCTCCCTTTGATTGTAATGAAGCTGAAATGCGATAACATGTAGAAATATGTAGCCCATGTCTGGCTGCTCTTGAAGAATGTTAGCCATTTTAATTCTTATGAATATTCTGATTGATATTACTAAAACCCCCTGCAGTTTGTGCTTGCATTCCTTCAGTCTCTGTAGGGCACATGGATTCTGTCTTTGCCCAAGCCCACTGCTCCCCCTTTTCAGGTCTGGACTCCTGTAACTCTCACACCAGCAGCCTACATGCAGATGAACTTGCCGGTTTCTGATGATTTTTAAGCATTGGTACTTGCAGTTTCCTGTGTCTGGAATACTCTCACCACTCCCCTTTTTGTGTCCATTTGACAGATTCCTACTCAGCTTTCAAGGCTCAGTTCCAGTGTTACGTCCTCTGAGAGTCCCAGGCCACCACTTACCACCTGTGTGACCTTGATTAAGCTGCTTAACCTCTCTGTGCTGTGATTTCCTCACCTGTAAATAGGGAATAATAATAATACCTCAGAGGATTGATTTGAGGGTTAAATAAACTTACGTATATGCTTGGCACCTTTTACACCCTCAGGAAAGGTTAATTGTTATTGTTGTTGAGCTTACTGTTAGAAAGCTTTCTGTGGCACTCCTTCCCTGTGTAGGCAGAGGCTATAGGACCTTCTGCAGTCTTCTATGTGAACACTTCTCACACTGTATGTAAGCCCCATGAGGGCAAAGACTGTTTTTGTTGTTCAAGGTATGGTGCCTATAGGTATGTTTGAATGAATGAATGATTTATAATTACCTGTTTATATGTCTGTCATCTTTATTAGATGGTGAACTTCTTATTCATCTCTATACCCTCAATACCAAGCATGATGTCCTTTAATGGGATGTCCTTGGTAGATGCATTTTTTTTTTTTTTTGTGGTACGTGGGCCTCTCACAGTTGTGGCCTCTCCCGTTGAGGAGCACAGGCTCCGGTCGCGCAGGCTCAGCGGCCGTGGCTCACAGGCCCAGCCGCCCCGCGGCATGTGGGATCTTCCCGGACCGGGGCACGAACCCGTGTCCCCTGCATCGGCAGGCGGACTCTCAACCACTGCGCCACCAGGGAAGCCCTGGTAGATGCATTTTGAAGGAATATATGAATTGATTGTTAGCATATATTAAAAAGCAGACTCAGGGAGACTCCTCTAAATGTTTTTTAATTATTTTGTCCAATGGGATACTAAACTTCATTTTTTTTAAAAAGGCAAAGGAAACAACAGGTTCCTACTGTATAGCATAAGGAACTATATTCAATATCTTGTAATAAACCATAATGGAAAAGACTATGAAAAAGAATGTATATATTTAACTGAATCACTTCACTCTACACCAGAAACCAACACAACATTGTAAATCAACTATACTTCCATTTAAAAAAGTGAAAAAAAAAGAAAAGGAAAGGAAAATATGAAAAAAAAAAAACCCTTCAGTGTTGGAAGGTGATTCTAAAGCTTTTTGATGCTAAATCTTGTTTTACTGATTGTTGTGTTTTAGTTCTTGAAGATATCTGATGTTCTCAGGCCATTATTCTTCCTGAAGAACATCTAGGTTTCCAGTCATGGCAAAGCTAGTCATATGAGTTTCTTGGTGTATAGTTTATATTGTGAGAGAATTTTTTTAGTAACCATATAAGATTATTTGCAGTTTCTATTGCGGTTTTGTGAATGCTTGTCAAGGACAAAGCAATATGGGTAAAATCTCAGTCCTTGACTCCTGGTACTTAAACAGAGCTCGTCTATTAATAGCCTGAGAATTAGATTTGGTCTGGAGGGTTTCTTGCAGATCAGACACCCCTTTGAGCCTGGTGAAAGGGGTGTGTATTGGCTGCTGTAGTGGACACTGGTGTGTGGAGCCTCTCCCCCTTCAAGGCTGAGGCACTCACTCTCTCTGCTGCTGGAAGTGTTGGTAGCTGATGGCTCTCAGCTGATCCTCCCTGTGGAAATTACCCTCAAAGAGGCCATCGTGCCCCTTTCCTAGGGCAGCCAGAATACAGTGATAGGTCTGTTGTGAAGACATAAAAGTCTGGCCCCGTTGCCTCAAGGCTGGACAACACTTAAGGGCTGCCCTGGTTCCAGAGCTCCCCACCTTTGTTGTGGTTGCATCACAGTTACACTCCTCCCCCTGCCTAGTTGTGTTTCCTGATAGGTGTTGGTCTGGAGCTTTCCACAATAAATGGGTACACAAGGGTTCCCAGGGAACCCAACCTAAGACTTCTATTTTTAAACTTGTGTTTCAATGACTTGATGCCACCTCTGGATCAGTTGCAAGGCTTACAGAGAACAGAGAGAGAAGTATTGTCTATATCGTTGCATGCTTTCTTGACACAAACTTGGAATTGTTTGATAGACGACTGGCTTTACTGTCTAATAATTGCGAGAAGGAATTTGAGGTCAACAGCTCCAAAATGAAATTTATTATTTTGGACGGAATTACTCCAGTACTTAATTGGACTTTCTTTAACGGTACGTTTTGCAACTAGTTTATTCTGGGGGATTCACTAAAAAATGATGTTGATTTTATTTTTTCAGAGACTGTAGTGGTATTTATAGCCTCTGTTTGAATTTTTCCAGACTAAAGTTACTGGGTTCTGAAACATTAGTGCCTTAGAGATGTTAATATATGTAAGAAAAACATAAAGTTCCTTGAGCAATTGAATCTGGAACATACAGCATCCTGTAGCCTCTCTTAGATATTTACAGTGCACAGAAGCATGTTCAAGGCTCCGAGAGATCCTGCAGTGAAGGCATTTGTTTTTTATTTTTCCCACTCCCCTCCAGCCCCCAGAGCACTCATTGCAGGAAGATTTATTTGTTAAAATTGAGTTATATTTTACATTCATTAAAATATTAAGATCTTACACGGTTCAATGCATTTTGATAAATATATTATACACCCATATAACTATTACCCAATCAAGACATCTACCACTTCCATGATTTCTGAAAGTTCCCTTATGCCCTTTTTGGACCTTCACTTAAATGGAAGCATGTAGTACATGCTCATTTTGTGTCTGGCTTATTTTGCTTAACTGTATGTCTGTGAGATTCATTCATATTGCTATGAGTAAACTTTTTTTTTTTTTTTAATGGATTGCAGTCTGGGAAACTTAAATGGCCTGGACATTTGGGGTATCAATCACTTATTTTTATTCAAAGAAGCATAGACTAGATCCTTCTGCTGTGCTTTTTAGGCTTTGTTTTTAAAGACAGTGGCCACCTTAACGTCCGCTCAATTGTACCGATTTTCTTCTAAATTGGCCGCATAGAATTTATTTCATGTTCATTCTTCACAATATGTCCCTGAGATTTCTATTAATCGAATCTTACTAATGGTCTAAGAATGAGAAAAAGAATTTCCCAGATTTCCTGAATGATATGTAATCCATCATTTCCTTTGGCTGTTCCAGTTCTGAGGTTTGGAACAAGCCTTAGCACTTGACCGCTGCATGCTTGGAAAGCAGTGTCTTGCATTGCCTTCTGTTAATGTCATTGACATGTGTGAAAAGAAACAACTAGTTGCAATTAGCTCATGACTGTCATCTGTCTTTTCAGTTTTCCCACAGTGGTGTCTAGCTTTAACAATATTCATAAATTTAATGCATAATTACCACGTGCTGTGTCAGGCACTGTTTTAGGAGCTGAGTAATACCATGAAGATGGACAGTGTTTCTGCCTTAATTCATTCACTTAAGGAATTGTTGGCGGTAGCAAGTGTGAGTATAGGGCTGAGGTATAAACTGGGCTGTCAATGGCCTGTTGATGGTATTTAAAGTCTGAAACTGGGTGAGATCATCCAGACAGTGAATGGGGATATGAAAAGAAAGAGGTCTGAGGACTGAGCCTTGGATTACTCCAGTCAGGGACCAGTAGATGGAGAAGCAACCAATGAGTAAGGAGGGATGCAGAAAGAGAGTGATATCCTGGAAGTCAGGTGAAGACTCAAGAATAGAGAGTGCTCAACTGGGTCAAATGCTCGTGATAGCCTGAGTGTCATGAGAACCAAGAAATGACTATCAAATTTGTCAAAATGGAAGCCTTTGGTGGCCCTAACTGGAACTGTTCCAATGGAGTGGTTACAGTAAAAGTCCAACTAAATGGGTTTAAGAAAAAATGGGAGAAGTTACAATGGATGTAAAGAACTACTTTGAGGATTAAAAAAAATAACACACAGCAGAATAATGCAGTAGTAATTGAAGGGTGATAAGAGGCAAAGACTTTTTTTTTCAAGTTAGGATAAATTATGACATGTTTTTGTGCTGATGGGAATGGTCCAGTAGAAAGGGGGAAATTGACAGTGCAATAGAGGTAGGAGATAATTGCTGGAATGATGTCCTTGATTTGATGAAAAGGGTTGGGTCAAGGACACAAGTGGAAGGGGCGTCCCTCCACCATAAAAAGAGAGAAGACAGAATATGTGGGCTCAGGTACAGGCAGCTGGTAGATGTGTTTTTTTTTTGTTTTTTTGTTTTTTTTTTAACATCTTTATTGGGGTATAATTGCTTTACAATGGTGTGTTAGTTTCTGCTTTATAACAGAGTGAGTCAGTTATACATATATATATGTTCCCATATCTCTTCCCTCTTTGTCTCCCTCCCTCCCACCCTCCCTATCCCACCCCTCCAGACAGCCACAAAGAACTGAGCCGGTTTTATGACACTTAAGAGCATCAGTAAGAGCACTTTGAACAACCAAAAGGAGTTGTCCAATTAAAATATTATCACTAAAATATATATATATTGAACAGAATAGGTTATTGTTGTTTTAATGCCTGCTGACCTGAATAGGAGAGAGCCTTTATTATTTTTCCTGCTTTGGCCTATAAAGCTATTAACTGGGGTTTTCCTCTTAGCAGTTAACAATAGCAAAGTGAAGACGGCATCTAAGCTGTGTTCAGCCCTGACTCTTTCTGGTCTTGTGGAAGTAAAAGAGGTATGTTTGTAGACGACCTTCTTTGCTGGGAATTTAAGCCTTGGGTGACTAAACCCAGTATCTCTTTTGTCAGACGATACAGAGAGAATCTGGGAGAAATAACAACCCTGAAGGTGAGGTGATCAGTGTCACTCAACTAGGAAACAAGTTGAGAAGGGCTCTGCATGGGAGAAACCAGATGCCTCGAAGGACGAAACCTCTGAAATCAATCTCCTCTGAAGAGACTCAGCTTGGGCCCATGTGGGTTGGGACATATTTTGGTCTCAGTACTAGTGGTGACCACTGAGGCATCTCTTAGTGGACACGAATCTTAGGCCTAAGTGAAGGGCAGTTGCCTGTATTTTCCTCAGCTTTTGGGTGGGAGGCTAGAATAGGTTGGAGGGGGAAATCCTTTTCTGACAATTCATTAGAAATATTAACATTAAATAGAGGTATTTATGGTTCTCCATTCTTCTCCAATGCTGAAATTTTCTTGTGTGAGAAGTGTTATACCACAATAGCTGTTATACCATTGATCTGTACATGACCTAGGGCCTCAGTTTCTTCACACCTACCCTTTCTTATTTTTCTCTTTAGTTAAAGTTCTTCCATCTTTTATTCCAAAATATGGGATGTTCATAAAAATTCAGTTAAGACTGAAGAATATAAAGTGACATCTCAGGCCTTGCTTACACTTTCCTCCCCAGCGGGAGCCACCAATACATTTTTTGGTGTGGCTGTTCGGACTTCTTTTTATGTATTTACAAGTGTGTTTTGTGTGTGTGTATACACATTTTTTAATGTAAATAAGGTCGTATGTATACAGTGTTCAGTCACTAGCTCTTTCCCCCACCTTTAGCTGTCTTTGACATTATCCATCTTAGTGTATTGACCCACTTTCTTACTAATTATGGAACGGCGTTCAGTGCTCTAGATGGACTGTGGTTTATGTAGCGGTTCCATAATTGTCGGACATAGAGGTAGCACCCCCAGCTTCTTCCCGACCTTTCCTGTCTGCTGCTTCTTCCCAAGGAACATAGAAAGCATTTCCCTCCCCCCGTGGTTCTCTTTCTCTACTGCGTATTTCATTTCTAGCATCTTTACTGTGGGCATGCTCCCCCGCCACAGGCTTCGATTCCATTCAACAGCCTCTTCAGCATGTCCGATTCATCTTGATAATCATAATCATTACAATCTCCACAATGCCTCGCACAGTGCCTTGTACCTAATAGACAGATATTTGATAAAACTCTCCAAGGGGCAGGCTCAACATAAACACGTAGACAGAAGTTACACTCCAGGGTCCTGATCAGTGAGAAACCGAACGTGTGGCACGAGGCAACGTCTGCGATCTCCTGCTGTCATGCGCTTACTGCAGACGTGAGCGTTTGACACCTGTGAGGGGGACATAGTACACCACCATACGGTAGAAAAAGCGTGGCCTAATCCTCTGATATCTTGAATTTCAGCTGCAGCGCAAGTTCTTGAGCCCCGAGGAGATTCAGTCTGTCCGAGAACACCTGGGTTACCACAGTGACAGCCTGCTCTCTGTGCAGATCACAGGAAAAAAGCCCAATTTTGAAGTGGGTTCTTCTAGTCAACTTAAGCTTTCTACTACCAAGAAGTCTTCCGGTGAGACTGGCCTAGGGATATTGTTCTGTCTGAGTGGGCCTGAAAAGCCGTATTAAAAACTGAGCCAGAGATCTGAATGAGGTGGTGATATCTTTAGAGGATCATTCCCTTCCTTAATTTCCCTCATTTCCAAGTGGAAGAATGCTTAATGTACTGTTGTTCTGGGCATATTCGGATCCAATACTGAAATGATGCGTAGATATTACCTAGTTCAGCCCCTTCTTCTGCACCAGAGGACACTGAGGTCTCCAGATACTAGAGGTCAGACTCCCATAGTTTCATTAGTTAATGAAGTCTTTCCAGACCCCAGAATTATGACATTTACCCTCAGAAGACCTCACAGTGACGGTCATGGCGGATAAGAGTGTGCTATTCCTCTTCCCATGTGTCCTTTTCTCTGTGCCACTGAATTCAGCTTTTCTTTGAGGATCTTAAGACACTTATAAAAATATCTCCTCTCAGAAGATTGCACTCCACCCTTTTTCACCATTCTCACCCTTCCTATCACTATTTTTTAATGCCTGAGTTGAGAAAAATTGTCCTAGCTGTGAGGTATGCAAAAATTTACAGGTATTCACACTGCTCTGTTTTGACTGTCCAGCCTAAATCTTCAAGAAATCCTTTAGCATCCTAACCTTTGGAGTCACAGTTCCAGAATGGGTAGGAGCAGCTTAGATGGCCTGCCCTGTGGGAGATCTGAGCATCCAGTGTGACAGTGATCTCTGGGGGGTGCACTTACCCGCCAAGGCCCATTCGTGGACTGGCCCACACTGAACCCTCAGCTCTTTCGGGCCCAGAGAGAGAATCAGGAGGTGTGATTTGCTACTGATTTGTTGTTACGCCACCGCCATCAGCTCTTGAGCCCATTTTCTTGTCTGTAACAGGTCTACATGAGACCGGAGCTTTGCTATTTATAATGCTTTTTGGTACAGTTTCTTGTTTCATATTCAAATCTCCTGCAGTGGGCATAGGGAATCCTATTAGCCCCATGTTCTAGGGATGGGAACTAAGAGAAGGAGGAGAAAGCAATATGGAGTGGAAGTTAAAAGCGTTAGGTAGACTCTGTCTGTACTTGTGTATTTGTGGCTGGGTGTAACTGGCCTAAGTATCTAAACCTCTTTCCTCATTTATAAAATTAGGATGACAAGAACTTTCCTCATAAGGTGGTGAGCAGGACTAAATTAGATCATGTATGTAAAATGTTTAATGTAGTATCTGGCACAAAGCTTAACAAATGATGGCTTTTATTGCCATAAAGTGATGGGTCCCTCTCATGCCTTTATAAGTGATAGAGCTGGGCCTTGAACCCAGGTCCAGTGTGTTCCCTGCACAGCCTCAGTAGAAAGCACTTACATGTGCTTGGAGTTTGTTTCCAGCTGCTTTTCTGGAGCTTGTTTTCTTTCATTGGTTGGATTCAGGGAAGCCTGCTATGGACCCTGCAGCTGCCAAGCTCTGGACCCTCTCAGCCAATGATATGGAGGATGAGAGCGTGGTGAGTCAGCACTGTGGTCACCTGATTGCTTTCTTTCAGGCCCCACTTTGGGTGGGAATGTTGTTGTTTGGAGTGGCCTCTCTGGGTTTGTAGGTGTGAAAGCATTTAAAGCCCAGCCTTGTGGCTGTGCCTGCCATTGGCATTTTTTGACTCAGAAGGAAACTCCTCATTAGTGGCATTTTAAATTTCTTTTTCAGCATCTTTCCCCCCGCAGATTTTCTTGTTCTCACTTCATGTGATATATTAAAGACTCTTGTGGGCATGCGTAAACCTGAAAAGAGTTTGTCAGCTAAAATATTTTTTGGCTCCTTCGTCTGGGCAAGTCACCAAATGCTCACTGTCTTAACAGTAATGCTCTTCCAACTCAGATCAATGCTTTCTGTAATAAAGTTCTTCATTCCTACAACTATTGAAGTTAGAGTGGTAAGCAAACTAGGCGACGGTTTGTGCCCTCACAGAGCTTACAGATTAACTGTCTACACGTTTATCGAAGAATCACACAAGTGTATATATCATTATCTGCCTTTTCCTCTGGAATTATATAGAAAATATTCCATTCCCTTTTCTCACACGACAGCCCTTTATATATTCGCATAAATATAACGCTTCTCTCTTTGTTCTTCCTGCCCCCTCCCTCCCTGCCCTCCACACACATATTCTCTGCACATCATAAATGAGTCCCCAGCCCCCTCACAGCCTAACACAGCTTCTGTGCACGTAGTGTACTCACTATGTGGTCAGCTTGGGCGTGATGATCAAGCCCAGGTAGGATGATGGCTGCCTTCTACATAGATGGGCAAACTGCTGCTGTGGACTGTGGCCACTTCACCTGTTCATTAGCAGAGACCATGACTGGGTCATTAATGGCTTCGAACATTCTCCAGGATCTCATTGACTCAGATGAACTGCTGGATCCAGAAGATATGAAGAAGCCAGACCCAGCTTCCTTGCGGGCTGCCTCCTGTGGGGAAGGGAAAAAGAGGAAGGCCTGCAAGAACTGGTAAGCCTTGGGGTGAGAAGAGGCTGCCAGGCTGCTTCCAGCGGCTTCTGATTGTCAAGGAATCGCTGTGCTTCACAATTACTAAAACATGTTTTATTGTAAAATGTATCAGACGGTTAGAAGAGTATGCTAAATAAGTACATTTTAAAGAACAATAAAATGAACACCCATGTACTGCTCACCCAGCTTAAGTACCAGGAACATGACTTGTTCCTTAGAAGTCGCCTCTGCCTGCTCCCTCAGCTGCATCTCCCTCCCTCTCCTTACAAGAGGCTACCATTCTCCCAAATTTGTGCTAATCTTTGCTGGCTTTTTCGATAGTTTACTGTCTGTGTGTGAATCTCCAAACAGTACATCATTGAATTGTGGAGCCCAAAGCTGACTAGGCCAGGAAAGGTCAATGCTCCATATCTGTGAAGACTCCCAGGGAAAAGGTCTGTCAAGGATTTGGAGTTCCTGGGTGGTGGCAGGTCCCACTCATCACCTGCTAACTTTCCCCCAGCACCTGTGGCCTCGCAGAAGAACTGGAGAAAGAGAAGTTGAGGGACCAGATAAGCTCCCAGCCCAAGTCGGCTTGTGGAAACGTGAGTATCTGGTTGATTACTCAGTATTCACAAAGGCCTAAACTAAACACAGGCCAGCTCCAGCTCTACAGAGTTCACTGCCCAATTATTTTAATAATAGGTGAACGTGTGAGAACGTGTCTCTAGGTAGTAATGGGAAGAGGGCTTATCTCCTGAGAGTGGGCAGCGCACTCATGCCCGTAGGGGAGGCACTTGTCATTTCTTATTTTTGGCCCCTTTCTTTCTGCTTCACATTAGGCCTGATGCTACTCAGCCATTTGCTGAGTGTGGCTGTGATTTGAACTGCTGAGAATACAGAAGTATTCACCTAAGGGACTTCTCTAGACTTTTGTCTTTCATGAAATCAGAGATCTTAAAGCCTCTTAGTATTTGGATCCCAGTTGGACCTACAAATGTACGCAGTCATTCTCTTTAGGCCACTGTGGCCATACCATGAAATTTGGGATCCCTTTCTTCTGGCCTGTATCTCTGGGAGAGCTGACACTTGGCTCCCCTGTATGATGGTCTCTTCTTTCAACAGTGTTACCTGGGCGATGCTTTCCGCTGTGCCAGCTGCCCCTACCTTGGGATGCCGGCCTTCAGACCTGGGGAGAAGGTGCTCCTGAGCGACAGCAGCCTCAATGATGCCTAGGGGAGGGCCCGGCCTGGGACACACCTGCTCCTCTGCCAGCTCCTGCCCCTTCCATCCCACCACGTGGTTCCTCCCGTCTCCTCTTGATTGGCTCACTCTGGCTTAGGTCCATTGCGGAGAGGGTGCTCAGTGGACAGAGTGGAGCTGGCTGGGAGCAGTGGTGTGGAGTGCTGCTGCAAGTCAAGACCACGGTATCCCGGGGCCCTGTTACCCTGAGTGGGGACCTCCTTCACCCAGTGTTAGGTAAACGGGGCACATCCCAAATAGGCCCCTCTCACCAGGTCAAAATGCTGATATTTCGTAACACTCTCCGAGCCCGCCATGCTTGAGTATTAACACTGTGACAGAGAGGGCCCCACCCCATTCTAAGCTCCGCAGTAGTGCCACGGCTTATCTTCCAGAGTTGGTGGTTTATTCACCATGCAGTTTTCTTGGTGACAAGAGGCAAGTGTCTCATGACCTCAGAGCACCAAGGGAATCACTCCTTGGTTGCTGTGATCATATCCAGTGTCCCTCTGCCCCCTCCAGTCCTACCCCCCATCCCTGTTTTACTGTGTTGCATCTGTGCCCCATTGTCATTTCTGTTAATCTCCAGGTATTAAACTTACGTACTAATGTATATTCGCTGTGAAGAGGGGATATGTCTGTGTGTGTGTGTGTGTGTGTGTGTGTGTGTGTG
>NW_006793498.1:2918029-2944946 GCF_000442215.2 Lipotes vexillifer | reverse complement strand
GGCGGCAGAAGTCGGCGTGACGTTGCAGCAGCCTGAGGCCCGCCGTGTGTTCTCCCTGAGAAATTGTCCCTGGGTCCCGGGAACCTGGCAGTGGCGGGCTGCACAGGCTCCCCGGAAGAGGGGTGGGGGCAGTGACCTGTGCTCGCACACAGGCCCCTTGGTGGCGGCAGCAGCAGCCTTAGCGTCTCCCGCCCGTCTCTGGTTTCCGAGCTTTTCTCGCGCCCGTCTCTGGAGCTCCTTTAGGCAGCGCTCTTAAAACCCCTCTCCTCGCGCACCAGGAAACACAGAGGCAAGAAAAGGTCTCTTGCCTCTTGGGTAGGTCCAGACTTTCCCCCGGACTCCCTCCCGGCTATCCGTGGCGCACTAACCCCTTCGGGCTGTGTTCAAGCCGCCAACCCCAGTCCTCTCCCTGAGCTCCGACCGAAACCGAAATCGAGCCTCAGCTCGCAGCCCCGCCCGCCCCCGGCGGGTGAGCACACGAGCCTCTCGGGCTGGTGAGCGCCGGTTGGCGCCAATCCTCTGTGTGGGAATCTTTCCGCTTTGCCCTCCGCGCCCCTGTTGCTGTGCTGTCCTCCGCGGCTCCGAAGCTCCCCGCTCCGCCTCCCGCAGTCTCTGCCCGCGAAGGGGCTCCTAGTGTGTGGAGACCTTTCCTCCTTCACGGCTCCCTCCCACTGGTGCAGGTACCGTCCTTATCCTTTTGTCTCTGTTTATTCTTTTTTCTCTTGCCCTACCCAGGTACGTGGGGAGTTTCTTGCCTTTTGGGAGGTCTGAGGTCTCCTGCCAGCGTTCAGTAGGTGTTCTGTAGGAGTTGCTCCACGTGTAGATGTATTTCTGGTGTATCTGTGGGGAGGAAGGTGATCTCTGCGTCTTACTCCTCCGCCATCTTGGAAAGAGTCCTGGTAGATGTGTTGATGTCAGATGATGATCAGAGTCCTTTATGAGGTTTGTATTTTAGTTAGGGGGGAAAGTAAATATATTTATGTGTCATTTAAGTTCTGTGAGGAAGTGGTGTTGTGATAGAAAAGGATGAGGGACATTTTTAATGCCCAAGTTTAATCTCACAGGCCACTGCTGGAGTTGGGATCTTAACCCATGTCTCCATCTTTCTTTCTTTTTTTATTACATCATATTTTCTTTGACTATATATTTTAAATTTTATTATGTCTTGTCTTTTAAATTTTAAACTGTGCAATAACTGCTATTTATTTTGCTATGGACACTTTTATTTTACCTTCATTATATTGCTATATAATAGATTACAGCAAAGTTCACATATTGTAAGTGTGCAGCTTGATTAATTTTTCCTAAAATGAACATACCCATGTGGCCAGAACTTAGGCTGAGAAAGAGAAAATTCCAGCATATAAGAAATCCTCTTTATTTTCCTTTACAGTCGCTCTCTATCCACTCCAAGTGTAACCGTATCCTGACTTCTAACAGCAAAAATGAGTTTTATCATTTATTAAATTTTGTTAGTAGAATTACACAGTATGTACTTTTTTGTATAACCTAACGATACTTTATACATATTAGACAAGCACATTATTTATACTTTGCTAATTATTTTCTGTTTTTAGCTGTCATTTTCTTTTTTTTAACATCTTTATTGGAGTATAATTGCTTTACAATGTTGTGTTAGTTTCTGCTGTAAAACAAAGTGAATCAGCTATATATATACATATATCCCCATATCCCCTCCCTCTTGGGTCTCCCTCCCACCCCTCTAGGTGGTCACAAAGCACCGAGCTGATCTCCCCGTGCGATGCAGCTGCTTCCCACCTACCTGTCATTTTCTTGAAGAATAAAATATTTTAACCCAATTCAGTTTTGTCTAGTAATTACTTAGTGCCGACTGTGTTTTCAGCACTCAAGGGATTTGATGTTTTCATACAACAGGTGTCTTATCAGATCAAGGAATTCAATAGTTTTTTTATTATAAAAATAATCCATTCTCCTCGTTTAAAAAAAACCCCAGTAGATATAGAAAATAAGAGTAAAAGTTCAATTCTTCACCCACCACCTCTCATGCTCACTTCCCAGGGGCAGCCACTATCTTTCTCCTCTCTTTTTCTAAGCGTTCATGAGATACTTGACTTTTCTTGGTGGCAGCCTGGTATTCTGCTTTGTGACCTTAGGCTATAGTTCAAGCATTCTGAGCCTCCGTTTCCTCTTCTACCTCATAGGATTATTGTGAGGATTAAATGTGATGACACCTGGAGAGTACCAAGTAGGGGACCTGGCAAGTGATGGGCACTCAATAAACAGAACAATTAGGATTATAATTATGAGAGTTGTTAATCTGCTTTCATAACAAAGCACTTTTATGAGTTAAGAAAGGAAAGTGCTTTGTGTGATACTCTCAGATAGCATTGTTCATCTTATTAAAATGTCTGTTCCATTTGAATCCTTATTTGCACATGAGCAGAAGCAAGTTGGAAGCTTGTCCCACTCACAGAAAATGTCAGGGATAATGGTTTTGTAATTTGCTGAGTTAAAATGTCAAGCTGCCTGAAGGGAAAATTTCTGGGGTTTAGACTTCTCTTACGAGCAGCTGTATAACAAAGTTCCATCCTGGTATTCACAGCTTGTGTGAGTATAACGCATTTTTGGTTCATATCTCCCTATTTAAAAGCACTTCTAGTGTCATGGTACGAGGTCTCTAATTTCTAAAATATTGTATTGCTTTTGGGTTTGAGTTTTTTAATCTCGATAGAACTGGTTCATGACACTTTCCTAAAGGCTCCAGCTTACCTTCAGCTGTCATACAGCTGTGAGATAGGTCAATGAGATTCGATTCACACACAAAACTCATAAATACAACCACACTAGTTTCACTTTGAATGGAGTAATTTTTGCTGCTTACCTTTGCACATCCCAGAATACTTACTCATGTACTGATACAATCCCGAGGTGCAGTTCACAGACCCACTGCAGATGTGGTACCCTTGTTGTCTGTGAGGGTCTTAAGGACTAGCTGTATTTGATAGATCTAGCTCAATGTGTAACAGTGTGAGGACCACAACCGTGTTAAATAAATGCATACCTGGCGGGGGGGTGAGTGCTCCTCGCTATGTATAACAAATATGTTCTGAAACAGTTATGGCTAATTTTTGTAAATCTGGATTTTATGAGAGGGAGGGATAATTGCTATTTTAAATAAACCTGAGAAAAACGCTTCTGAGAGGATTACGTCTTAAATTGAATCATTTCTTTCTAAGACAAGATCAGAATCACCTTTTGCAATTATTTGTGAGCACATTGAGAACGTAAGAATGAGCATAAGCGTACAAGCATAAAAATTAGGTTTCGCTCATGGTCCACACAGCCCGGTAATATAAATATAAATAAATTGATTACCACTTATGCTATCCAGCTTGAAAAACAGATATCCTCCAAACAATCATGTTTCGCTTAAATATTCTCCTCTTGTTTTTCTAATTATTGAAGATGAACTAATTTAATGATGAAAAGTGAGGTAGAATCAAAACAGCTTGGTTCAACTACTGGAAAAACGATTTTCCCACTGAAATGGAACATGTCAATGCCGTTATATAGTTACATCACAGGTTACTATATAGGTTAATTAATCTGGGCGGGTGCATGTTTACAACTGTAATCAATACTGGTAACATAAACATTTATGTAAATTTACTACATCACACTATATGAGTCTTAAAATTAGTACCCTGGTGGAACTAAAACAATAAGGTATGTACCTGTGGTGTATCCCGCACATTTAAAAAATATTCCATTTGGTTCTGAGTGTTGACGTAATTGTGAACATGGCTGTCTTCTTTAGAAATTGTTTGGCAGTAGGAAATAGAACCCGCCTGTACTAGCCTAAGCCCAAAGGAACTTGAACTGGAAGGGCACAGGAGTATGTGTCTCACAGATCTGCCAAAATATGGTCCGAAGCGTCTGCAGTATTCTGCGTTCGCACTAGCTACGCACGAGTAGTTTGGCTTTTCCATATCTTTGTCGGTACTTGGTGCTGTCACTTTTTCGTTTTAGCCATTATGCTAGGTATGTAGTGATATCTCATTGTGTTTTTAATTTCTGATTCCCTAATACCTAACGATATTGAAGATCTTCTCATGCGCTTCCTTGTCAACTGTATACACACTTAAGTGAAATGTCCACATCTTTTGCCCATTTTCAAATAGAATTCTTACTGTTGAGTTTTGACAGTTCCTTGTACATTAAAGATACTGTCCCTTTGTCATATACGTGGCTTGCAAATACTTTCTCACTCCATAGCCTGTCTTTTCATGTTTAATAGATCTTTAACAGAGCAAAACTTTTGATTTTAATGAGATCCAATTTATAAAGATTTCCTTTCACGGATTGTGATTGTAGTGTCTAGTTTAAAAACTCTTTACTGAACCCTAAACCCCAAAGATTTTCTATTTTGTTTCTAAAATTTTTATAGTCTGACATTTTACATTTATCTGTAATTAATTTTGAGTAATTTTTGTAAAGCTGTGAGATTAGGTAGAGGTTCTTTTTTTTTTTTTTCTCTCTATAGATGCCTAGTTGCTCTAGTTACTGTTTGTTGAAAAGGCTATTTCTTCATGGAAATATTTTGCACCTTTGTAAAAAAAAAAAAAAAAAAAAAAAAAGTTGAGCATGTTGGTGTGGGACTACTTTTGAATTCTTTATTCCATTACCTATGTGTCAGATCTCTCCATTTATTTTGATCTTTGATTTCTTGTATCAGTGTTTTGTATTTCAGCATACAAGTCCTGTGCATGTTTTGTTAGATTTATATCTGATTATATTTTTTGAGTGATTGTAAATACTTCATTTTAGAATTTGGTGTCCTTTATTCATTGGTAGTATATAAAATACAATTTATTTTTGCATCTTTATATCCTGTGACCTTGCCAAACTCATTTCTTTATCTAGGATTGGTTTTTGGAGATGCACTGGGAGTTTCTGCATAGATGATCATGTCATTTGCAAATTGGAACAGTTTTGTTTCTTTCTATCCAATCTGTATGTCTTTTATTTCTGTTTCTTGCCTTATTGCACTGGGTAGATCTTCTAACACTATGTTGAGTTAGAATGGTAGAAGTGGACGTCTTTGCCTTAATCCTGTTTTTCACCATGCAGTATGTTACTTGTAGGTGTGCTTTATAAAGTTGAGGAAATTTCTCTCCATTCCAACTTTTTGAGAGTTTTTAATCATGAAATTTGTTAAATGCCTTTTCTGCATCCACTGGTCTGATCTTGTGATTTTCCTTTTTTAGCCTGTTAAAGGAAATTACATTGATATTTTTCTAATTTTAAATCAGCCTTTCAGCCATGGAATAATCCCCACTTGGCAATGGTGTTTAATTCTTTTTATATTGCTGACTGTATTTGCTAATATTTGGTTAAGAATATTTGTGTCATATTCATGTGGGATATTGATCTATAGTTTTTCATTTTTGTACTTTTTTTGTATGGTGTTGGTATGGGGGTAATACTAGTTTTATAAAATATGGAAAATTTTTTCCTCTTCTATTTCTGGAGTAGATTGTATAATATTGACGTTAATTATTTAAATGTTTGGTAGAGTTCTGCAGTGAACACATCTGGGGCTAAGATTTCTTTTTTTTATTTTTTGCGGTACCCGGGCCTCTCACTGTTGTGGCCTCCCGTTGCGGAGCACAGGCTCCGGATGCGCAGGCTCAGCGGCCATGGCTCACTGGCCCAGCCGCTTCGCAGCATGTGGAATCTTCCCGGACTGGGGCACGAACCCGTGTCCCCTGCATTGGCAGGTAGACTCTCAACCACTGCACCACCAGGGAAACCCCTAAGATTTCTTTTTTGAGGAGTTTTAAAATAAAGAATTCAATTTACTTAATAGTTATAGGGCTATAAAGTTAACTATTTGCTATTGGGTGAGTTGTGATAATTTGTGTTTTTCAAGGAATTGATCCATTTCATCTAAATTGTCAAATGTATGTGTTTAGAATTATTCATGGTAGTTATTTATTCTTTTGATACCTACAATGTTTGAGTTATATCCTGGGTTTTATCCTTGATGTTGGTAATTTGTCTTCTTTCTCTTTTCTTCTTGCTAGTTTGTCAGTTTTTTTCTTTTCAAAGAATCAGCTCTTTGTTTCATTGATTTGTCTCTTTCTTTTCATTTCCCTTGACTTCCTATTTCATTCTTTGCATTGGGTTTATTTCACACTTCTTTGCTTCCTTTATTGACTTGAGACTTTTCTAAGGTATGCCTTTTAATGCTGTAAATTTCTCTCCCAGAGCTGTTTTCACTGCCTCCTTCAATTTTTAATATACAGTATTTTCATTTTAATTAAGTTCAATTACCTTTTATATCCAATAAACCTCTTTGACCCATGGATTATTTAGAAGCATGCAGTTTAGTTTCCAAGTGTTCAGATTTCCTTGTTATCTTTCTGTTATTTCTAGTTTGAAGCCACTGTAGTCAGAGAACAGTTTTGGTATGGCTTTAATTCTTTACAGTCTCTTGAGGTTGGTTTTATGGGCCAGGATATGCTCTACTGTGGGGAGAGATGGCCTTTTAGTAGGTAGTGGTGAGCATCCTGCCTCTCCAGCTAGGCCTCCCAGGATACCACCTCATCAGGGGGGAGAGAGGACAACTTGTTTCTGCAGGTGTGGTAGAAGTCCAGGTTCCTGTGTGGTTTCCACTGACACTAAGGTAAGGATAAACGTCCTAGAGACCTACTCATTCTTCTCTGACACCACCTTAGAGTGCCTCACTACAGACTGGCTAGGGTGGAAGTACAGTCTCTTCACTCAGCCTTTGCTGGGTGGGAGGACGGTTTATTTTGTGGTGTGCTAAGTGGAGTGGTTATTATCTAAGTTTTCTATTTTCCTAGGCTGTTGCTTTTCTGTTCCTTTGGCTAGAGAGAGGCTCTGGTTGACGCATTTCTTGGTTATCCCTGTTGGTGTTTCCAGGCTGCTGATTCTCCAGCACCCAGTTTGGGTTATATGAGACCAAAATAAAACCCAAGGTACTCACAACTGTGGTGTTCCACTATTGGGTCTCAAGGACCCTAGTCATTCTCCCACCCACTTTCTACCTTTCAGAGTCTTATGTTAATTTTATGTGTAACATCTAGGGCTTTTATTTATGCTTAGTGGAAGGAATAGGGAGAAATACATCTATTCTTTATTCCTGGAAATGAAAGTTCTCTTGCTGGGATATTTGAAGACCATCTCAGAATTACAGGCAAAGACCATCTGAATGGCCCATTTTGGGGTCAATTGTCCACTCCTGTTCTCTTTATCTGTAGGGAGGTCGGCAGCCCCATGGCTTATTACCTACTCAGTTGGGATGGTGGAAGCAGAGCCTCTGAAAAGGGAATTTGAATAGGCTGATACTCTGGGAGATGGTTACTATATAGACTCTTAAGGTTTTTAAGAGCTATTACCTTATTCCTCATGTGTTCCATTTTTGAGAAGAGATGCCGGTTGCTAAGTTTAGCTGTATTTGGGCCGTCCGAAAACTGTATAAATGAACAGATTAAAAGATTAAATATGAAGTGACACGAGGTGATAGACTGAATATTTCTTTTAGATTTTGTAAGAGCTAAAGTTTAACCTATCAATAAGTCATTGATATTAATAATCTTTAATAGTAAATGAGGAAGAATTACCACATAAAAATCTTAGTAAATCTTTGAAACTTGATGCAAATGCAAAAATTCCTTATGCATTACTTCAACATATTAGTTCTAAAATACAGTCTATTAATCATAGCCTACTCTGTCAGAAGATGTTCATTACATATTCCTGACAAATTTCAGCTGTCATTTTCGTGTCAGGAGTTTGACATTCTCTACAGTGTTTGCTGTGCATTTTTAACAGTATTTAAAAATCAGTTCAATTTCTGCAAATGTAATTAGGTTAGAGATGTTCTGTCTCTGCTTAAAAAAAAAAAAAAAACTCTCTAATTGAACAGAGGGATGTTTTCTGTAACCTCTTTCCAGTTCCAGTTACCCTGACAGTTCCTCATTCCCACCCTCCCGCCCCCGTTTTTCTTAAACAGCTTCTGGCATTTTCCTCATCCATTAACTATTTCTTAAGGGCCTTCCATTTCCCAGGTAGTGCTCTAGATGTTGGGTATACTTATGTGGATAGGGTGGAATTATGTTTCTCCCTTACAGAGCTTCCATTCTATTTGGGACGGTAGATCACCATATACATGCTAGTATGTGATATTGGGCCAGGTGACGATAAGTGCCCCAAAGGACAATGGTAGTGTTAGAGGATAGAGAGTGAAGAGTGGGAAGTATTTTAGGTGGTATTCTTAGGAAAGATCTTTCTGAGAAGGTTATATTAGAGTCAAGAGCTGAATAACAAGGAGAATCCAGCTCTGATGAGAACTGGGGCAGGAGAGCTTTGCAGGCAGAGGGAAAAGCAAATGTGAAGACCCTTGATGTGTGATTGACTTGGGATATTTGGGGAACAACGAAAAGTCCAGTGTAGCTAGAGTGTGGAGGGGTGAGGGGGGAAGAGTCGTGGGACATGAGGTTGGAGAAATAGGCAACTGGCAGATCATGTGGAGATGTGCAGGTCCTGGTAAGAAGCTTGAAGCTTAAGAGCGCAAGAATGCTTTGAGCTGTGTAGAAACTGACGGAAGGAAGCAAAGGTAGTGGAAGAAAGTCCGGATGGAGGTTGTTGCAATAATCTAGGCATGAACCGGCTGGTATTGGTGGACATGGTCAGGCGTCATTGGATTTGGGACATATTATGAAGGTAGGTAGAGCCAGTGGGACTTGCTGATGGCATGAATGTGAGGTGTGAGAGAAAGATAGGAGTCAGGGGCAACTCTGACGTTTTTGACCCAAATAACTAGGATGGAGTTGCCTTTTACTGATAAGTGAAAGATTATGGGAGAAGCATATTTTGGGGAGGAGGGCAAATGTTAAATTTGTTCAGTCGAGGTGCTTCTTAGACACTCAAACGTAGATAGTAAGTAAGCAGTTGAATATGTGAGCCTGGAATTGAGATTAGGACTGTTGTATAAATGTGAGGGTCCTCAGCATTTATGTGATCTTTGAAGTCATGGGATTGGAAAAAATTGCCTGAGGAATAAATCGAGATGAAGAGGAGATATGACTGAGCTCTGGGGTGCTCCAGAGGAGAGAAGTCAGTAAGAGAAGGGGGAGGGCTAGCTGGTGAAGGCAACTGAGGAGGAGTGGCCACTGAGATAGGAGGAAACTCAGGACAGAAAAGTATTGTGAAGTCCAATAGAAGAAAGTCTTCCAAGATGACCAGAGAGCAGCCAATGTTGAGAATTACAAAATAGATATTGTTTTATGACCTTGTTGACCAAGAGGGGTGTCAGGGATGTCAGTGGGATGAGAGTATGGTTGGTATAAATAGAGAACAGAATGAGAGGTGAGGGAAAAAGAAACATGAGGTTGGAGAAATAGGCAATGATCAGATTGCGTAGGGCTCTGTGGGCCGTGGTAAGAAGATTGGGGAGTATAAAAAGGAGCAGAGAAACTATGCAGTAGCTGGAGCATAAGGAGGGGTGAGCGGGACCTGTTTCTGATGGAAAATGTTGCAGTATGTTTGTATGAGGGTAGTAATGATTCCACAACAAGGGCACTGGAAGTGCTAAGAGAGAAGAGATAGTTGCAGCTGCATTAAACATACTCTACATATAGTAGAATAGGATGGGGATCGGAATAGGATAAAAATAAAATACAGCAAAATAAAATTAGATTAGAACGGCATAGAAAAGAATAAAATATTTATATTTTATATGCATTGTAAACTGTTAGTTTTTTCAAAGTGTTTTCTTTCACTATCTCTTTTAACACATGCTTTCCAGTTTAACCAAACACAGGACTGATCACGTGACATGGACATGTGTTTTTTGTGTGCCCATTACCCATCTTTCAGTGGGGGAACTGCTCTCTCTTAACCCTAGGGTTCTGATGGACCTGTTTTACTGTCTGCTGACCTCTGGGGTGAGCTCAGGACCCAGCCAGGCTGGTTGTGGGACTCCATCTCTCACTTCTATGCTTGCTCTAGAAGGTGACATGGATCCAAGAACACTGAATTAGAATCTTGTGAGGTTTTATTTTTTTTATTTTTATTTTTTATTTTTCATTTTTTTTGTGTGGTATGCGGGCCTCTCACTGTTGTGGCCACTCCCCTTGAGGAGCACAGCCTCCGGACGCGCAGGCTCAGCGGCCATGGCTCACGGGCCCAGCCGCTCCGCGGCACGTGGGATCTTCCCGGACCGGGGCACGAACCCGTGTCCCCTGCATCGGCAGGCGGACTCTCAACCACTGCGCCACCAGGGAAGCCCTATTTCTTTTACTTTAAAAAATTTTTATTTATTTAGTTTTGGCTGTGTTGGGTCTTCGTTGCTGTGCACAGGTTTTCTCTAGCTGCGGCGAGCAGGGGCTACTCTTGGTTGCGGTGCATGACATTTTCCTTGCGGTGGCTTCTCTTGTTGCGGAGCATGGGCTGTAGGTGCGCGCGCTCAGTAGTTGTGGCTCATGGGTTCTAGAGCGCAGACTCAGTAGCTGTGGCGCATGGGCTTAGTTGCTCCACGGCAAGTGGGATCTTCCCGGACCAGGGCTCGAACCCGTGTCCCCTGCATTGACAGGCGGACTCTTAACCACTGCGCCACCAGGGAAGCCCTCTTGTGAGGTTTTAAATCTAGATCATAGGAGAGAGAATGTCTCTTGCTTTTCGGGAATAACCTGTAAGCCTCATATAGGAAAGAATGGGATAAATATACAAACAGAAGTGGAGACAGACAAAGCCCAGAGGTGGAGAAAGTGTGAACATCACTCAAGCCTCCAGATCTATCTGTGCTTGAGAGTATCCTCCCTTAAAATTTAGCCAATAATTTTCTCTTTTTCCTTAAGGTAGTTTGATTTCCGTTTCTGTCAGCTGCATCTGCAGGAGTCCTAACAGTATATTATATCATGCAGTGAACAAATGACATGTTTTTAAAAGTGCCAAGGTCATCAGATGATCAGAATGGTAATCAAGAAAAATGTTCTGGTTGTCATATAGGATTTCCATTTCTGTGTGGAATAGGGGTGGATATACTAAGAAAGGAAATTAGTGGAAAAATATGTTGGTTACATTTTTTTTCCCTTTAGTTTCTCCCCTCAGATGGTTATTTCCACCCACTTCCAAAAGAAACAATACTGTCATGCTGGCTGCCGTGTGCCCAGATTTCGGTCATGATGCTGAGATGTATGTAAAGTAATTGAGTCTGGAACTATGGAAGCAGGCTGTGTCTGCTTAGTGAGGGTACCCACATTCATCTTGGGAACCCACCATGGTACATTCTCATGAAAATAAAAATCTCCTGACTGGAACAAGAAACTCTGTATCCCTAACAACATTTTACTGTGATATTTGAATAGACAGACTGGCAGTAATGCCAGAATATGGAAGAAAACCATTATTCTCTAGGAATGGCTTATTTCTGTTCATACAATGTGTACAAGCCCACATGAGTGCGAACTTGGCTTCTGTGTGCTCAGTAGGAGATGATCAAGGTCACGGGGTTCTAAGCAACGGTCCCATGCTTAGAAGTGCATTCTCTGACCCGCTCTCCACCCACAAATTCATCCCCTTTTCTCTGAGGCCCTGGGGTTGCAAGACACCTTACCTGTGCGAGGGAATGTGGTAGCCATGTGGGGTGACTGTCCCCTGCCTGCCTTAGGCTGTGATGCAGAAGGGAGGCTCAGGGTGCAGGTGGCTCCCAGTTTTTTCCACGTCTGACATTGACAAGACACCCTGCTTCACCCTGGGTTATGTTTTATCTTGAAGTGGAGCTGTTGGTCTCCTCGGTTTTCTGTAAACACCCTGAAGACGTTCTTTCATGCCCATTCTGCTCTGCAGATCCCCTGCATAAAAATCAGTGTGTACAGCTGGCTGGTAGGGCAGTCTGAGTAGCACACGTTATATGTATTCAGAGTATCCTTCTCATTGGAAAACACCTAATTGTCCTTAGACTGAACTTGTTTTCTTTGGTGGCAGAGTAAAGATGGCCCCGTTAGGAGGTGGATCTTCTTTCCTTGAATGTGGGCTGCCCTGTGATGGCTTGACCAGTAGAGCGTGGGGAAGTGACACTTAGCCAATTCCGGGCTTGGTCACAAAGTTTCCATGTATCGTCTCTTAAAATGCTCACTTATGGGGCCCTGGGCCATGTGTACACCGTCAAACTGCTCTGCTGGAAGGCCCATCGGGAGACTCTGAGAGTACACGAAGGAGGTGAGGAACCCTCACCTGCTAGGCATGTGAGCACAGACATTTTGGACCTTTTATCCAGAACAGCCACCAGCCAGTTACCACTGAGTGATCCAAAATGGTACCATCACAGTGCAGAAGAGCTGCCCAGACAGGCCCTCTCCAAATCCCTGACCCACAAAATTAGGAGATGGATACAGTTGGTTTAAACCCCTGAGTTTGGGGCATGGTTTGTTAGGCAGCAGTAGCTAGAAAAGCAGAATAGCTTCTGACTTTTCTTAGAGTGTTTCCTCCTGAGACCCCTTGGTTTTCAGGCAAGTAGAGAGCCCCCCACCCCCGGGGTCTGTGCACATGCCTGAACTTAAGGGCAGCACCAACGTGAGCTTGCCCTCTGCCTGCGACCTGTCTGGTATTTTCTCACTGGTCCACGAGAGGACCTCGCGCAGCTGCCGTGTGGCTGCCTCCTGTGCTCTACCTTCCCTGCTCCCTCCTCCACAAACAGCCCCCAAACCCCATACTCGGTAGTTTTTCTGAAAGTATTTTTTGGGGATGGGGGAATTGGAGGAGAGAACTACATCATACACCATGTAACAAAAATGAATCAGAATTCCCCAGTAAACAAATCTGTTCCTTTGGCTTTTGCTCAGCCATGCACGTGTCCTTCCATCTGTATAAAATTGCCCCATTACCCAGAGGAATGCAGCTGTTCACCATAGACTGCTTACCCCTTTGAGCCCCAAGCAGAATACCTCTTGCTCCTTAGCATGTCCCTTGGTGCAGAGTAGGGAATAAGGGACATATATTTGTTTGAAGAGGGGCCTATGCACAGGGAGATCAGCTCGGTGCTTTGTGCCCACCTAGAGGGGTGGGGTAGGGAGGGGGGAGGGAGACGCAAGAGGGAAGGGATATGGGGATATATGTATACGTATAGCTGATTCACTTTGTTATACAGCAGAAGCTGACACACTACTGTAAAGCAATTATACTCCAATAAAGATGTTAAAAAAATAAAGAGATTGGTTTCTCATGATTTTCCTTTTGACGAAAATTCCGAATTCAGCTCCATGTCTTAAGCCCTGCCGCTTACCTCCGCAGCTCCTTCAGGGCTGAGCAGGGCTGATCTAAGGAGCTCCATGAGGCGCGCTTCTTCCGTCTAGAATGTTCAGATGCTATAGGAAGGTTTGTGCTCTCGCCTTCGGGTACAGCTCTCCCGCTACAACCCAGGCAGGTGTGTGGCCCTGTGGGTAAGCCACTACCTTGGGGAGCTTGAAGAACTGGAGACTGAGTTTTATTTATTTATTTATTTGAAATGAGTGAGTATTAAGTCGAACTCAGTCACATTAGCAGGTGGGCAGAATCCCCATCCAAGCTGCCTTTTGTATGTCTTTCACAAGAAGAAAACTACCTTGTTCCTGTCTGTTCCAGTGTATTCCTTCTCATCACATTTGAAGCAGGTAGGTGGGCATTACCACCTCCCAATGTCCTGGACAGCCCCAGGATGGATCTAGAATCTGCCCCACATGAGTTGTGTCTGAAAGCAGCTGAAAGTACCTACTTTGTCATAGTTTTGCAGCTTGCTACCAACACTGTCATGATGGAAGTAGACTGTGGGGCTTGGCATCCTCCCTGACCCCAAGCAGGTTCCAAGGGCCTCACTTGCCAAGGATTTGACTTATAAGGAGCTAAGCCATTTTGGTCTCATCACTAGTTCTTCAAGGCTGACCTTATGCTGCTTGTTTTATTCCCTGAGGGCAACCAATTTTGCGCTCATCTTTTCCCTCATTTGCTCCACTAATAGTAAAAATTCAATCGCTGAAATCCAAGTTGTTCCACGTAAGCTTTCCTAGGAATAGCATCTTCTCTGAGTGCTTCAGCTGTGTTCGATTCTACCAGGTGTCCTCCTTGTGGTCTCCTGCAAAGTTCTCTGGATATTAAACCCCTCTATGGAGTACCTCTCTTTTATTATTGAGATATACTTGGCATATAACGTGGTGTAAATTTAAGGTGTATAATGTGTTGTTTGATACGTTTGTATATTGCAATATAATCACCACACTGTTAGCTAACACCTCCATCACATCACATAGTTACCATTTCTTTTTTGGGGTGAGAACAGTTAATCTAGGATCTGAGCAACTTTAAAGTATATAATACAGTCTTGGCTATAATCAGTACTGGGTATTAGATGTACAGAATTATTCATCTTATAAGTATATGTTTGTACCCTTTGACCAACTTCTCCCCGATTCTCCCTCACCAGCCTCTGGTAACTACCATTATACTGTTTTTATAAGTTCAGCTTTTTTAGCTTCCACGTGTAAGTGATATCATACAGTATTTATTCGTCTTTCTTTTTTCACTTAGCATAATGTCCTGCGTGTTTTTGCAAATGGCAGGATGTCCTTTTTTCTCATGAATTAAATATTCCATTGTGTATAATGTACCACACCTTTGTCCATTCATCCATTGACAGACACTTAGGTTGTTTTCATATCTTGGCTACTGCAAATAATGTTGCAATAAACACGGAAGGGCAGATATCTTTTTGATATCCTGTTTTCATTTCCTTTGGGTATATACCCAAAAGTGGGATTGCTAGATGATATGGTAGTTCTAGTTTAATTGTTTGAGGAACCTCCATACTGTTTTCCATAGTGGCTAAACCAGCCTACATTCTTGCCAACAGTGCACGAGTGTTCCCTTTTCCCCATGTCCCTGCCAATAGTTACATTATCTCTTTATGATGATAGCCCTTCTAATAGGTGTGAGGTGATATCTCATTGCAGTTTTGATTTGCATTTCCCTGATGGTTAGTGATGTTGAGTATCTTTTCATATGTCTGGTGGCTATTTGTATGTTGTTTTTCATTCAGTTCCTTTGCCCACTTTAATTTCATATTTTGCGTTGTATGAGTTCTGTATTTTGAATATTAACCCCTTGTCCTTATATATGGTTTGCAAATATTTTCTCCCTTTCCATAGGTTGCCTTTTCATCTTGTTGGTGGTTTCTTTTGCTGTGCAGAAGCTTTTCAGTTCGATGTAGTCACACTTGCTCATCTTTGCCTTTTTCTGTTTTTTAGTGTTATATCCAAAAAATCATTGCCAAGACCAATGCCAGGGAGATTTTCCCCTGTTTTCTTGTGGGAGTTTTACAGTTTCAAGTATTGTGTTTAAGTCTTTAATCCATTTCAATTAATTTTTTGAGTGATGTAAGATAGGGATTCAATTTTGGTTTTCTGCATGGTACCTCTCTCATGCTGTTTCAGAGGAGACTCTTGACATTGTTACCACATACTCCTTCAAATGTCATTTGGTGTCTTGCCAGAGAAATGGAGGCTTTTGTGGATTTGAGAGCACATGTAGTTTCTAATGTCCTACTCTGCAAAAATTTACCTGATTTCCTTTAAGACTAAATACTCCAGTAACAATTCAGTGACACACACACACAACGCAGATCTTATTTATTCCTGGCTATGTTTTTCCTGAGAAGGTTTTTGATGGCATGTAGCTTTGCCATGGCATGGTTCCTTTGTCTGCTTGCTGGCTGGCCCCAGCAATAGTTCTGTCTTTAAGCAATCCTGTCTCAGTAGGTGAAAAAGGGTGGGGATGTTGGATTAGCCAAGACATATCTGCTATGTTCCTCCTCTCTCCTTCCTTAAAGTCTCCATTTCTTAGGAACCTGTGTTCTGTTGAGGTTAGGTTACACATAGTTTCCTGCCTGCAAATTCTTCTGAGACTTTGTCAGTATGGTAACTCGCATAGTAATGCATGTATCTGACTCTCCATCTGTAACACCCAACACCTAATAGCACATTTCCCCAGCAGTTGTGATTCTGGTGATAAAATAGCTGTACAATTTCCATCAAGCTTGTAGGTGATGCCCAGGGGGCATCATGACTTGATTCAAGTTGATTTCTGGGTATTTTGAGTTTATCTGCTTGACAGTCATGGTGAGGATGTATTTTTGGTTCATGGAGGTCTGAGTATGAGGCATAGCTTAGGAATTATATCTCAGTTACCTGTGGCCAGATCCCTGATAGACACACTTTTTAGGAATGGGAACTGACAGATTTAATACAGAGATTCTCAAAGCCAGTCTGGGACCCTCTTAGAGGAAAAATTTCACAGGCAATTTATGACAAACAGAATAATAACCTTGAAGCAGGGAACTACAGTTCCAAGCAACAGAGAAGACTGGGAATGAGAAAAGCTAAGATGCTATTATATCCATAACTAAGAACACAGATAGGCTGAGAAGACTGAAAAAAATGGCTAAAAATTAGAGATTTGAGACTATATAAATGTAAAGTGGAAATTGAATTCTGTCTCTTAGATTTACCTTTGTAAGCTCCAAATTACTCATCTGTGAAATAGGGTAATGGTACTGGCTACCTCATAGAGGTGTTGAGAGAATTAAAGGAGATAATGCCTGTAAAGTGTTTGGCGTGGTGCCTTGCACATAATAAATTTACATGTTAAGAATTATTTATTGTTATAATTATATCAAGGCTGATTTGCTAGACATAATCTAATGATATGGGGGCTTGGTTGTAGTGGAGCATTGACATCTGTGTACAGTAAAGACAGACTCAGAGTAGCCTTTGGAGTTTTTAGGAGATGCTGGTAATCATTTACTAAAAGTTGATGGGTTTAAATATGACAAGGGTCTTTTGCTCTATAGCTGCAATGGAAGAAGGTGAAAGATCATGAAACTTAGAAACATGTTTGAGGGAGTCTGTGCCATTTAGTAGCCACGCATATGGACATGTTACTTAGCCTCTGAGCTGTAATTGATTCCTTTATAAAATGGGAATTATAATAACCATAGAAAATCAAATTAAGTAAGCATTGATAAATATAATTTTATACATTGAAAGATAATATTATGGACAGGCACAAAATTAATTTGCAAGTAGATTCTCTTAGAAAGGCTATCCTCAAACAAAGAATTTTCTGTTGAAACTTAGCTTCCCTTTGAAACCCGTAGAGAGGATGCCAGTGGAACATAGCAGCAGTTATTATATGAAGGTTAAAATGAGACCTTGAGCTAGATGTCAAAATGAATGTTTCCTTGCTAAACTGAAGTATTATTTATATAACTTGATGCAAGCATCTGACTTATTTGCAGTACATGTGGAGTTTATTCTTTCAACAGACATTTATTGTGGTTATACTATGTGCCGTACACTAATAGTAGGAAAAGTTTCAGAGAAAAGGTAACACTTAAGAGCTTTTCACCAGATTAAGACTTAAGTACTTGCTATGTGGCAGGTATTATACTGATTGCACAGCATTTAATTGTCCCAACAACATTATGTGTTAAGTACTACGGAGACAGAAACACAAAGGCTGAAATAACTTGCCCAAAGTCACACAACTAGTGAATTGCAGAGTTCACAGTCCATGCTTTTAACCCCTATACTCTTTGGTGATGACCCCCCAGACTAGAAGTCCGCTTTATACCCTTAAATTTTATTCTATACTTCTTCATTCATAGCATTTGTCAGTTTGGGTTATCTTTACATGAAGGATGGACTGTCTGCTTAATTTATCCTCAGTGCCTAATAAGGTCCAGCACATAGTATCCAAAAAATACTAGATGAATGAATGAACCAGGTTGACAAAAGGGAAAGACTTTCCAGGCAGAGGAAATGGTGTGGCAAAATCATGGAGGCATGAAATGACACAGGTATTCTGGAAACAATAATAGCTACCCATTGTTGACCACAAATCATATGCTAAGCAATTTATCAGTGTATCACATACATAAATTCTCACAAAGGTCCTTCAGAACAGGTATTATTATAATTCCCATTTTATAAATGAGATCAAAGTTCAAATAGATGACTTGTTCAAGATCACATAGCTAGTAAGTGGTGGATTTGGGTTCAAATGAAGATCTGTGGAAATCTCAAACATAAGCCAATTAAATGGTAGTATCTCCCTGTTGGTAGTTCAGAATGGCATCAGAGATAGATTAGTTCTTTAGAATCTAAAGCTCTCAGAAAACTTGGGAACTGATATTTAAAGTATTTAATTCAATAGAAACTAAATTGAGTTGTAGTGAGGTGAATGGACCTAGAGTCTGTCATACAGAGTGAAGTAAGAAAGAGAAAAACAAGTATCGTATGCTAACACATATATATGGAATCTAAAAAAAAGGTTCTGATGAACATAAGGGCAGGGCAGGAATAAAGACGTAGATGTAGAGAATGGACTTGAGGATATGGGGAGGGGGAATTGTAAGATGGGATGAAGTGAGAGAGTTGCACTGACATATATACACTACCAAATATAAAATAGATAGCAAGTGGGAAGCAGCCGCATAGCACAGGGAGATCGGTTCGGTGCTTTGTGACCACACAGAGGGGTGGGATATGGAGCGGGCGAGGGAGACGTAAGAGGGAGGGGATATGGGAATGTATGTATACATACAGCTGATTCACTTTGTTATACAGCAGAAACTAATACAATGTTGTAAAGCAATATACTCCAATAAAGATGTTAAAAAAGAAAAGGCTAAGAAAAAAAGTATTTGATTCCCATAGGGTCTATAATCAGTTAAAGTATAAACTACAGAGTAGTTTTCACATACGTGTAGTAGATGCATATCTTTAAATTACCTCTCTACTCCTGGATGCTCAAATATTTATTTGCATTATTTTTGATGTATATAGAGAACATGAAATGTTTTTTCTAATATTCTAAGTGTCTCATTTTGAAATGTTGAAGTTACTGTGTTGAGGCAGATTCTGATATAATTTCTATTGATACCTTTGGGATAAGTTCTCTTCCCTATGAGTAAGAAGTGGGGTCTCTCAAAATGAGGGTGATACTCCTGACATCACCCATCTGTGGAAGGCAAATCGTTAGAACTTGGAAGGCACACATGAAAAGGTAGAAGGAGGGAATTTATCACTGTCTTCATTCTTATTCCCTTGGTTTTTCAGCATCGAGGTATGCTTGTGGGTATTCCTGGCATGCAGGGGAAAACATGGCCCATGGCATGTGAAGGCAGACAGTGAGATGTCTTAGAAGACCCCTTTCTGGAAATGAACATGATATATCTTGTATTTAAACCATATCATTCATTGGTTCTCAACTCAGGCTGCACTTAGCATCATCTGGGGAGCTCTTAAAAAAAAAAACTGATGTCCAGGGAATTCCCTGGCAGTCCAGTGGTTAAGACTTGGCACTTTCACTGCTGGTTCAATTGAACCAGGTTCAATTCCTGGTTGGGGAACTAAGATCCCACAAGCCAAGTGGCAAAACAAAACAAAAATACTGATGTTTGGGTCATGCCATATTCTAGACCAATGGTTCTCAAGTTTGGCTGCACACTGGAACTTTGGGGAGTTTTAAAAGCTACCGATGCCTGGCATAGCCCCCAGAGTTTCTGAGTTAACTGGTTTGTTGTAAGGTCTGGGTGTTAGGAATTGTAAAAGCTCCCCAGGTGATTCCGTTGTGCGACCAAGTTTGCGAATGATTATCATAAACCAACTGAATCAGAATCTCGAGAGATTATCAAGTTCAGTGATTCTTGAACTTGTACTCACAAAAGAATCACATCAGAGCTTCTTGAAACAAGGATTCCTGGGCTCTAGCCCCAGATATTCTGACTCAGTAAGTCTGGGGTGGGGAGCCCATGAATTTGCATTCGTAACAGACACCCAAGTGATGCTGATGCAGCTCCACTGTTTGAGTAGCTCTGATCTAGTTCTATGTTACTCCTAGGGCTCATTTTCTTTTAATTATTCCCAAATTTTAACTAAAATCTTGTGTAAATGTTTCAGTATTAACTCAGTTTTGCTTGAGGATGTAAGAAAGGGGTCCAATGTTGTGACCTAGGCCAGAATATTAAACAGGAGTGACAGTCCTCCTTGAAGCAGCTGTAAGTAATCAGAAGGTAAATCTCTGGGTGAACGGGATGGTTATGAGGTCCAGGCGTCAGGCTTCTCTCTTGCACCTCACATTCTTTTCCATTATCAATGGAGCATCTGGGGTTTGATATTTTGTAAGAGATATGATTTTACCTTGGAGTAAACAGTAAGACTTATTAAGACTACAAGTAAAACTGACTGCATCTTAAAGAAAACACATTAGAACTTATAACTCAAAGAGTTTTGCTCCTTCAAAATATTCACCTTGGGAGGGCAACCGCATATTTGAATGAGGGTGCAAATGCACCCAAATCTTTTGTTCTTTTTCAGAGATGTTTTTTGAACTTAGCTGACAGACTTTGGAATATCTTTGATACCATCAGTAGCAAATTTTCTTGAGAATATATTTTTAAATTAATTTATTTTTGGCTGTGTTGGGTCTTCGTTTCTGTGTGAGGGCTTTCTCTTGTTGCGGCAAGCGGGGGCCACTTTTTTTTTTTCTTTTTTTCGGTACAAGGGCTTCTCACTGTTGTGGCCTCTCCCGTTGCAGAGCACAGGCGCTCTGGACGCGCAGACTCAGCGGCCATGGCTCACACGCACAGCCGCTCCGCGGCATGTGGGATCTTCCCAGACCAGGGCTCGAACCCGTGTCCCCTGCATTGGCAGGCAGATTGTCAACCACTGCGCCACCAGGTAAGCCCTTGAAAATATTTTTAATAAATAGATTTTAAACATACAGGAAAGTAGAGAGACTAGTATGAGTTTCCATGTACTCAACATCAAGTTATGTTATCAGAATTTTTCCATATTGCTTTATCTATAGCTTTTTCTTTTCTCCCCCTTTCTGAAGTGTTAGAAGGAAAATATCAGATCTCATGTCATTTTACACCTTCATGTTTCAGTGTACATCTCTAAAAGGGATACCTTTAATATAACTACAGTGCCATTATCTTAATAAAATATTAATTCCTTAGTATCATAGAATACCATTGTTTCAAAAGTGTCTCTTTTTCATTTTCCTTCAAGTCAGAATCCAAACAAGATCTATGCATTGGATATTATGTTTCCTAAGACTTGTTTTCATCTATATTGACTCCATTCCTATTTTTCATTTTCATGACATTTTGATTGGTTGCAACATCTGGTCAGTGACTTGTCAGCAGAAACCTCTAGGAGATTCTAATTTTAGAATAGTTTTATTTGCTTAATCGTGGTGTCATGTAATGTTTTTCTGTCATGTAATGTTTTTCTACCTCCTTTTTATTTTTAAATTAACATTAGCTTTAGACACTTGATTTGTTTCTGGCTCAACATCTTTGGCCAGATACTTCACTAGATGGATGCTGTACGCTCCCTATTGCATCACATCAGAAGACAGTGATGCCTGGTTGTTTTAATCCTGAAATGCTGATCCCTCCTTTGTGAAGAGCCCCGTGAACCCATGGTTTAATGCTTTCTTTCCATTGGTGTTTGTTGCTTGACTCAATTATTTCACTTAGGGACTGCAAAATAGTGATTTTTAACAGCTTTCCGTCATTAATTAAGACTATTTAGTTATCCTGAAATACAGTTCACGTAGGTTAAGGCAGAATGACTGCTTAATTCTTTGCTCTTAATTTCTAATTGCCAGCTTTCAGAATAAGGAATTGTTGACCCAGTTCTTCCAAAGGTATTCAATGAGTTTTTGGTCTTTCTCTGTATCTCATTTAACATTAGCATTACTAACTCATGGATTTTAAAATATTCATTGTTTTCCAACCAATTGCACTCATTCTTTTCGATAGAAACTCTTTCTAATTAGCTCTTTTACCTTCTTGACACAGCCCAGTTGTCTTTGATATATTCTAACTGGCACAAAATGTCCCAATGAATGTGGCAAACACTTGACAGGTGTTTGCCAGAAAACTTTGTTGTATGTGATGAAAAACTGAGCTTGGTGATATCAGTTTTGTTTAAAGTAAGCAAGGAGACAGCAAACCCATATGTAAGCATAAAGTAAAAATAACAAAAAGTTTTTGTTGTGGTTGGTAAGCTTATCTTAGAGGTAGATCAAAAGGGCAACAATGGATTTTTAAAAAAATTTTGTAGAATTTGAGACCCAGACCTTTTAATTATACTATTTTGGTGAAAGGCTGTCTGTATGGGTTGTAAAATATATAATAACAAAAAGTTTTTGTTGTGGTTGGTAAGCTTATCTTAGAGGTAGATCAAAAGGGCAACAATGGATTTTTAAAAAAATTTTGTAGAATTTGAGACCCAGACCTTTTAATTATACTATTTTGGTGAAAGGCTGTCTGTATGGGTTGTAAAATATATATATATATATATATATACACACACACTATATATATATATATATATATAAATATATACACACGCACACACACACAGACATATATACATATATATATATATCCTAGTGACTCTGGTAGGACAGTTTCAACTATTAGTCCTTTCTTTTCCCCCAACTATTAGTCCTTTGCATTAAATTTCTTTTATTATATTTTTAAGTTCTAAAATTTCAGATTTTTATCCATTTATTTATTTGCTATGACTTTCGATTTTTTCACTTGCTTCAGGAATGTTTACAATTGCTTGCTGGAGCATTTTTATAATAGCTGCTTTAAAGTCTTTGTCAGGTAGTTCTAACATCCATCTCATCTCAGTGTTGATGTCTGTGGGTTGTCTTTCCCATGTGACATGGGGTTGGAGGATTTTCTGGTTCTTCGTATGCCCAAGAATTTGGGATTAAATCTGACGCATTTTGAATATCAGGTTGTGAGATTCTGGGTCTTGTTAAATCCTATGGTGAATGTTGATAATTTTGTTTTAGCAGCCTGATTAGGTTCAGGTTGAAAGTTTAAAATGACCTTCAGTGCACTGTAGTTCCGATGTTAACTCAGTTTTCAAAACCTTTGCAGCGTTATTTGAATGTATTACATGTGTGCATCAGCCAGTGGTCAGTCTGGGATCTGGGTGGTGGTCATTTAGTTCAGTTCTCAAAATCTTTTATTTTCTGATTAAGATCTTATCCATATGTACACAGGTCAGGGGGTATCCCAGGAATCGAAAAACAACTTTGTGGGGTCACTTTCATAAGCTTCTTTACCACTACAATCTCTTCTGTACTTTCTAGCTTCCTGGGGAATCTTCTTTTTCAGTCTTTTTGCCAGAAATACGGGGCTTTAGTTATCCTGGTCTACCATGGATGTCCATAGCTGCATCCACATATGGGGACAAATGGTGGGGATTCCAAACGGAGGAGAGAAAATGGCAAACTCACCACTGGTCTGGTACTACTTTGATTGTAGTCTATACCCCAATCTACCTGTCATTACTTTACAGAGTTTCCCAACAGTTTGCTTGTGCGTTCTGTCCAGGCTTTAAAACTGGATTCAGTGGAAGAGACAGTGAGAAGTGTGTTTACTTCATCTGACCCAGAACTAGAAACTTTTGCTGAGAATTTAAAGATTGAGAATTTTTTTCCTAAAGGGCCAGATAGTAAATATTTTAGGCTGGTAGGTCATACAATTTCTGTTGCCACTACTCAACTCTGCTGTTACAGCACAAAAGCAACCATAAACAATACACAAATGAACGGTATGACTGTGTTACCATAAGACTTTATTTTAACATGGTTGTCTGGCCTGCAGACCATAGTTTGCCAATCTCTGTTTTAGATAATGAATGCAATGCTTACCGAGTGAAGGATGTTTAGTAGGGATGTGGAACGGCCGTAGGAAGTGTAAAAAGTTTTATCATTTCACCATCAGAATCTAGCATGGATGCTGAGAACGCTCAAGAGTTACCAGCTATTTTATTTTGATTGATTTAAAAACTCTGATGCTCCCATTTACTAGGCATTAAGTGCTAAGAAGTTCTTACTTCTTGAATTATAGGATAAGTTGCAGTCTTACACTCTTCATGACCTCATTACTTGGCTTTGTTCTTCTGAGCTATTTGGTGTTCTTGGCTGAGATTTAATTACCTGTGTCTTTGCTCAGTGTTGATTTTTGATGGGGTTAGGGTGGGACAGTTAATGGGCTCATTATCTGAGCTGGATGCATAAGCATTCTTGAGTGGTGCTATCTCTGCAGGTGTCATCCAAGAGAATGACAAGCAAGGATAATACTTTAATAGTGCAAGACTGACATTTCTAACTAACTCATGTAGACATATCAGCACAGTGTTTACTATTTACCATAGTAAAGACTGCTGATATTAGTCCTGGTTAATCAGAAGCATTCTTTCACATTTGTCTCCAGGCCACACAAGTCAATTAGGCGTATATTTTGACCAAAGAAACTCAGCCACTGTTCAAGTGTGGAAGCAAATGTGTATGAGGGTCTACTTGGGTTGCCTCTCAGGCCTAAACATTATCCCAGTAACTCCATTTTTCGCCATGGGAACACAAAGAAACAGTTTGGTAAGATCCCAAGAACCAAGGAGAATTGGCAGAGCTGTACTGTAAAAAAAAAGGGGAATCTCCACAACCACTCAGTAGAATGTGTGGGCTTGGAGGAGTCCTGGTGGGACTCAGTGATGTTCCTCAGTGCCCTTGACCCTCCAGAGGGCTGCAGCAGTTCCCTGATCTTCTGGCAGAAGCTCTAGGCTTAGTAAATGGATTTTCTTCCCATATAGTCTAGGTGCCTTTTAAACACCTGGGTTTTTTGTTTGTTTTTTTTTTTTGCTATATCCCAGGTGCTCAAGCCCCTCAGTTATATCCCTTCCAACTGCAGGTTGGAGTAGGTTTCCCATCGATACCATGTCTGTCTTTTCTACCTGTTGCTATGTGGTCCCTCTATGTGCAGTAGCTGTCCAGTCAGCCCTCAGGTCTTCAGGAGCAGTTGTTCTATATGTAGGTACAGATTCAGTCTGTCAGTGGGAGGAGGTGAGCTCAGGGTCTTCCTATGCTGGCATCTTGCCCTTCCCCCTGGTTTATTTTTTAAATTTATTATATTATTATAGAAGGTCTCATGGATGTATAAGAGGGAGATTAAATTCTAGAAGAAACGACATTTCTGCTGTGGAATCATCTACCTACCCTGTACTTTGTGGTATTCTGTCCTTCGTGAAAACTTAACATCCTTGGGACTTCCCTGGCCGTCCAGTGGTTAAGACTCCACGCTTCCACTGCCGGGGGCATGGGTTCGATCCCTGGTCCGAAACTAAGATCCCACATGCCACCCGGCATGGCCAAAAAGAAAAAAAAAAACAAAAAACTTAACATCCTTTATTAATATAACTCACGCAAAGGAGATAGAAAAGAGGTAAAGTTTTTGTTACCGATGCCTAATATATTGAGATAGGTCATAATTCAACAATCCCTAGTGGTACATTGTGGGAGTGAAGCCCCTACTGCAGGTGTTCAGTTTTACTGTTAGAAAGGTTTTCCTCCTCAGTAAAATGAGATGAAGAGTATTGATGTGTGATGGTCCCAAACACATGAAGGTTAGTTACCTACCCAAAAGGTATCTTAGAAGAGACAATTAAGAAAAGGAAGCAAGAACATACATGTCTTTTGAAGATGGTATGAAGAGAGGCAGAACATGTATAAGAACTTAAATTTGGGACTTGGAATTTTGGTTAGGACAAATTCTGGGTACTTTTACTTGAAAGGTCATATTTACATTCTGGGATGGTACAAAATAAATTGATTTGATTACCCTAATTTAGCTGTCACTCCTACAGAGGTTCATATTTTCAGGGATCAAATGGCCTAACTTTTAAAGCTAAAATTTTCTTAAGGTTCTAAGGCCCTTCTTACCTGGTACTGAGGTGTAGCAGAGACAGTTGTTCAGCTGATAGAACATTGATAGAACATCAACTTTGGGGCATTGCCTTTGGGTCTAAACTTTACTTCCTCCCCCTAGGATGTTACTCACTGTTAAGACTCACTGTGACTTTAGTAATAGTGTTTTGGAGTAAAACGAAACATTAAATATGTGTACAGATTTTTAGAATTAAAACAACTACAAAAATAGTAAAACAGTGAAATATGATATTTGATTACATTTCATGCCTGTGTGGCCCAGTTACATACAAGTGAAGGGATGTTCAGGATTTTAAGTATCTTTCTCAACATTGTATATCTAGTTAGGCAATAGTTGTTTGAACCCATGTATGTTTACTCTTTCCACTGACTAGTTCCAAATGGCAGTACATGCCAGAATCATTTGGGGGAACTTTTAAAATATGAACATATTTGACTCTAGTAAATCTCCAGTAAATCTGAGTGTCTGTTCCAGCACATGTGCTTTAAAATATCTTCCCCGATAATTCTTTTTTTTTTTTTTTTTTTAGTAATTTTAAAAAATAAATTTATTTATTTTCGGCTGCACTGGGTCTTCATTGCTGCGCGTGCACTTTCTCTAGTTGCGGCAAGTGGGGGATGCTCTTCCTTGTGGTGAGCTGGCTTCTCTAGTTGCAGAGCACGGGCTCTAGGCACGCGGGCTTCAGTAGTTGTGGCTTACGGGCTCTAGAGTGCAGGCTCACTAGTTGTGGTGCATGGGCTTAGTGGCTCCACGGCATGTGGGATCTTCCCGGACCAGGGCTCGAACCCATGTCCCCTGCGTTGGCAGGCAGATTCTTAACCACTGTGCCACCAGGGAAGTCCCCCAGATAATTCTGATGCACAGCCCCAAGTAAGAACCCTGCTAATCCAAGCTGAATGCTAGGTAGAGAGTCTTGAATGAATGACACTTATTTACAGTTACTCAAGCAATAGACTTCGAGAACAAATGCTTTTTGCTTTTAGCAAGCAAACATCTAGATATTTTGTGGACTTAGTAGTTAACAGTTGGATTTTTTTTTTCTTTTTTTTTTTTTTT
>NW_006793498.1:2886552-2917901 GCF_000442215.2 Lipotes vexillifer | reverse complement strand
CCCGTGTCCCCTGCATCGGCAGGCGGACTCTCAACCACTGCACCACCAGGGAAGCCCAACAGCTGGATTTTTATGTAGAAGAATTCTGTTTGAAACATACTTGGAAATCTATTTAAAAATGTAGAGCCTACTATTGGGATAGTGTTTGTTTTGATTTTCTGAAAAAAGCGCAAATCATTGCCTGTTTTAGGAGTTGGCTTTTCTTCAGGATCCATTCCCAGATTCCAATCATTCCTAAATTTCGTGCAAGGATTATTGGCTTTTATTAGCTTTCTCTTCATAATTCCTATAAATTCATGTTTCCTACAAGTAAACATTTACTCCATTATTATTCTTCAAATTTGATTAGAACAACAATAAAAATAATCACAGTGTAATCCAGAAGGTTGTTATGGCCTATAGACTATAATCTTGGATTTCTGCTGTATTTTATTTATTTGTTTATTTACAACTTTATCAGAGTATAATTGCTTTACAATGGTGTGTTAGTTTCTGCTTTATAACAAAGTGAATCAGCTATATATATATATATATATATATATATAAAAATCAGCTATACGTATACATATATCCCCATATCTCCTCCCTCTTGCATCTCCCTCCCACCCTCCCTATCCCGCCCCTCTAGGTGGACACAAAGCACCGAGCTGATCTCCCTGTACTATGCGGCTGCTTCCCACTAGCTATCTGTTTTATATTTGGTAGTGCATATATGTCTATGACACTCTCTCACTTCGTCCCAGCTTACCCTTCCCCCTCCCCGTGTCCTCAAGTCCATTCTCTACATCTGAGTCTTTATTCCTGTTCTGCCCCTAGGTTCTTCAGAACCTGTTTTTTATTTCTCTTAAGATTCCATATATATGTTAGCATACAGTATTTGTTTTACTCTTCCTGACTTACTTCACTCTGTATGACAATCCCTAGGTCCATCCACCTCACTACAGATGACTCAGTTTAGTTTCTTTTTATGGCTGAGTAATATTCCATTGTATATATGTGCCACATATTCTTTATTCATCTGTTGATGGACACTTAGGTGGCTTCCATGTCCTGGCTATTGTAAATAGAGCTGCACTGACCATTGTGGTACATGATTATTTTTTTAACCTCTTTATTGGAGTATAATTGCCTTACAATGGTGTGTTAGTTTCTGCTTTATAACAAAGTGAATCAGTTATACATATACATATGTTCCCATATCTCTTCCCTCTTGTGTCTCCCTCCCTCCCACCCTCCCTATCCCACCCCTCTAGGTGGTCACAAAGCACTGTGCTGATCTCCCTGTCCTATGCGGCTTCTTCCCACTAGCTATCTCTTTTACATTTGGTAGTGTATATATGTCCATGCCACTCTCTCACTTCGTCCTAGCTAACCCTTCCCCCTCCCCATATCCTCAAGTCCGTTCTCTAGTAGGTGTGTGTCTTTATTCCCGACTTGCCCTTGGGTTCTTTAAAACCTTTTTTTTCCCCTGAGATTCCATATATAGGTTTAAGCATACGGTATTTGTTTTTCTCCTTCGACTTACTTCCACTCTGTATGACAGACTCTAGGTCCATCCACCTCATTACAAATGACTCAATTTTGTTTCTTTTTATGGCTGAGTAGTATTCCATTGTATATATGTGCCACATCTTCTTTACCCATTCGTCTGTTGATGGACACTTAGGTTGCTTCCATGTCCTGGCTATTGTAAATAGAGCTGCAGTGAACATTTTGGTACATGTCTCTTTTTGAATTATGCTTTTCTCAGGGTATATGCCCAGTAGTGGGATTGCTGGGTCATATGGTAGTTCTATTTGTAGTTTTTTAAGGAACCTCCATACTGTTCTCCATAGTGGCTGTATCAATATACATTCCCACCAACAGTGCAAGAGTGTTCCCTTTTCTCCACACCCTCTCCAGTATTTATTGTTTCTAGATTTTTTGATAATGGCCATTCTGACCCGTGTGAGATGATATCGCATTGTAGTTTTCATTTGCATTTCTCTAATGATTAATGATGTTGAGCCTTCTTTCATGTGTGTGTTGGCAATCTGTATATCTTCTTTGGAGAAATGTCTATTTAGGTCTTCTGCCCATTTTTGGACTGGGTTGTTTGTTTTATTGATACTGAGCTGCATGAGCTGCTTGTAAATTTTGGAGATTAATCCTTTGTCAGTTGCTTCATGTGCAAATATTTTCTTCCATTCTGAGGGTTGTCTTTTGGTCTTGTTTATGGTTTCCTTTGCTGTGCAAAAGCTTTGAAGTTTCGTTGGGTCCCATTTGTTTATTTTTGTTTTTATTTCCATTTCTCTAGGATGTGGGTCTTGCTGTGATTTATGTCATAGAGTGTTCTGCCTATGTTTTTCTCTAAGAGTTTGATAGTGTCTGGCCTTACATTTAGGTCTTCAATCCAGTTTGAGTTTATTTTTGTGTACAGTGTTAGGGAGCGTTCTAATTGCATTCTTTTACATGTACCTGTCCAGTTTTCCCAGCACCACTTATTAAAGAGGCTGTCTTTTCTCCATTGTATATTCTTGCCTCCTTTATCAAAAATAAGGTGGCCATATGTGCGTGGGTTTATCTGTGGGCTTTCTATCCTATTCCATTGATCTATATTTCTATTTTTGTGCCAGTACCATATTGTTTTGATTACTGTAGCTTTGTAGTATAGTCTGAAATCAGGGAGTCTGATTCCTCCAGCTCTGTTTTCTTCCCTCAAGATTGCTTTGGCTCTTTGGGGTCTTTTGTGTCTCCATACAAATTTTAAGATTTTTTTGTTCTAGTTCTGTGAAAAATGCCATTGGTAATTTGATAGGGATTGCATTGGGTAATGTAGTCATTTTCACAATAGTGATTCTTCTAATCCAAGAACATGGTATATCTCTCCATCTAATGGTATCTTTAATTTCTTTCATCAGTGTCTTATACTTTTCTGCATACAGGTCTTTTGTCTCCCTAGGTAGGTTTACTCCTAGGTGTTTTATTCTTTTTGTTTCAGTGGTAAATGAGAGTGTTTCCTTAATTTCTCTTTCAGATTTTTCATCATTAGTGTATAGGAATGCAAGAGATTTCTGTGCATTAATTTTATATCTGGCAACTTAACCAGTTTCATTGATGAGCTCTAGTAGTTTTCTGGTGGCATCTTTAGGATTCTCTATGTATAGTATCATGTCATCTGCAAACAGTGACAGTTTTACTAGTTTTACTTCTTCTTTTCCAATTTGTATTCCTTTTGTTTCTTTTTCTTCTCTGATTTCCATGGCTAGGACTTCCAAAACTATGCTGAATAATAGTGGTGAGAGTGGACATTCTTGTCTTGTTCCTGATCTTAGAGGAAATGCTTTCAGTTTTTCACCATTGAGAATGATGTTTGCTGTGGGTTTGTCGTATATGGCCTTTATTATGTTGAGGTAGGTTCCCTCTAAGCCCACTTTCTGGAGAGTTTTTAATCATAAATGGGTGTTGAATTTTGTCAAAAGCTTTTTCTGCATCTACTGAGATGATCATATGGTTTTTATTCTTCAATTTGTTAATATGGTGTATGGCACTGATTGGTTTGCATATATAGAAGAATCCTTGCATCCCTGGGATAAATCCTACTCGATCATGGTGTATGATCCTTTTAATGTGTTGTTGGATTCTGTTTGCTAGTATTTTGTTGAGGATTTTTGCATCTATGTTCACCAGTGTTACTGGCCTTAATTTTCTTTTTCTGTGATATTTTTGTCTGGTTTTGGTATCAGGGTGATGGTGGCCTTGTAGTATGAGTTTGGGAGTGTCCCTCCCTCTGCTCTATTTTGGAAGAGTTTGAGAAGGATAGGTGTTAGTTCTTCACTAAATGTTTGATAGAATTCGCCTGTGAAGCCATCTGGTCCTGGGCTTTTGTTGGTAGGAAAATTTTTAATCGGAATCTCAATTCCAGTGCTTGTGATTGGTCTGTTTATATTTTCCATTTCTTCCTGGTTCAGTCTTGGAAGGTTGCGCTATTCTAAGCATTTGTCCATTTCTTCCAGGTTGTCCATTTTATTGGCATATAGTTGCTTGAAGTATTCTCTCATGATCCTTTGTATTTCTTCAGTGTCGGTTGTTACTTCTTTTTCTTTTCTAATTCTACTGATTTTAGCCTTCTCCCTTTTTTTCTTGATGAGTCTGGCTAATGGTTTATCAATTTTGGTTATCTTCTCAAAGAACCAGCTTTTAGTTTTATTGATCTTTGCACTTGTTGCCTTCATTTTTTTTCATTTATATCTGATCTGATCTTTATGATTTCTTTCCTTCTGCTAACTTTGGGGGTTTTTGTTCTTCTTTCTCTAATTGCTTTAGGGGTAAGTTTAGGTTGTTTATTTGAGATGTTTCTTGAGGTAGGATTGTATTGCTCTAAGATTTCCTCTTAGAACTGCTTTTGCTGCATCCCACAGGTTTTAGGTCATCGTGTTTTCATCGTCATTTGTTTCTACGTATTTTTTTATTTCCTCTTTGATTTCTTCAGTGATCTCTTGGTTATTTAGTAGCATATTGTTTAGCCTCCATGTGTTTATACTTTTTACAGATTTTCTTCCTGTAGTGATATCTAGTCTCATAGCACTGTGGTTGGAGAAGATACTTGATATGATTTCAATTTTCTTAAATTTACGAAGGCTTGATTTGTGGCCCAAGATGTGATCTATCCTGGCGAATCTTCCATGAGCACTTGAGAAGAAAGTGTATTCTGTTGTTTTTGGATGAAATGTCCTATAAATATCAATTAAGTCCATCTTGTTTAGTGTATCATTTAAAGCTTGTGTTTCCTTATTTGTTTCCATTTTGGATGATCTGTCCATTGGTGTAAGTGGGGTGTTAAATTCCCCTACTGTGATTGTGTTACTGTTAATTTCTCCTTTTATGGCTGTTAGCATTTGCCTTATGTATTGAGGTGCTCCTGTGTTGGGTGTATAAATATTTACAGTTGTTACATCTTCTTCTTCTTGGATTGACCCCGTGATCATTATGTAGTTTCCTTTTTTTGTCTCTTATAATAGTCTTTATTTTGAAGTCTATTTTGTCTGATATGAGAATTGCTACTCTAGCTTTCTTTTGATTTCCATTTGCATGGAATATCTTTTTCCATCCCTTCACTTTCAGTCTGTATGTGTCCGTAGGTCTGAAGTGGGTCTCTTATGGACAGCATATACAGAGGTCTTGTTTTTGTATCCATTTATCCAGTCTTTGTCTTTTGGTTGGAGTATTTAATTCATTTACATTTAAGGTAGTTATTGATATGTGTGTTCCTATTACCATTTTCTGAATTGTTTGGGGTTTGTTTTTGTAGGTCTTTTCGTTCTTTTGCATCTCCTTCCTAGAGAACTTCCTTTAGTATTTGTTGGAGCGCTGGTTTGGTGGTGATGAATTCTCTTAACTTTTGCTTGCCTTTAAAGGTGTTAATCTCTCCGTTAAATCTCAGTGAGATCCTTGCTGTGTAGAGTAATCTGGGTTGTAGGTTTTTCTCTTTCATCACTTTAAATATGTTCTGCCACTCCCTTCTGGCTTGCAGAGTTTCTGCTGGAAGATCAGCTCTTAACCTTATGTGGATTCCCTTGTATGTTATTTGTTGCTTTCCCCTTGCTGCTTTTAATATTTTTTCTTTGTATTTAATTTTTGATAGTTTGATTAATATGTGTCTTCACATGTTTCTCCTTGGTTTATCCTGTATGGGACTCTCTGCACTTCCTGGACTTGACTTTTTCCTTTCCCATGTTAGGCAAGTTTTCAACTGTAATCTCTTCAAATATTTTCTCAGTCCCTTTCTTTTTGTCTTCTTCTTGGACCCCTATAATTCAACTGTTGGTGCATTTAATGTCATCCCAGAGGTCTCTGAGACTGTCCTCAATTCTTTTCATTCTTCTTCCTTCATTCTACTCTGCAGTAGTTATTTCCATTCTTTTATCTTCCAGGTCACTCATCTGTTCTTCTGCCTCAGTTATTCTGGTATTGATTCCTTCTAGAGAATTTTTAATTTCATTTATTGTGTTGTTCATCATTGTTTGTTTGCTCTTTAGTTCTTCTAGGTCCTAGTTAAACGTTTCTTGTAGTTTCTCCATTCTATTTCCACGATTTTGGATCATCTTTACTATAATTACACTGAATTCTTTTTTGGGTAGCCTGCCTATTTCCTCCTCATGTGTTTAGTCTTGTGGGTTTTTGTCTTGCTCCTTCACGTATTGTGTGTTTCTGTCTTCTCATTTTGCTTAACTTACTGTTTTGGGGGTCTCTTTTTTGTAGGCTGCATGTTTTAGTTCCCGTTGTTTTTGATGTCTGCCCCCACTGGGTAAGTTTTGTTCAGTGGGTTGTGTAGGCTTCCTGGTGGAGGGGGACTGGTCCCTGTGTTCTGTTGGATGAGGCTGGATGTTGTCTTTCTGGTGGGCAGGACCACATCTGGTGGTGTATTTTGGGGTGTCTGTGAACTTATTATGATTTTAGGCAGCCTCTCTGTTAATGGGTGGAGTTGTGTTCCTGTCTTGCTAGTTGTTTGGCATAGGGTGTCCTGCACTGTAGCTTGCTGGTTGTTGAGTGGAGCTGGGTCTTAGCGTTGAGATGGAGATCTCTGGGAGAGCTGTTGCCGTTTGATATTACGTGGGGCTGGGAGGTCCTTGGTGGACCCATGTCCTGAACTCAGCTCTCCCACCTCAGAAGCTCAGGCCTGATACCTGGCCAGAGCACCAAGACCTTGTCAGCCACATGGCTCAGAAGAAAAGGGAGGAAAAAAAAGAAAGAAAGAAAAAAGATAAAATAAAGTTATTAAAATAAATATTATTAAAAATAAAAAAATGAAAAAATGAAAAAGAAAGGAGTGCAGCCAAACCAAAAAACAAATCCACCAATGATATCAAGCACTAAAAACTATACTAAAAAAAAAAAAAACCAGACAGAACCCTAGGACAAATGGTAAAAGCAAAGGTATACAAACACAATCACACAAAGAAGCAGACACATACACACTCACAAAAGGAGAAAAATGAAACAGATAAAATAAAAAAAGGAAGAGAGCAACCAAATCAATAACAAATCTACCAATGATAATAAGCTCTGAATACTAAACTAAGATAAACATAAAACCAGAAACAAATTAGATGCAGGAAGGAAATCACGAGTCTACAGTTGCTCCCAAAGTCCACAACCTCAATTTTGGGGTGATTCGGTATGTATTCAGATATTCCACAGATGCAGGGTACATCAAGTTGATCGTGGAGATTTCATCTGCTGCTCCTGAGGCTGCTGGGAGAGATTTCCCTTTCTCTTCTTTGTTCTCACAGCTCCTGGGGTTCAGCTTTGGATTTGGCCCCACCTCTGCGTGTTAGGTCGCCTGAGGGCATCTGTTCCCTGCCCAGAGAGGAGGGAGTTAAAGGAGCAGCTGATTAGGGGGCTCTGGCTCACTCAGGCTGGGGGGAGGGAGGGGTACAGAATGCGGGGCAAGCCTGCGGTGGCAGAGGCCAGCATGACGTTGCACCAGCCTGAGACACGCCATGTGTTCTCTCAGAGAAGTTGTCCCTGGATCACGGGGCCCTGGCAGTGGCGGGCTGCACAGGCTCCTGGGAGGTGAGGTGTGGAGAGTGACCTGTGCTCACACACAGGCTTCTTAGTGGCTGCAGCAGCAGCCTTAGTGTTTCATGCCCGTCTGTGGTGTCGGCGCTGTTAGCCACAGCTCACGCCTGTCTCTGGAGCTCATTTAGGCGGTGCTCTGAATCTCCTCTTTTCGTGCACCCCGAAACAATGGTCTCTTGCCTCTTTGGCAGTTCCAGACTTTTCCCCGGACTCCCTCTCGGCTAGCTGTGGCGCCCTAGCCCCCTCCAGGCTGTGTTCACGCAGCCAACCCCAGTCCTCTCCCTGCGATCCGACCTCTGAAGCATGAGCCTCAGCTCCCAGCCCCCGCCTGCCCCGGTGGGTGAGCAGACAAGCCTCTCGGGCTGGTGAGTGCTGGTCGGCGCCGATCCTCTGTGCGGGAATCTCTCCGCTTTGCCCTCCGCACCCCCGTTGCTGCGCCCTCCTCCGCGGCTCCGAAGCTCCCCGCTCCCACCCCCCATCTCCACCAATGAAGGGCCTTCCTAGTGTGTGGAAAGTTTTCCTCCTTCACAGCTCCCTCCCAGAGATGCACGTCCCATCCTTATTCTTTTGTCTCTGTTTTTTCTTTTGCCTTGCCCAGGTACGTGGGGAGTTTCTTGCCTTTTGGGAGGTCTGAGGTCTTCTGCCAGCGTTCAGTAGGTGTTCTGTAGGAGTTGTTCCACATGTAGATGTATTTCTGATGTGTTTGTGGGGAGGAAGGTGATCTCCACGTCTTACTCCTCTGCCATCTTGAAGGCCCCTTCTTCTGCTGTATTTCAAATACCTGCCATCTATCTCCTTTGGAGAAGGTGATCCTAGATTGGAAAAGAGAGGCTCATTGTTTATGCAGGTAGATTTGATAGTGTAGTAAATCTTGAAATCTTAACGACAGCAAAAACCTTGTAATATACCTTTGTGGAGACATTTCTAAAGAATGAAACCCCTGTCTGAACTGATGATTTTGTGAACATCACAGGGTCAAGACTGAACTGCTGGGCCAAATTCTTGATTTGACATCGAATATGAGTAGGTCAGGTCCTTGTATCTTAGCCTGCTGAAGGATCTACATACTATGTTCGCAATGAAATTGGTCTCTCTTCTCCTTAAATGCAGTGGTCAAGCTGCTGAATTCTGTACCTGTAGCAACTTGTGGCTGATTTTCAAGAAAAGCCCAGCGAATCACAAATTATACAGTAACAGGCCTTGTACAAAAGTTTAACAACATGACCTCATGTAGTCTTTGCATTAAACATATCAGAAATTAAAGAAAATAAAGACAAATTAAGCAGCAAATATTAAAATTTCGTTGTTCTCAGCATATGTGGAGTTGGGGTTTGTACAATCATTTGCTTAGTGTTTTCACTGTCTGGACAAAGCCCTCTTTTTCAGGTATTTCGTACAGATACCTAGAATCCTAATACTAATTGTCAGGAATAATGAGGTTCTAGTTTTTTAAAGAAAATTATGTTTATCCCTATTAAATCTAATAATGAGATCTTTGCAAATAATTCAAACAGCAGTGCTGTCAGCAGAGCTTCTGAGAGGAAAAATAATTGCAGTGGTGCAGTGAGGTGTATGGGGGAAGTGGAACATTTACACAATTTCTAGCCTAATGTCTAGTGTCTGCCTAGATAAGGTGGCTTCTAACCTTACTGAGGACTTGTACTCTCACATTACAGTAGTTAACCTAGCTATTGATTGAGAAAATATTATGATATGTTGGTAAATAAATGCATAAAGAAAAATAAAGTTAGAAAATCAGTCTCTTGGCACTTGCAGCAGAATAATATCAGTAGATTTTTAAACTAATGAGCTAAGGTTGTTGGGAACAGGAAACTTACATGGTCTTGAAGTATAGTCCCTTAGATCACCTACTACTTTTTTTCAATTTTGAATTTTTTAGAAATTGAGATATAATCGACATATAGCATCGTGTAGGTTTAACGTGTATAATGTGTTGATTTAATATATTTGTATTTCCGTCATAGCATATGCTAGCACCTCTATCATGTCACATAATCATTTCTTGTTTGGTGGTGAGAACAAGATGTAGTCTCTTCTTGCTACTTGGATGATACTGTGTGTTAGATCTTCAGAACTTATTTACTGGTTCCAAGTTTGTACCCTAATGATCCCCTTTATTTCCCCGAAACTCCAACCCCGGGTAACCACCATTCTACAGTTTTTGTGAGTTCAGCTTTTCAAAAATAGATTCCTTACGTAAGTGAAATAATACAGTATTTGTCTTTCTTGTCTGACTTACATCACTTGGCATCATGCCCTCAAGGACCATCCACATGGTCACACTGTTAGGATTTCCTTCTTTTCATGGCTGACTCATATTCAATTATACATCTAAAAACACACTACATCTTTATCCCTTCATCTCTTGATGGACACTTAGTTTTTGTATCTTGGCTATTGTGAGTAATGCTGCAACGAATATGGGAATGCAGATATCTCTTTGAAACACTGATTTCAATTGTTTTGGATGTATACCCAGGAGTGGGATTACCAGATCATATGATAGTTGAATTTTTAATTTTTTGAGGAACCCTCCCATACTGTTTCCACTGTGGCTGAACCAGTTTATATTCTCATCAACAGTGTACAAGGCCTCTCTTTTCCCCACATCCTCACTAGCAGTTTTTACCCCTTGTCTTTTTGATAATAGCTGTCTTAACAGATATGAGGTGATATCTCACTGTGTTTTTTGTTTTTTTTTTTAAATGCAGCTTTTATTGGGTGTAGGATTGCTGTAAGAAAGCCATATCTTACAGACTCTGATATGATTTCTCTCCCGTTGCGGAGCACAGGCTCCAGACGCACAGGCTCAGCGGCCATGGCTCACGGGCCCAGCCGCTCCGCGGCATGTGGGATCTTCCCGGACCGGGGCACGAACCTGTGTCCCCTGCATCGGCAGGCGGACTCTCAACCACTGTGCCACCAGAGAAGCCCTCATTGTGGTTTTTATATGTGTTTCCCTGATGACTAGTGATGTTTAGCATCTTTTCATATACCTATTGGACATTTGTATATTGTCTTTGGAAAAGTGTATTCAGGTTCTTTGCCTATTTTTTAGTTGGATTATTTGCTTTTTTCTTACTGAGTTATGAGTTATTTCTATAGTTCTGAATATTAACCCCTTTTCACATGTATGGTTTGTGAATGTTTTCTCCCAGTCTGTAGGTTGCCTTTTCAATTCATTGTTTCCTTTGCTGTACAGAAGCTCTTTAGTTTACTCTAGTCCCACTTATTTTAGTTTTTGTTGCTTGTTCTTTTGGTGTCTTTTCCAAGAAATCTTTGCTAAGGCAAATGTCAAGAATATTTTCTCTTATGTTTTCTAGCAGTTTTGCAGTTTCAGGTCTTACATTTAAATTTCTGATCTATTTTTTTTTAATTTTTAAAATTTTATTGAAGTATAGTTGATTTACAATGTGTTAATTTCTGCTGTGCAGCAAGGTAACTCAGTTATATATATATATATTCTTTTTCATATTCTTTTCCATTATGTTTTATCACAGGATATTGAATATAGTTCCCTTTGCTATACAGTAGGGCCTTGTTGTTTATGATCTGTTTTGAATTAATTTTTGTTAGTGTTGTAAGATAGGGGTCCAGTTTTATTCTTTTTTATGTGGATATCCAGTTTTCTCAACACCATTTATTGAAGATACTGTCCTTTCCCCCACGGTGTGATCCTGGCACCCTTGTCAGAAATTAGTTGACCATGTGTATGTATTGTTGATGTCTGGGCTCTGTATTTCACTGCCTTATGTGCCTGTTTTTATACTAGTACAGTACTGTTTAATCACTTTGTAATAAGGCTTAAAATCTGGTAATGTGATGTGTGCAGCTCTGTTCTTTCTTAGAATTGCTTTGACTCTTCAGCGTCTTTTGTGGTTCCAAATAAATTTTAGAAAAGTCTATTTCTGTGGACAGTGCCGTTGGGATGTTGATAAGGATTGTGTTGAATCTGTAGTTAACTTTGGGTAGTATGGACATTTTTGCAATATCAGTTATCCCAACCCAAGAACATGGGATATATTTCCATTTATTTGTGACTTCTTCAATCTTCTTTTCATCAGTGGCTTATAGTTTTTGTTGTCCAGATCTTTCACCTCCTGGGTTTAACTTATTTCTAAGTGTTTTATTGATTTTGATGCTATTATAAATGGGATTGCTTCCTTAATTTCTCATTCAGATAGTTGATTGTTAGTGTATAGAAACACAACTGATTGCTGGATGTTGATTTGGTATCCAGAGACTTTACCGAATTCATTTATTCTAGCAATATCTTTTTTAGTGAAGTCTTTAGGGTTTTCTGTATAATATCATGCCAGATACAAACAGGTAAGTTTGCCTTTTCCTTTCTGATGCGAATGGGTTTTATTTCTTTTCCTTGCGTAACTGTTCTGAGTAGGATTTTCAGTACCATATTGAACAGAAATGGCAAAAGTGGGATTCTTTGTCCAATTCCTGACCTTAGAGGAAAGGATTTTAACTTTTCACCATTGAGCACAATGTTAGCTGTGGAGTTGTTGTATATGGCCTTTATTATGCTGAGGAATGTTGCTTCTGTACCCAATTTATTGTGTGTTTTTATCATGAAAGGATGTTCTGTTTTGCCAGATGTTATTTCTGTATCAATTGAGGCGATTATATGCTTTTTATCTTTGATTCTATTAATGTGGTATATCATATCTATTGATTTGTGTATGTTGAACTATCCTGAGATAAATGCTACTTGATCATGATGAATGATTCTTTTAACATGCTATTGCAATGGAGACATATGCCCGTGATTCACTTAACCAAGTGATCAGATTTAGTGTTCCTTATGGTGAGACAAATGAGTCTTATGTGTCCTGATTCAATGAAATAAGAAGTATACAGTATCACCCCTGTAGCATGTTTTGCAAAAAATATATTAGCTGAATCTTTTAGTTGATAGATTCATCAGTCAGACAAATTAATTACATGACATATTTTACAAGACCACTGTCCTGGCCTCTGGCAAAAACTCGGTGCCATAAGAAAAAGAGAGGGTACAGTTCTGTGTTAAAAGAGACTAAAGGAAAAGCAACCAGATTCATTCTCTGAATCTTGTTTAGATCCTGGGTCAGGAAAAAAACCCCTAAACTTTAAAAATATTTTAGGATATTACAGTGTTGATTGCAGCTCTATTTACAATAGCCAGGACATGGAAGCAACCTAAGTGTCCATTGACAGATGAATGGATAAAGAAGATGAAGCACGTATATACAATGGAATATTACTCAGCCATAAAAAGAAACGAAACTGAGTTATTTGTAGTGAGGTGGATAGACGTAGAGTCTGTCATACAGAGTGAAGTAAGTCAGAAAGAGAAAAACAAATACCGTATGCTAACACATGTATATGGAATATAAAAAAAATGGTTATGAAGAACCTGGGGGCAGGACAGGAATAAAGACACAGACCTACTAGAGAATGGACTTGAGGACACGGGGAGGGGGAAGGGTAAGCTGGGACCCAAAGTGAGAGAGTGGCATGGACACATGCACTACCAAACGTAAAATAGATGGCTAGTGGGAAGCAGCCACATAGCACAGGGAGATCAGCTCGGTGCTTTGTGACCACCTAGAGGGGTGGGATAGGGTGGGAGGGAGGGAGGCACAAGAGGGAAGAGATATGGGGATATATGTATAGCTGATTCACTTTGTTACAAAGCAGAAACTAACACACCATTGCAAAGCAATTATACTGCAATAAAGATGTTAAAAAAATATTTTGGGGTATCAGTGAAATTTAAATATAGTGTCTCTTTTTTCCTCCCCCCTCCCTTCAGTAGGTATGGGAGTCATACTGTGGTTTTGTAGGAAAATGTCCTTAATTTTAATCTTGGGAAATGATGGTAGAGTACTTAGGGGTGAAGAAGTGAAGTCTGCAATTTACTTCAAATAGTCCAGGAAAATATTAGAAACAATATCACAGGTGAGCACACGAGAGTGAGAGAGAATGGGAATATATTGCCCGTGATGTTAAAAATTGGTGAATCTAGATGAAGGGCAGATGGTTGGTCATGTGCTATTCTTCCAACTGCTCTGTAGCTTTGAAACTGTTCAAGATTAAAAGTTGGGGAAAATCTGCTTATTGAGTCAAACATACATGAAAATCTCCTAAATGTGAGAGAAAGCTGAGTTCAATAATGTTTTTGAACTGATTTGAATTTTATTAAACATAAAATCAACTACTTATCTTTGAACAGTCAATGTTTTATGTGGATGACATATTCTTTCAGCCTATAAGCATTGCTTGCTAACATGTAGACTCACAGATCTCTTGAAATAACTGTAAACCTGCTCATGGTCAACTCTTGTAGGTACCTGTCTCCTTGGAAGGAAGTATCTTATCTATAGAGATTAGCTTCCTTGTAATCAAAGCTAGTCTCATGGAACTCTGTGCCAAATGTAAAGCTACTCTTCGTTTCAAAAATAAAAATTACACCCTGTGCAGCTGCTTTGGAAGATACTGTTCATTCTTGGGCTGATTGTAGGATATTGTTCATTCTTGGGATTGTTAGGATGGCTGCTCTGATTCTGATCTCTGTCATATGAACATTTCCAATTCTGTGGAGAGAAACACCAGAAACACTTTAGTTCTGTATAAAATCAAAATTGGTTTGATATATTTATCTTTCCATGGGTATCCTGTTTGCTCTTCAACTTCTGGATCTCTTATTCTAATGGGGGCACATTTTACTGTGCTTTGTAACCACGCCCTGAGTCCCTGCTCTATGCCCTCTTCTGTTCTAAGGGTGGATACAGCTGTAAATGTAGTTTTCCAATAAAACGGTAACTCCAGAAAGGGGAGTTCTTATTTTAAAAGCATGCTCATTAATTCAGACTAATAAACAAAGACAGGCTTGAAATATAGAGTATTTAAAGTATTTTTTCAATTTTTGAAAACCATCTTTATTACAAAATATAACAAAGAATTGCATAAACACACGTATAACAATGAATCAAAGCAACTACCTTTGTAAGTTACCCATTTGAAGAAATAGAGCTTTGTTGGTTACCTTACAAACTTCATGCTCCTTTATATTTGCAATTCCTCGTTCCATTCATAGCCCCTTCTGTTTCTTCTAAAAGTAACCAGTGTCCTGACTTTTAATGCAATCACTTTTTTGCTTTTATTGTTTTATCACCCGAAGTGTGCAACCTGGAACTTCCTCCCATCATCTCTCCCTCCCTCTCTTCTTTCTTTTATATATAGTGCCTATGTAATATAGTATAGTGTAGTCCCTTTACGGTCTCCTAAATGTGCAGGTTTTCCTTCTTTCCCTCCCGCCACTTTCCCTTGCAATGTGTTGAAGAAACTCAGATCTTTGATATGTAGAGTTTTTCTCACTCTGAATTATGCTAATTGCATCCCCAACATATAGCTTAGCATGTTCCTCTGCGCTTTTTGTTTCCCGTATATTGATATCTGGATATAGAAGCTTAATCACATACGAATTTTTCGCAAGACTATTTCATGGTGGTGTGTGATTTTTACCGTTGTTGTTAGCAGCCGCTGCTGCACACTGCTCAGATTCAGCCCTTCACTGAGATTGCAAAGTGATGCCATCTATCATTCTTCATTTGTTGTAACCGTCTATAAGAAGAAACTTACCCTCATCTGCTATTTGATTACTCTTAAGTATAACTAGACTTAGAAAGACAGGGTAGCTGTACTTCTTTCCCAGTAGTTACCAGTTATAATCCTTATTAAATCTCAAATTGGCCCTCTTGGGCTGTGGAGGTCTCCTTAGGTTTACTCCCGAGTCCTTTGCACATGCCCCTAGTAGTGCTGGACAGCTTCTTTGCTCTCTGGTAGGTGGTATGTTCTGGCCATCTTGTACATTTCCTCTTCCAAACCTCTAATCAGCCATTCCCCAAGAGTCCCTGGTGTCTTAGTGGAAAATGGTTTTTCAAGCCCATAACCCTGGTGTGAGGCGGTACTCACTGCTCCTGGGTTGGTCACTGTTTCTAGGCCTTTTCAGTGGAGTTTGGAAAAAACGATACATCAATAAAAATATTTTATGCTGAGAAATGATACTTCGAAGTCAAATTTATGAGTACGCTGTTTCTATGTAATAGTTCCTATCTTACATCTGACTCTTCTTTCTTCCAAGAATTCTGACTCTCACGGACATGGGATGATTGAATTACGATATCACTTAATTGCTTATTGACTTTATTTCATGTTAGTTACACAACAGACTCAGAATTACACACTGATATTACCATCACCAAGATAAAAACAGGTAACCTTTCTTTATGTATGCATTCTCCTTATTCTTCCCCATTAAAAAAAATAGTTGCATGGTATTTTTGTCAATATAGCCACAGATACTGTATTATCATCACTCTTTTAACCATCATCCAGCCCTAGTTCTACAGTGAAGTGTATATTTAATGCTCATAACTCCCCTTCGTGATAGTGTTTCACTGGTTATATTTAGTTATCTGAAACGTGTTCTCTAGTAGATTTCCCAGGAAAGTCATGGGAAAAATACTGAATTCTTGTGTGTTGATATTCGTTTGATGTGGTCATTGTGTTTGCAAGTTAGACTGGATATAAAATCCTTGATTTGCTTTTGCTTTCCTTAATATCTTAAATGCCACCCCATTTTCCTTCGGCATAAAGCATTGCTGTTGGAAGAGTCTGATAAAAACTGCTTTCTTTCCTTGATAAATAAGATGGTCTTTTTGCTTGGACATAGGGGATTTTCTTCCTTAAATTCCATTATTTTGCTAGAATTTTTCTGGGTGTTGTTAATTTCTATTTTTCTCAGATGCACCTTTTGTTTTAATATTTGGTTTCAATGTGTGGTTTTAATGTTTTTAATTAAAGAAAAAATGTTTTTAATCAATTTGATTTTTATCAAGTAACATTTTTATATTCTGTTCCCTCAATCTGATTTTCTCTTTGAGCACTCGTATTTATGTATATTGAATCTTCTCTGCTTACTTTCAATATTTGTCACTCTCTCAAATCCTTTTTACCTATTTCTTCAAACCTCGGTTTAATAGACTTTATATTTTTAGAATAGTTTTAGGTTCACAGCAAAACTGAGCAGAAAGGACAGAGTTCCATATACCACCCGGCCCCTCCCACACACATTCTCCCCGTCATCAACACCCCACACCAGAGTGATGCATTTATTATGATCGGTTAACCTACATTTACACACCATTATCGCCAAAAGTCCGTCGTTTACATTAGAGTCACTCCATTGTACATTCTATGGGTTTTGACAAATGTATAATGACATGTATCTACTTTTGTAGTATCATGTAGAATACACTTTTAGGGCACTGGATACCGCCCTAAAAATCCTCTGTGTTCTATTTATCCCTTTCTCCCCACTAACCCTCAGAAACCACTGATCTTTGTATTGTCTCATTGTTTTTGCCTTTGCCAGATTATTACACAGTACATAGCCTTTTCAGATTGGCTTATTGCATTTAGCAATAATATTCATATAAGATTCTTCCATGTCTTTTCATGGCTTTATAGCCCAATTCTTTTCACTGATGAATAATATTTCATTGTCTGGATATATCACAGTTGATGTATCCACTTGCCATATGTCTAGGTTTCTTCCAAGTTTTGGCAATGATGAATAAAGCTGCTATAAACATCCATATGCAGGTTTTTGTATGAACTTAAGGTTTTAACTCGTTTCAGTAAATACTAAGGGGTTCAACTGCTGGAATCATACGGTAGGAAATGTTTAGTTTTGTAAGAAACTCTTCCAAAATGGCTGTACCATTCTGTATTCCTACCAACAAAGAATGAGAGTTCCTGTTGCTCCACATCCTTGCTAACACTTGGTGTTGTCCATGTTTGGGATTTTCGTCATTCTAATAGTGTGTAGTGGTATCTCATTGTTACTTTAATTCCTTTTCAATTTAAAATTTTTTTTCTCCCTTTTACCTTCTATGTGTTTAGCGTCCACTTCTTTTTCTTTTATTCCTTCTAGTTTAGTGTTCTTCCCTAAATTCTCCCCTATCACGTCATTTGAGTTTCTCTACTTTGGACTTATGTTGATCTATTATGTCTTATCATTTTTAAAAGTATTTGGCTTAGGGGCTTCCCTGGTGGCGCAGTGGTTGAGAGTCCGCCTGGCGATGCAGGGGACACGGGTTCGTGCCCTGGTCCGGGAAGATCCCACATGCCGCGGAGCGGCTGGGCCCGTGAGCCGTGGCTGCTGGGCCTGCGCGTCCGGAGCCTGTGCTCCGCAGCGGGAGAGGCCACAACAGTGAGAGGCCAGCGTACCGAAAAAAAAAAAAAAAAAAAGTATTTGGCTCATCTTGAAAAATATAATTTTCAGGTATTTTTTGAGGATGACTTTGTCATGCTTTTATTCAGGTAGTTCAGCAACATGATCCTGAAAAAGTCCATTCTCTGTGCACCTCAGTTTTCCCAGTTATAAAATGAGGAGAATATTCTAACACCAAATACTGGATAGAACTTTAAAATTATGAGGAAGTGCAAATCCCCTATTTTATTATTTTTAAATATACAATTTTTTTAAAGTCTACAAACTCGCTGTCTTCCATATAATGAACATACTCTTCAGGTCTTCAGGTCACTTGGAAATTCCTCAGAAAATGCTTCCTGGTGTATAATCATGTTGACCTCAGTTCCACAGATTACGCTGTTTATTTTTCCTTTTTCTTATATTAACTTGTTATGAGATTAACCTCACTCCTTTCCCGTTGCTTATTTTTATATGAAATTAGTTTTGTTAAACTTTTAGGAGTTATTGTTCAAGATAAAGTTTCTAACTTTACAGTCTACAGCTAACCCTTCTACTCCTTTGTGTAGTGTTACAAAAGTATGGTGGTTTACCTTCTTGATCTCCGTGGCCCTGTTCTCATGTCCAGCTTTTATGTGAGCCTCCTCTTTCCTCTCTCTCCATTGTTCTTGTGTTTCTCACCTGGATTTCATTCCTAGCACTTTACACTCAGTGTGGGGGCTTTGTCCTGTGAGGGAGCTTTGGCAGCTGGCTTTGAATCCATGGGGCACAGACTACTCCAGTCTCTTTAGAACTTACCGCAAGGGCCCTCACTCTCATGCACTACTAGATTACGTAAAATTCACCGAGTTCCAGCTGCTGTTCTCACACTGGCCCTCTGAAATTTCCAGTGAGTTCCTGTTGGCTATTTTAGGAGTCTTAGGACTAAAGAGGATACCTGATTTTTTCTTACGCTACCTTTGATGCAGATGCTGTGTGTATCTTGTAGCTATTCAAAGTTCGTTCACACCTGCCCATACTGTTAGGCATATGAAGATACTTTGTCACCTGAGTTTGTTGGAACTGTTGATCATCTCTTTGCTTTCCTGGCTGCTTGTCTGCTTTGTATGGTGAAATTTAAGAAGATTGAAAAACAAAGCTGCCACTGATACCATCTTCCCTGAATCAAATTTTATTATGTTCAAGAATTACAAAATGATGTAGTACAGTCATGGAATTACTTTAAACAAATAGATGATTTTGAAATAAATATTTTGTGTTATGAGTACATAGAAATTTCCTTTGAGTAGTAATGAGTTATCTACCACCATTATCCATGAACTCTTAGGAGATTGGCTGAGTTGTTTTGTGACCATGTTTCATGTTTTTCTCTTCAGTTAGTCCTCCAACCTCTACTGCCCTACATTTTTTTCAAAGAAGGAAGAAGAAAGGTGGTAATTCTCTATCTAGGACCACAGACGTGGATTTTGCACTATTATAGTAATCCTGCTTTCCAAGATCATGAACCATACTCTATTTTGTAATTCTCTTCACTTCTGAGTTTTATTTTGCTTAAAAAAACTCGTATAGCTCAACTTCTAGTTCGTTATATGTAAATATTCTTTGGATGTATAAGCAATGCAGAATCTTAAACTTTCACTCTTTTGAGGGTTTTTTTGTTGAACTGCTGAGATCTTAGGTCATTGTGGAAGCAAATTCTAGTGGTTGATGAAATAACATATTGTAAGGAAAGAAGGGAACAAAAACATACAGTAAATTGGAAAAATCAGCTTGAAGTCATACTTTTAAAGTAAATACATGTTCCTAGTTTAGACACTTCAAAAAAAAGTCCAACAGCATTTTGTCTTTTGCCCATGATCATTTCTATAGTGTATCCTTAGTGTCAAGATTTTGTTTTATGTCCAGTTTTGTTCTCTGCATAAAAAGGGTCATGTCTCACTGGAGGTACTTGACTTCCTGCTTCAAGGCGGGAGAAACATCAGGATATATATGGAATATCCTGTTGTCAGAAAGCAAGAATGCTTTGAGAGATGTAAGGGGCAGTAAAAAGAGTGACTAGATCTGCTTAAGAGGACTCAAAAAATAACAGTAATAATACTTAGAAATTAGCATCTGTAAAAACCATGAACTTATAACACACCAAATAAAAAAGTTTAACATTAAGTGTGCAAAAAGTAGTTGTCATATAAAAGGAGCACAGATACACTTGGGTATTTTTTTTAAATTTTATTGTTTTACAGTAGGGAGTATTACTACTATGTGGTATTTTGGTTTTGCTATTAAATATGTGTGTGTGTGTGTGCACGTGCACACACACACACACACTTATTTCTATCTGTGTAAGCAGGAAAGAAATCCTGTGTAAAGTAGGAGCTCTATGAAGAACAGGAAGTAGTGATTAGCATTTGTGGTCATATGAAATAACCAGCAAATTAGGTATAAAAGTTAATCAGACCTGTTGGTCAGGAAGATGGAGATTTCAAAAATGTGTTTCCAGTAAAGTAGCCTAACCTCTAACAGCCTGATCTCTTGAGTCTAACAGTGCAAGAGGTGAGGTATTCATAGAGATTAAACCCTAGATAGCTCTAGTAATTAAAATTTTTAGAAATCTAGTAAAAATATATACTTTTAATAATACCAGCAGACAAGGTTCACGTAACATAGTGACAGGCCAAAAATTAGGGACCAATAAATCCGAAAGCTTAAGAATACATCATTTTCCAAAAAGACACCAACTTAAAAAAATGAAACTTAAAACATTTATTATATAAAGGGACTCAGCTTATGATGCTCAGTGTCACTTGTTTGAATCACTGTGGCCATTACAGTCACACCCAAGGTCCCAAGCCAGAGTTTCCTAGCCAACAATTAGAATCTGCAAACTTGATTTGTGTGACTATGATCTTTTTCTTGATCGTGTCTGGTAAGATGAACAAAACTCTTAAGAGCATCTAAAGATAGCACTTGCAATGTGTCAAATCAAGGCTAAGAATAAGAAACGAAGTTAAACATTTATTTTTAGCATCTTGATAACTAGCTTTAATGTAAAGGTATTATAAATTTTTTAATCATTGTAATTTTATTATTTGCTGTTTTAGATGCTTAATACGTTCAAAGGAATCAACCATACTAAATCTATAATTACAGTTTAAGGGAATTAATCACTTTTCTAACTGGTGTCCAGGTGCTCAATAAAACAGTTTTGAAAGTTTTTAAATCAGATATGAGATTAATAAATTGGAATCACTAATTGAAGTGCCATATGAGTGTATATTCCTCTCCTTGAATAAGAACCCCTTGGTCATGATCATTATTGGTTCTCTATAAAGAAGCTTTTTAAATTTAAAGCCAATCTTCTCTTGTGTATAAAACTTTAACTTGCCTTTCAAATTACTTTCCCTCTGCGTTAAGAAGCTGCAGCAATGAAACTAAACCAGCACTATGAATCACCACATGGTGATTGATCATGGTGTCCACCACCAGCCCTCCGTCATCTATTTCTGTCATTGCCGAAATGGAAGCAGAAGAGATCAAGCACAGTGGACAAGCTGGTTGTGTAGAGGCAGAACTGGATGGTAGATTTGCAGACTGGGCTTTGTAACGGGGCCTTAAACAGTGGCCTGGAGGAGAGAAAAATGAGGCATAGAATGACACTGTTGAAGTATTTGTCGTGGGTATTTGTTTTGTCTTCTGTCCTTTCTTTTGGGGAAGCTCTGCTTTCTTCTCTATGCCACCCATGTGCTTCTGATGGCAGCTACAATCATAGCCCCTTATTTCCTCCCTACAGACGTGAACGTGTGTCACATAAGGCACAAGAGCTGTACACCCTCTTGGTCACAGAGACTCGTTAAAGAAGGCAGCAGCGGGGGGTGGGGGGGCAACCACGACTCAAAACTCCTTCAGAGTTTATTTATAATGAAGTTGAAGAGAAGCCTTCCCCCCAGTCCTCAGTCTCCACTTTGGTCTTGGTTTGGAAAATATGGCTCATGGTTGATGACGGTGTCCATGATCTGACTCATGAAAGAGCCCATCCATGGTTGAAAGGTACAATAGAATGAAGGTGATGCTTAGAGGGGAGCAAGATGGGAGGTGCAGAGGCAGAATGCTGCCGGTGTTGAGTCTCTGCTCCTAGCACCTGAGGTCTGAGGAGCTGTCCTGGTTTTTATAGCACTTATTCCAGTTTGGGGCAGTGTGCTGGCTGTCGGTTACTTCTCATCTCTAAACCTACCCTTTTTTGTCCTACTGTTTGGTAATGGATCTGGACTTTGCAGACTGCATTTATCCTTTACCTACTGGCTTGACGTTAAGCTCTGCCAATAGGTGGTGCTGTGGAAGGGACCGCAAGATGAGAGAGGGAAGAACGGCGTTTTTTTCTTTGTTTCCTCTCTTCTGTGATGGCATATGCAGCAGATCAGAGCTCAGTGGGTCTACCTCCCACGGTGCTGGCAGGTAGCCTGGAGCCCGTTTCTTCACCTTGATTAGCGGCTACGTGTTTCTGCAGCAGCCAGTTTCTTCTCAAATGTCAGAATCTCCCTCTTGCAGGGGGAAGCCCCCTTCTTTAAGTTCCTAAGTTCCTCGTTCACTTCTTTTAGCCTAACAACAGTGGCAACAGCTTTCTGAAGTTGCTACCCTATTATACCTTAAAATTTTCTTTTACATCTTTCAGTGAGTAACTACCTTTTACCCAGTTAACAAGTCTTGCTATTAATATTGTCCTTGTTCAAATTACTGGTATGGTTTTTGTGTTCTAATTAGACCCCAATGGATATAGCGAGCTGTCTGAATTTATTACTCTCTAAGAAATACTGGTTTTGCTTAAGGGAACTCAGTTTGGGTTTCTTCCCTTATTCCAGCCCTTCAGTTATTGTTCGGACTCATTCGATAAATCATCAAAAATGTGTGAGGCACTAGGCCAAGCACTGTATTAGGGGCTTGGGATATACAGATTAGTATGCTAACCTACTCCCAAGGTACTAGACAATCATGTACAAAATAATTTTGATACGCAAGGTATTGTTGGGTTGACAGATATGTAAACAAATGATTAAGATACAATGTGATGCATATTAAAAGTACAAACAAAGTGATGAGGAAGCATAAAGAAGGGAGTGATTAATTTTGTAGGAGGAAAGATTGAGCTGGTCAAGGAAAGCTTCACAGAGGAGTGAAAAATTTTAGCAGGGACTTAAAGGATGAGTAAATATTTACTGAGGAGGAAAGTGGCAGAGGGACTAGCACAAGCCAAGCTAAAAAAAAGTCTGGATTTGCTTAGCCTGTTCAGGGAACTGTAGCTGGTCACTGGATGTAAGGGGAAGAAAGCTGAGGGCTGTGGTTTTCCAGTTAGATTGGAAAGAACCCTGCGGGTTATATTAAGGAGTTTGGGCATATTCTAACCATAGCTGAACATGTCAAGTTTTCTCCTCATACTATGTGCTAGATCCTGTGCCAAGTGATTACATGCATTATTATATACTTATATAATAATATAGAGTGGATACTCTTCTTATGCCCATTGTACATATAGAAAAGTAAATCCAAGTACACTGAAATACAATAGTTCCCCCTTATCCGCAGGGGATACATTCCAAGACCCCTCCAGTGGCTGCCTGAAACCATGCATAGTACTGAACCCTATATATATATATATGTATGTGTATGTATATGTATATAGGAATGTGTATATATATGTATTATATATGAGGGGGTATATGTATATGTGAATGTGTAGATATGTGTACATATATATACATACATATACTTGTAAACACACTCACATATATGTACATATACACATACGTATGTGTATACATATATATGTGTGAGTGTGTGTATATATATATATATATATACACACACACACACACTATGTTTCTTCCTACATGTACATACCTGTGATAAAGTTTAATTTCTAAATTTGGCACAGTAAGAGATTAACAACAGTAACTAATTATAAATAGAACAATTATAACAATATATTTAGTATAATAAAAGTTATGTGAATGTAGTCTTTCTCTCTCTCTCAAAATATCTTACTGTACAGATTTAACGCATTTTCCATCTTAACTAAGCCCTTGTCACACACCGGAGGTGTAACTTTTGCAGTTTGAGGTGTGTCAGCAAAACGAACATGAGTTTTTTTCCTTCACAATTTCACAGTTAGAAGATTCCTTCTTACTGTAGATCTTAGCAACCTCAGCGTAGGATTTTGTTTCTTTCCTTTTTAAGTTGAGAGTTTTCACCTTTTCAGTTACAGGAAGCACGTTATAGCTTCTCTTTGGCATATGTCAATTGGCAGAATCACTATTCTTGGGCTTTGGGGCCATTAAGTAAAATAAATGTTACTTGAACGCAAGTGCTGTGATACCTAGACAGTCAATCTGAGAACCAGATGGCTACTGAGTGACTAATGGGTAGGAAAAGCATGGCAAGTGGATGATTAACATCCACGGCGGGACAGAGCAGGACAGTGCAAGATTTCATCGGGCTACTCTGAACAGTGTACAATTTAAATCTTACGAATTATTTCTGAAATTTTCCATTTAATATTTTCCCACTGTGGTTGACCCTGCGTAAATGGGAAACTGTGAAGAATGAAACTGTGGATCAAGGGGACTACTGTAATTTTATTGTGTGCATATGACCACGCAATAGTAAATGATGAGAGTTTATGACCCCAATATATCCAACACCAAAGTCTAGCTTTTTGCCACTAAGCTGTACTGTTTCCATAGACAGTAACTTCTTGGGTCTATTTTTATGACTGAAACTCATATGATACGTTGTCCATTGCCCCCTAATTCAGTGGTGTGCCAGAGATAGCTTATACCAGTTCACAAGAGCCAACTGTGCCCATCTTTTCTCCAAATCTTATCAGTGATGTGTTAGTGGCTTGAAATTTGCCATGTCATTGATATTTACACCATGGAAATAGGCAAGCACTACAGATCAGTTTTCTTTTCTGTAAAACTGGTTGTTAATTGTATAGCAATATTGCTGTCCCAAACTCTTAGATTTTTTAATGTACAAAATGCATGGACCTATTGTTTTTCCATCTATTTTGCTTTCTTGTAAATTGACTGATTTTTGATCCAATACTTAAAAACCTATCCAGAATACTTAATTTGCATTAATCCACATGGTGTCTTCATATTGACCTGATATTTTATGAGAATAAAGTCAAAACATTCACCAAGACCCCTGTTTTTAATTTAACCGCTGGTTTCATTACTGTTGTTTGTTATGATTTATTTATAAACAAATTACTCTTAATTATGGATTTTGATCACTTTTTCTAAAATTTATTAGTCAACCTGGACTGCCATTGCTATGCTTTTTCTGCTTCAAGTATGTATGCCTCTATACCTCCTTTTAGGGACTGGGATTATATTTACTTTCCCTCGCTTGTTTTCCCTTTCCTTTAAACTTGTCAAGTATGTAGTTCATATTTTCTCTAATTAGTCTCATGTTTTCTCTAGCATTCATTATTGGCTTATTATAATTATGTTCTGCTCAATTATTTATTGTCAGGGAAGAGCCTCAGGCCCATAATGAACAACAAGGACTAAAACATTCAACAACTACATAAATAACAAAGTAGACAGTGATCTGAGTGAGACCGTTCTTAGTATTATTCGTAGCACAGCACACAGCAAGAGTACCAACATGGTAGCGCTAATTTCCTTGCCCCCAAGTCTCACAGGCAGTGCAGTGAACCCAGTGTGCAGTGGATTGTGCTTCAGGAGAGGAACATGGCGCCAAGGGCACAGCATCTTTTACAGCAAAGAGAAAACAAGCCAGTGTCAGTGCCGATAATTACAGTGGGCAACGGATGTGCCAAAAAACAGCCTCCATCTCAATGGCAGGCATTCCATGGCCCACTCTCCTTCCCATATAAACATATAACCCAGAGGGCACGGGTTACTCCAGTTCAGGATTTGTCGTTGAACTTGATTTAGATTACTATTGCTTGGGTTTGGTTAAGCACCACGGATGGTGTCCCCAAGTAGTCACAGACTTGCTTCTCATACCTGGTTGTTAGGTTGTTTGGGCTTCAGAAGACACATGTGCATTTGTATCAGTCATACTGAAACAGGTTGTGACAGCCTATGTGTCTGTCATAAATGGAGGGGAGGTCCACAATGGGAGCCGTTGACAGTAACGTTGAGTACAGAAAAATAATTCGTGTATAGTCATGCCCACATGAGTTTTCCTGTTCCCATAGCATGTGTACAGGGACCATAAACCCAGCAGAGGACCAGCTTGCCAGCTTAGATGCTGCTTAACTCAGGCAGATCACAGGATTGCTTTGCCAGGTTGTGGTGCTAGATCTAGGAGACAAGGATAATAGTAAGCATTTTTCTCTCCCCACACTTGTAAGGATCTAAGCTTGTCTTCCCCCTTAGGTGCCAGAGTTGTTTTCCTCCCTCCAAAGCCACATAGTTTCTTCTAACTTAGAAGCCACTTCTCCTTCCCGTTGCCCAGCCTGATGGGTCAGGCATCAAGGGGCATGGGGCACAATGGCAGAACTTGTAATGACCCAGTGTGCCCCCATCACTTTCCAAGTGGGCTACTGTAAGGATGCTTTAGAGTTTACTCATTCAACCAGCTGCTCAATTTGCTTGTGGTCTGTGATCTGTCCTGCCTAATAACTGGAACCAGGTAGAGTTCAAGCAGTAGGTTGCAGTCACCCAAACCCTGTTAACTAATTGCTACCCTAAGTTGAAACTAGTCAGGCCTCCCAGATGGAGAGTCAGTGGGGGGGGAAAAAAAAAAAGAAGAGGGGCGATTGAGTATTGTCAGATTGTTGGGATCACAGATAAATAGATCTGGTCTCCCCATTCTATTTCCCATCTTCCCTCTGAGTTTACCCAAGCAGTTATTCCAAAGGGCACGTTCCCTTGTTGGGAATAGCTGTATTTAATGCGCTTACTAAGATGTTCATCCACAATGCTGACAACATGTTCTGTCCAGAAACCTTTTTCAGTCAGGTATTTAGATATCCATTCCTCCATTCCTCTGGGTGATTATGCCAGTATTCTTAGAATAAGGGTGTGAAATGTTTATCAAATACCATGTCTATTGCTGGGTTCCTTTTGCCATGAGGAGGATGCCACTATCCTATGTTGAAATATGGATATACAGAATATACAGAAACATAGCATACCTTAGTTTCTAACGTTACTATGGTGTGGCTGTAGCTGGAGTACCTGTCAATGGCCTTTAGACCCTAGTGGTAGCAATGAGGTAGCAGCAGAGGATCAATGTAGTCTGTTTGCCAGAAACAGGCAGGATATTTGGCCTATGAACCCTGCCTGGGGTATAAGACTTAGTGTCCTCTTAGGTACAGAGAGACCTTAGACACACCCCTAGCCCTCCTTTTCTTTAAAGGCTGTCAAATCAGGATACCGATGTGCTGGGTCAGGCAGAGGAAGTACTGAAGGAATATTTTGATCTAAGGTTGCCACCTAGATTCTTACTTCCTCCAGTAGACCTTCATGGAAGAATCTGGTTCTATAGAGGCACTTTCAGTTTTATTGGTCTTGGAGAAGTCTTTCTGGGCAGGCCGTGACATAGTCATTAAAATAGAAATCCAAAGTAGGAAGCCTTATTGTGGACCATGATGCTGTCTCAACTAAATTGGATGCATAGTTGGAAGCATAGGGTTGAGTGTGAGCTGCCCCAGGTGCTGCCATTCACCTTCTAAGGGCATCATCCTTCATTCCCTCACTTTTTTTTTTTTTTTTTTTGGACACTTTCCCTTAGTGGATTTCAAGATAATTCTTCCTAGCCTAGCCTTCTCATAGCATCTCAGATGTTCTCCATATATTTTCTCCGAGGATTAAATACCCACTTATTCTGAACTGGGTCCACCTGTTCCCTTACTGATTTAATTGAATGATGTGTTATACTTAATAGATTGCTTTAGGAGTGACTCAGAACTAACGGGTAGAACAAAAAGGAAAGGAGATGAGCTGTGGGGAAAACTCCAAAACCGACTTGGATGTACACTTAATTTAGAGTGTATATTGCCATAGCCACCTGAATAGTGACTATCATACTATGCAATAACCCCTGTCTGATTGATTGCTTTGGCTCAACAATTTTTGGATAAACATGTTCAGCACAAACTGCTTACATGCATTTTTTTTTACTAAATAAAGACAATGGTTATTTTGTCAAGATCAGGTCCCCTCAAATATTCACTTCAGAGAGAGAAAAATAGCTTATTCATTGATTTCAGAGTTGTCTGATCCCTTACCAGCCCTGAAAGTACTATTTTTATGGTCTTTCAAAGCCCTAATGTCTTTAGGACAACAGTAAAAAACTATAGACTATGTACCATCCACAAATCAGAAATATAAAAATATAGACTATGCGCCATCCACAAATAAAAAACATATTTATAAATCTTTACCCACACAGTAGAGAGGAAAGAAAACCTATATGTGGGGACCAAGATTTCCTGAAGTGGAGGTGAGGAGTGACAAAAGAGAAAGAGACCCTACCATTTGTAATGTCTCAGGGAAGAAGAAAGGGCACCTACGTGGCATAAGGAGAACAGGTGGGGTCAGGGCTGGGGAACTACCTAGGGCAGCTTCATGGGGCAGTTTTAGCCCCAGAAGAGTCTAGAACAATCAGAATGAATTGGATAAAATAGTTATTTCTCCTTGAATATTATAGGACCAATTTATTAATAAAAGTTTGTTAACTTGTTAAAACTGCTCTAATTAATACAAATGTTATAACTGAAATACTTCTGACCCTGGGGTGTCACAATATTTAACAATTAATAATGCATGGCCAGTGACCAACCAGGACCTTGGTCACAGTGTTGGAGCCCCTTTATGCAGCTGGGTGTTGACCCTTTCAAATTTTGGGAGCCTGGAGATGTCAAGGTACGTCTAAGGGAGGGGCTAATGATGGGGAAAGGGGGCACTCAGGAGGTACTGGGCAGTGGCTATATAATAACTTATATGGACATATTTCTGTATGTCATAAAGCACTGTGGCTATATTAATGTGTCGTGTTTGGTTATTAATGGGTTCTAACTCAAAAATTCCATCTCCAGGATTTTTCTCAGAGGAAATGAGCCCAAATATTGAAAATACTATGTGTGTGATGATAGTCAATGTGATAATTCATAGATCGTAGGACAACTGGGAATAACCTGTATGTTCCATAGGGGACTATTTAAGTTTTGATGTATTTAATCAATAGTATATTATGCAGCTTATAAAATGATGGTTATGAAAGCTTTATGATAACTTTATGCAAATGCCTATAATACATTGTTGAGTTATAACACTGTGTTTGTGTGTTGTACATAACTATTTAAAATATACATATGACCCTGAGAAAGCCATAATTCAAAAAGAGTCATGTACCACGATGTTCACTGCAGCTCTATTTACAGTAGCCAGGGCACGGAAGCCACCTAAGTGTCCATCAATAGATGAATGGATAAAGAAGATGTGGCGCATTTATACAATGGAATATTACTCAGCCATAACAAGAAACTAAATTGAGTTATCTGTAGTGAGGTGGATGGACCTAGAGGTTGTCATACAGAGTGAAGTAAGTCAGAAAGAGAAAATCAAATACCATATGCTAACACATATATATGGAATCTTAAGAAGAAAAAAAAAGGTTCTGAAGAACCTAGGGGCAGAACAGGAATAGAGACGCAGACATAGAGAATGGACTTGAGGACACGGGGAGGGGGAAGGGTAAGTTGGGATGAAGTGAGAGAGTGGCATAGACATATATACACTACCAAATGTAACATAGATAGCTAGTGGGAAGCAGCCGCACAGCACAGGGAGATAAGCTCTGTGCTTTGTGACCACCTAGAGGGGTGGGATAGGGAGGGAGATGCAAGAGGGAGGAGATATGGGGATATATGTATATATATATATATATATATATATATATATATATATATATAGCTGATTCACTTTGTTATATAGCAGAAACTAACACACCACTGTAAATTAATTATACTCTGATAAAGATGTAAATAAATAAATAAATAAATAAATAAAATACAACAGAAATCCAAGATTATAGTCAATAGGCCATAATAACCTTCTGGATTACACTGTAATTATTTTTGTTGTTGTATTAATCAAATTTGAAGAATAATAGAGTAAATGTTTACTTGTAGGAGACATTAATTTACAGGAATTATGAAAAGAAAGCTAATAAAAGCCAATAATCCTTGAATGAAATTTAGGAATTGTTGGAATCTGGGCATGGATCCTGAAGAAAGGCCAACTCCTAAAACAGGCAATGATTTGTACTTTTTTCAGAAAATCAAAACAAACACTATCCTAATAGTAGGCTCTATATTTTTAAATAGATTTCCAAGTATGTTTCAAACAGAATTCTTCTACGTAAAAATCCAACTGTTAACTACTAAGTTCACAAAATACGTAGATGTTTGCTTGCTAAAAGCAAAAAGCATTTGTTCTCAAAGTCTGTTGCTTGAGTAACTGTAAATAAGTGTCATTCATTCAAGACTCTCTACCTAACATTCAGCTTCGAGGGGGAAGTGTAAGCTGGGACGAAGTGAGAGAGTGGCATGGACATATATACACTACCAAATGTAAAATAGATAGCTAGTGGGAAGCAGCTACATAGCACAGGGAGATCAGCTCGGTGCTTTGTGACCACCTAGAGGGGTGGGATAGGGAGGGTGGGAGGGAGACGCAGGAGGGAGGAGGTATGGGGATATATGTATACGTATAGCTGATTCACTTTGTTGTAAAGCAGAAACTAACACACCATTGTAAAGCAATTACACTACAATAAAGATGTTAAAAAAAAACCCATACATATGGATACAGTAGCAACTTGTTTTCTGTTACTTGCTCTCTGGGGTTCTATTAAGTGTGGACTCAGTGGAAACTCCAAAACCTTTTTCACATACACTTGAGTTAAACCAAATATTCTCAAACTTGTGCAGTGGGTTACAAAATAATTTAAGGACTGAATTTTAAATTGATCTTTATGAAACTGTCTTGCATGTTTGAGCCCACTGTTCGAGACAGCCATATTCTATTTTTTTTTAAATTTTATTTATTTTTGGCTGCGTTGGGTGTTTATTGCTGCGTGCGGGCTTTCTCTAAAAAATGAGAGCGGGGGCTACTCTTCATTGCGGTGCGCGGACTTCTCATTGCGGTGGCTTCTCTCGTTGCGGAGCACCAGCTCTAAGCGAGCGGGCTTCAGCAGTTGTGGTACAGCCATATTCTATTAGCATAGGTATTCTGCCACCAAAGCCAAAAGCCTAGGATTCATTCTTATTTGTTCTCTGCCCTTTATCTCCTGATCTAGTACCTCCAGTCTCCATCAGCAGCATCTTCAAAATCTATCCTGAATCTGCCCTCTCTCCCAGCTTCCACTACCACCATCCTCTTCTAAGCTGCGCCCATATCCTGTCTTGGTGCCTGTCATAGTCTACCAGCTTCCACCCCCCCCCCCCCCCATGTCCAGTGCCCCC
>NW_006793498.1:2869376-2886542 GCF_000442215.2 Lipotes vexillifer | reverse complement strand
ACGCATACGCCCTTTTTGGCCAAACAAGCAAGCTTGCAATGGAAATCTGCACTACAATGAACTCTCACGCCCCCCCCCCCCCCCCCCCCACCATGTCCAGTGCCCACAAGCTGTTTTCCACATAACAGCTGGGGTGAGCCTTCTGACATGTCAACCACCTCTCATCACTCGCCTGCTTAAAACTGTCCCATGGCTCTCTACTACTCTTAGAATGAAATTCAGATTCCTTGCCAAGGCCTGTGTCTCTTGCCTGACTTGGCCCTTGTCTACATCTATAATCTCATCTTTCCCCATTCTCCCCTCACATGTGATACCCCTTCAGCCACTCTCTCTGGTTTCCTTCCCTAAAGCACATCAAGCTCATCCTGCCTCCAGACATGTGCCCCAACTGTTTCTTCTACCTGAAAGATGTGCCCCCAGAGCATTCAGCCACCGGCTTCTCCTTGTAATTCAGGTCTTAGCCAAGTTAGTCGGTATTTTTACATTGTCAAAACTTGTAGGCATTTTATATGTAGGACTCTTCACATTGTGCAAATGTTTCGGAGTATCTGCTTCTAACAGGAAGCAGCTGAAGAGAGAGCATGAAAATACTTTCTCCTCATTGGCTTGATACATGTATTTTTTTCTGATAAATTACTTCTGTGGCCTCTCATTTTAAGAACAGTTGGAAGGTAGGAAAAATTGTTCTCTGAGCATTATTGTTGCATCTGTCAACAAGCATGCATTTACTGCAGGACTTTATTTAAGCCATTTAAAAAGGGGTCAAACTGTGTGTGTAATAGGAGGGACAAAAGAGGAGTGAAATGTATGTGGCTGCTTGAAGTTTCATATTGCTGAGCTTCCAGCAGAGAAAGCTTGAGATACGTGCTCTCCTCTCTGAGAAGCTGCTAGAATGGTGAGCATGGTAGAAACTGGACGAAAGGTAATGAATACATTTATAAATTTGCATCTGTGATTGTGTATTTTCAATTTAAATATGTATACCATTGTTGCATTGATCATGCTAATCAACATTGTATTTATTGCTGTTTTTATTACTAATCATATGATTACTAAATATCAGATGATAATTTTGTTGTACCATAAGTCATTTTTTTCTTAAGGTTTGAAATACAAAATAGACATTTAAGTTTGTATGTAAAGGCACTTTAAAAGGGGAGGCACATTTAATTCTGATGAGTAGAGGCTTCCTGGATATTGTGAGTTTGTCATACCTAGAAATCTCAGAAATCCCATCCACTTTCTTCACTGTGACTTTCTTCTTTTTGCCTCTGCTCCTTAACCTCTTCTTATATCATCTCAAAATTTGTAGGATGTTGGAGTTTTATAGAACATTAGTCATATTCCATAGGCTCTCATTTCAGAGGTGAAGAAACTGCCATTTGAAAAGGATGTAGGGTCACGTTAACATATCTATTAAGAGTATATAATATAGGTGTGACATTAGAAAGATGGTAGAAAAGGAAGCCCCAAAACTTCTTTCCCCCTCCCCAGACACCAACTGGACCAAATCCTGTTGTAAGAAATCCAGAAACCAGTTAAGAGGCTCCTTCACCCCAGGTGAACATCAAATCACCTACACACACTCATTATACTGCCTCCCTTCAACTCAGTGTGTGATCAAGAGAAAATTCCCAGCACCTGGCTTCTCCCTGGAGGAAGGAAAGAAAAAGGACTGCTTATGCAGTGTTCAGACTTGGTTTTGGGAGTGGCGAAGCTGCCAGAGGAACTGGCTTCTGTGTTGCCTGAATCTAAGCACTGACAGGAAAGGGCACCAGGTTGGGGGCCACTGAAAACAAAGGCACATATTTTGGCAGACATCCACTCACTTTCAGAGTCCCTCCCTCTGGCTCAGTGCAGAATATGTGGGAGAAAATATGCAACTTCCAGACTCTCTCTGGTGAGGAAATAAGATGGAGCATGTGTTCAGCATCTTAGGGGTGGCCTGAGAGACTACTTTCTGTCTCATTTGTCTAGGAGCCATAATAGGGCCTGGCATACTTTGGATACCCGGAGGTTGCTGAGACCAAAAGAGAGATGGGGAGCTTGCTATTGCTCCAGATGACCTGTGATACAGCAGACAGAGGCTGACATGGCTTGGTGGACTCGCCCTTGGTGGGGATGGGGGGGAGAGGATGAGAGGAGTAGAGCATGCATCCCATGTTCTAATTTTCAAGAGGCTGACTGAGGGACTGATGGCAGTCTTGTGTGACTTGGAGAACTGATGGGACCTTGGCATAATCTAGAAGCCTGGGAACCATAGAAATAAGAGAGAGCTGGGTGGCTTGTGGCAACCTCAGAGAACTTGGGGTTCCACAGACAGATGCCAGAAAGTGGAAGAGATTATGATCTCCTAAAAAAAACTGGAAAATCACTCTAATTCATAATTTACATGTGTAACTTGGTAAAAGACACATCCACAGAAAAGGTTTGATAGTCTCGCACAATCTTTAACTGGGCTTCTTGGTGAAGATCTTTCTCTGTGTGAAGCCAGTCTGTAAAAGCTGGCTTTCTTCCCCCCTCAAAATTGTGGATTGCAACCCAAGGTTACAAGGTATCTGAAGAAAGATGAAAACATGGTTAAATCAAAAGAACAAGATAAATCTCCAGAAACGAACTCTAAAGAAATGGAGGTATATGAATTACCTGACAAAGAACTCAGAGTAATGTCATGAAGATGCTTAATAAGCTCAGGAAAATGATGCATGAACAAAATGAGAATATCATCCAAGAGACAGAAAATGTTAAAAAAAAATTGGGAGAGCTGCAGAAACAAATAGCTGAATTAAAAAAAATCACTAGAGGTGTTCAACAATAGGCTGATCAAGAAGTAGAAAGAATCAGTGGACTATAAGACAGATCACTTTAAGCCATCTAGTCAGGAACAAAAGGAAAAAGAATTTGAAAGGTTGAAGGAAGCCTAAGGGACTTAAGAACATCATCAAGCAGACCAGTATACAAATTATAGAGTCCCAGAAGGAGAAGGTGGGGGGCAGAAAGCTTACTTGAAGAAATAATGGCTGAAAACTGTCCAAATCTGGGGAAGGAAATAAATATCCAAATTCAAGAAGTCCACAGACCCCCAGCTACAATGAAACCAAAAAGTCCATAGTGAGACATATTATAATTAAATTATCAAAGACAAAGGCAAAGAATTTTGAAAGCAACAATAAAAAAGTGACACATCATGTACAAGGGAGCCCCTGTATGTCTATATGCAGGTTGCTCAGCAGAAACTTTGCAGGCCAGAAGGCAGTGGGAATGACATATTCAGAGTGCTCCAGAGAAAAAATGCCAACCAAGAATACTATATCTGGTAAAACTGTCTTTCAAAAATGGAGGAGACATACAGGCTTTCCCAGATAAACAAACTTGATGGAATTTATCACCAATAGACCTGCCTTACAAGAAATGCTAAAGGGAGTCTTTCAAGTTGTAATGAAAGAGTGCTAGACAGCAACATGGAAGCATAGAAAAGTATAAAGCTCACAGGTAAAATAAATATATAGGCAAATACAGAATACTGTACTATTTTAATTCTGGCATAGGAGTTAAAAGACAAATGTATAGAAATAATTATCACTATAAAATATGTTAATGGATATAATATAAAAAGAAGTAACTTGTGATAGCAATATCATAAATGTGGGAAGAATAAAAGTATGTGATTGATGTTAATTTATTATCAACTTAAAACATCTTTTAGCTATCACAATCTATTTTATGTAAGTCCTATTGTAACCATAAAGAAAATATTTATAGAAGATTCAAAAAGGAAAATAAGAATGGATCAAAGCATGACACTACAAAATATCAACAAAGAACCAGGGAAGACAGCAAGAGAGAAAAAGAGGAACACAAGAAACACAAGACAAAACAATCATCAAAATGACAATAGTATACCCTTCCTATCAGTAATTACTTTACATGTAAATGAATTAAACTCTAATCAAAAGATAGAGTGAATGGATTAAAAGAAATCTAACTGTATGCTAAATCACTTTTTTACATTTTATTTTTTTAATTGAAGTATAGTTGATTTACAATATTGTGTTTCAGATGTATAACAAAGTGACTGTTATTTTTTCAGATTGTATTTCATTATAGGTTTTTACAAGTTATATAATTCCCTGTGCTATACAGTGAATCCTTGCTGCTTATCTATTTTATGTATAGTGTTTATGTCTGTTAATCCCATACTCCTAATTTCTCCCTCCCTCCCTCCCTTCTTTCCCCTTTGATAATAAGTTTGTTTTCTATGTCTGTTTTTGTTTTGTATATAGATTCATTAGTAGTATTTTTTAGATTCCACATATAAGTGGTATCATATAGTATTTGTCTTTAACTTCACTAGACATAATATTCTCTAGGTCCATTCATATTGCTGCAAATAGCAATATTTCATTCTTTTGTTTGTGGCTGAGTAATACTTGATTTTGTGTGTGTGTGTGTGTATATATATCTCACATCTTTTTAAGGCAGTAGTCTGTTGATAGGCATTTGAGTTGTTTCCATGACTTGGGTATTGTAAATAGTGCTGCTATGAATATTTGGGTGCATGGCTAAATCACTTTAGATTTAAGGACATACATAGGCTGGAAGTGAAAGGATGGGAAAAAAAATTCCATGCAAATGGTAACCAAAAGAGAGCAGAAGTAGTCATAGCTGTATCAGATAAAATAGACTTTAAGTCAAAACTGTCACAAGAGACAGATAAGTACTTTACATAATAATAGTCAACCCACCAGGAAGCTGTAACAAGTGTAATAAATACGTATTCACTCAACATTAGAGCACCCAAATACATGAAGCAAATATTAACAGAACTAAAGGGAGAAAGAGACAGTGACATATAGTAATAGTAAAAAATTTCAACATCCCACTTTCAAGAATGAATAGAAAGAACATGCAGACAGAAGATCAAAATGGAAACAGAGGACTTGAACAATGACATGTACAGAACATTCCACCCAACAGCAACAGGATACACATTCTTAAGAACACACAGAACATTCTCCAGGATAGATCATATGTTAGGTCAAAAGCCAGTCTCAAGAAATTTAAGAGGGTTAAAATCTTACCAAGTATATTTTCCTACCACAGTACAATGAAACTAGAAATCAATAAGAGAATGAGAAGTGGAGCGTTCACAAATAAGTGGAATTAAACAGCATGCTTTTGGACAACCAGTGGGTCAAATAAAAAATCAAAGGGAAATTAAGAGATATCTTGAGACAAAGGAAAACAAAAACAATGTACCAAAGCATATGGAATGTGGCAAAAGCAGTACAAGAGGGAAGTTTATAATGATGAATGCCTACATCAAAAAAGAAGACAGATCTCAAGCATCCTAACTTTACATACACTTCAGGAAACTTGAAAAAGAACAAGCCAAGCCCAAATTTAGCAGAAGGAAGGAAATGATAAAGATTGGAGAAGAAATAAATGAAATGAAGAACAGAAATGCAATAGAAAAGATCAATGAAACTTAACACTTGGTTTTGTAAAAAGATAAGTAAATTGACAGACCATTAGCTAGGTAACCAAGAAAAAAAGGACTCAAATGAAATAAAATCAGAGATGAAAGAGGAGACATAACAACTGATGTCATGGAAATGAAATGGATTGTGAGACTACTATAAACAATTATACAATAACAAATGGGATAACCTATAAGAAATGGATCAGTTCCTAGAAACAACCTACCAAGACCGAATCGTGAAGACATAGAATCTCTGAACATACCTGTAACTAGAAAGGAGATTGAATCAATACTCAAAAAGCTCCCAATGAGAAAGGCCTAGAACCAGATGGCTTCACTGCAGAATTCTTCCAAAAATTTGAAGAATAATGACAGTCCTTCTCAAACTTTTCCAAATAACTGAAGTGGAGGAAACACTTCCAAACCAACTTTTTGAGGCCAGCATTACCTTGACGCCAAAGCCATACAAAGACACTACAAAAATATAACACTACAGGACAATATCCCTGATGAATATTGATGTAAAAGTTCTCAACAAAATACTTGCAAACCAAATTCAAGAGTACATTAAATAAATAATACACCACGACCAGTGGGATTTATCCTTGGGATACAAGAATTGCTCAACGTAAAAAACAAACAACCACCCCCCCACAAAATCAGCATGGTATACCATGTTAAGAGAAGGAAGGGTAAAAATTACACGACTTAAACATAAATCCTGAAACTGAAACTCCTATAAAAAAAAACAGTGTAAAATCTTGATAACATAGTCTTTGCAATGATTTCTTAGAAATAACGCCAAAAGCACAGGGAGGGCTTCCCTGGTGGCGCGGTGGTTGAGAGTCCGCCTGCCGATGCAGGGGACACGGGTTCGTGCCCCGGTCCGGGAAGATCCCACATGCCGCGGAGCGGCTGGGCCCGTGAGCCATGGCCGCTGAGCCTGCGCGTCCGGAGCCTGTGCTCCGCAACAGGAGGGGCCACAACAGTGAGAGGCCCGCGTACCGTAAAAAAAAAAAAAAAGCACAGGCAACAAAAGCAAAAATAGACAGGTGGGAGTGTATCAAGCTAAAAAGCTTCTGCAAGGCAAAGGAAACATTCAAAAAAGTGAAAAGGCAGCCAGTGGAATGGGAGAAAATATTTGCAAATCATTGGATAAGGGGTTAATACACAAAATAAGGAACTCATATAACTCAATAGCAAAAAACAACCCAATTTAAAAAAGGAGAAACTGAATAGATACTTCTTTGCATACCTATTGGATGGCCAATAGGTATGTGAAAGGTGCTCAACATCGCTAATCATCAGGGGAATGCAAATGAAAACCGTAAGATAGCACTTCACACCTGTTAGGATGGCTATTACATATTAAACAAAAAGTGTTGGAGAGGATACGGAGCAAAGGGAACCGTTGCACACTGTTCTTGGGAATGAAAAATGGTGCAAGTGCTATGGAAAACAATAAGTGATTCCTCAAAAAATTAGAGCTGCCATATGATCCAACAATCCACTTCTGGGTATTTATCCAAAATAATTCAAAACAAGATCTTGAATAGATATGTGCATACTCGTGTTTATTTCAACACTGTCCACAGAAGCCAAGAGATGGAAACCACCTAGATATCCATCAGTAAATGAATGGGTAAAGAAAATTTGGCATAGATACACAGTAGAATATTATTCAACTTTAAAAATGAAAGAAATCCTGTCACATGCTACAACGTGAATGAACCTTGAGGACATTACACTAAGTGAAGTAAGCCAGTCACAGAAGGACAAATACTACATGATTCCACTTTTATGAGTTATCTAAACTAGTCAGACTCATAGAAACAGAAAGTAGAACGGTGGATGCCAGGGGCTGGAGGTGAGGGTGGAGTTCGAGGGGCAGTGGAGTTCTGTGGATATAGTTTCAGTCACGCAAGTAGTTCTGGAGATCTGCAGTCCAACAATGTGCATATAGCTTAACAAGACCGTGCTGCACAGTTAAAAATTTAGGTAGATTTCACGTTGTGTTTTTTACCACAATAAAATAGAGTGAGAACACAGCATCTATCATTTTTGTCACTCTTCCTACCCTGTCTGTACCAGATTTCTGGGAAAACCAGAAAACAAAGGAAAGACAGTGGAAACATGTTCAGTTTGGGGCCTGAAGATTGAAATATTGGGTATGACCAGATTTCTTGATGTCCCCAGTTTAGGAAAACCTGTGATTAATAACTTGTAGTACTAGTATTCATGTTGTTAGTGATTTCAGTTTTAAAACAAATAATTTTGCTCCTTAAAATATGTAGAATTTTAATATACAATATTATCTATAGAAACACTATAGAGAGTATTATATGCAATATATAGCAGTGTATGCTTTATATAAAGTATTTATACTTTATTTTTTAAAGTTTAGTTTTTGCAAAGCACATAAAATTATTTTTATATAGCAGAATAAGGCTTTCATGTAAGGGTATGATTGTACCATTTTATATTAATATTAAAAGTGTATTAGTGTGCTTATTTCACTTGCCAATATATAGTCTATATACCATACAATATATTTTATAGGTTGAATATATTTTTACATATAAATACACACTTTTATATAATATAGAAGATACTTTCTGGGGGACAGTAATGAGGGACAAATAAGAGGAAAATAGGGGAGCAGAGTCTGTCTGAAATTAGAAGTAAGTGCTCTTCCCTTTACTTTGATGGTGATGGAGGAAGGTGTGATTGCTTTGAGGTGGGAAGGGGAGGTACAGGAGAAGCATCATTAGAGCATTCCTAGACAGGCGTGTTCACCATCCCTTGTCCTGAGGAGGGGCAGTGTGGTAGGATAGATGTTGGCTCTGGGCACCAGGAAATGTGGCCCTTGTCCCACACTCTGCCATCAGCCAGCTAAGGCACATGGGAGCAGTTCCCAAACCTGGATTCCTCATCTGTAAAATGAGGAAATTAATCTATCTGACTTCTAGATTGATTTCCTTGTTTCTTCATCACGGTGTCAGTTTCAAATATGTTTTCCCCTTTTCAGACAGTATCCTGATTTTGACTTAGTAAATATGGCTACCAAACTTCTTAGGTCTGTCCCCAGACTGAATCTTTGATCTTTTGTCACTTCTGTAAAACCCAGGAGAACTCTTTCCTCTCGTTGTAGTGTCTGAGATACAGATTTGGCCAGAAGGAAGGAGGGAACAGAGCTGTGATGAGCTGCTTTTAGCAGCATCACTCGGGTATCAGGCTGTGTCGCTGGGTGAGTGCTGGTGACAGGAATGGTCTTTTGCAGAGAACACCAAATGAATCCCTAGAAGGGAGGATTCTGCCATTTAACCCCTCTCTTCTGCTGAATTTTCCTCGGGGTGTAACTTGTTAGTATCCATTGTTGATCATCTGCAGGTTTTCACACCAATGCATGTGAGAATGTGTCTTACAGAGATGGGCAAGGGCAGAAGGACCCTGTATGGAGTTTGGCAGAAATTCAGGGCCTCTGAGCCCATGTACTGTAAGATCATCATTAAAAAAACAAACAGTTACCAAGCACATACTGTAAACTAGGCGTTATGCAAGATACCCTCCCTTATATTCACTCCTTATTTTGCTGGTCCAACTGTATGTTCAGTTCTTTTTCTACTGCAGTGTTTGCCTAACATTCGAATGTCCCGAACTATGGCAGATACTGTCCACCTTGTTTTCATCGTCCAGATCCTAACTCATAGCCTCTTCCTCACAACACCTCTGCATTACTTCTACCTCAGTGGGACCTTTTCTGTATTTTCAGTTTTATCTGATGGTTTGACACACAAGCACATTTATCCCCAGGAAGGTCCTCAGGCTTGAGAACCCTTCGAGTGTAGTGATAGGAACTTTATCTTGTGGGTCGTGACTTCCATGTCAGAAAAGTCCTGCTAAGGAGCATGTTGTTGACCTCACATCTATTAATCAACTGGAAGGTGTTTTTTTTACTGAGTACATTCTCAGGGGCTGAGATTATTGTCACTGTGATATCATTTTAGATTAAATATGCATTCATATTTTTAAAAATCTTGAAACAGTCTACTCTCCCCTGAAAAAATAACCGTGACATCAAAGAGCTAACTTAGATATCTGTCAATGAGTTTATCATCGTATCATATCTTAATTTTTCCTCCTTGGAAACTGAAATCATGACATTTCTGTAACCCATAGCATTTTTCTGAGTGATCATAAATGTAAAGTCTAGATTAAAGGTGAAAACTGAGATTGAGTTTTTGGATTGGATTTAATTAGTATGAAATTAATTTGTCTTCTGATAGACTTGAGAGAAATGTAATCATTTGTTAAATGGAGCTTGAATGATTATATTTTCCAGGCTGTTTTAGAATAAGCTACAAATGATAATACCTAGCATTTATTATTACTTTGCTTTTTATAGTCACTAAGTATTTTCACAGCTCTAACCTCGTTTAGATATGGTTTCTGTTCTCACAAAGCTTACATTGAATAATTTGGGAAGAAAAACTAACCTGTGGAGCTACTAGAGAATAAGTGATATTGAATAAGAATCTACACATCATAGAGCAGACAAAGGCCAGTTGAGGTTGAATAAATCCCATTAAATGAGAATCAGCCTACTCCTGCCTCAGGTTGGCTTTGTAAAACATGTGTTAGTTGAACTTCCTAGACTCAGACCAGAGAACTATTATCCTAGCTCACAAATCCTAGATTTGTAAGAATGGCAGAGGTTGTTTGCACTCTCCAGATAGAGAACATGCCTATACCTAGTCCCCTTTGATTGATTCACTCAGTTGTATAAGCCAGAGACACGTGCAATTATGGAATAAAATCATTGCCAGAAGAAACACTGAGATTAATAAATTCACTCTTAGGGGGAAAAATGTATGAATTGTTCTGCTTGCTTTATATTATTTTGTTTCTATTTGCCTCCATCATGATGCTGGATTCTCCCAAAAGAACCCCTTGAAGATCTTGCAGTTTGTTATGTTTTCCATCAGTTTCCTAACTGCAAAGGCTCATTACCTCAAGTGATACCATTTATTGCTCGTGGGAAATGTGTGCAGCAGGAGAATTCAGACTCAGAATTAGCACAAGTTTGCGCCGGGAAAAATGGGGATTCATTTATAAGTTCTCTTTTTTTTTTTTTTTTTCCTGCGGTACGCGGGCCTCTCACTGTTGTGGCCTCTCCCGTCGCGGAGCACAGGCTCCGGACGCGCAGGCTCAGCGGCCACGGCTCACGGGCCCAGCCGCTCCGCGGCACGTGGGATCCTCCGGGACCGGGGCACGAACCCGCGTCCCCTGCATCGGCAGGCGGACCCTCAACCACTGCGCCACCAGGGAAGCCCCCTGATATTGCTTTTGAGAGGCTTTTTACCTTTGGAAGACTGATCGCTTTTACACTGATTTACTTATTAATACTTTATTTCTCATTCAAGTGCGTTTGCTTCTGATGTAAAGATCTGATGCTATATATGTGAATTTTGACTGTTCTGAATTCACATACATATCTTTCTTTGTTGTCAGATTATTTAATCAATTGATTTTATTGATGCTGTATCACTTAGGATAGGGAAAGTTAGACTGTAGTAACAAACAACCTCTAATATTTTTTTGATGAGCCAATATTGATACATTATTATTACCTAAAATCCATAGTTTACATTAGGGTTCACTCTGAGTTGTTCATTCTGTGGGTTTTGGCAAGTGCACAATGACACACATACATCATTACAGTATCATACAGAATAGTTTCAACTGCCCTAAAATTCCGTGTGCTCACTTTATTCATCCCACCCACGCACAACCCCCTAACAACCACGGATCTTTTACTGTCTCTATAGTTTAGCCTTTTCCAGAATGTCATGTCGATTGTAGCCTTTACACATTGGCTTCTTTCACTTAGCAATGTGCACTTAAGTTTCCTTCATTGTCTTTTCATGGCTTCATAGCTCATTTCTTTTGAGCACTGAGTAGTATTTCATTGTCCAGACGTACCACAGTTTATCCATTCACCTACTGAAGGACATATTGGTTGCTCCCAAGATTTGGCAGTTAGGACTAAAGATGCTATAAACATTCATGTTCAGGTTTTTGTGTGGATGTATGTTCTCAACTCATTTGGGTAAATACCAAGGAGCATGATCGCTGGATCATATGATCAAATTTCAATATTTCAGAGCAAAAAATTTAGTTTTTGCTCAAACTACTTGTTCATCTTGAATTCGATTGGGGGGCTCTGATGTGTTCTTCTCATTTAGCAGCTCAGGCTCAAAAGCACCTCTCAGTGGTCATTGGGTTTCCACGATCAGCACAGCAGAAGAAGCAGAGAAAGAGCTTTAGAGGGTCTTAATACTAGTAGTTCAGTACTCTAGCCTGGAAATGATCCACATCATCTATGCTCACTGGTCACATGGCCTCACCTGCGCAAAAGGGAGCCAGGAAATTCAGTTTTCCAATTTCCCAAAAGATAGCTGAATATCCAGATAGCTGGATTTCGGTGAGCAGCAGTAATAAGTACTACATTCTGCCCATATGTCCATCAGCTATTTGGTTTACTCTTCTAAGTACATATGAAGTACACTCAGCCCTCTCTTAGGATCACAACCCCAAAGTCCCATTTATTCATGGCATCAAACTCAAAGCTCAGGATCGCTGGATTATGCATAGGAGTCTCCACACCAGGAGTTGGGGATATGGCCATCATCTCTGGGTGGAGTTATGGGGATGGAGACTGTCACTAATTAGGCTTGTTGGATGGAGCTCCCGCTCTGTTGCTCTCCATAGCCCTTGGCTTCAGCCTCTGGGGGATTCTTGTTTTTCTAATATCCTTTTTGATCACATAGGAAGTAGGGATTGGATGGTACCTCCTCTTGTGCTCTGAGCAGCCTTCTCAGCCCTTTTTTTTTTTTTTGCTTTAGATGTTTGAAACCCCAAGTCTTTTAGGTTTCATGGTCTTGGTTTGTTTTGGCAATCCAGTTCTGTTTATAGCTTAGGTTTTTTCTTATTTTAATCCAATCACCAAAATGTGCTAATAGCCACACTGACAGTTGTTTTCTAGGTATTTTCCCTGGATTTGCTGTATAGCTCTGCTTTCTTACTCTTCTGCCTCTTTTAGTGTAATTGTGAATTCCATGGACCTACTGGGCTTCTTGGACAGACACATTCCTCCAGCCTACTTTTTGCTGAGCCGTTTTTTCTCGACATTCACAATTTACTGGATGCCACCTAAATCTGTTCAGAGATTTTAACTATGGGTGAGACAGCTAAACTCAGTTTAATTCTTGCCGCAGTGTGGAGCTCTAGCTGGCATTTATTACTAAAGACATTTCTCAGTTTTTTCCCTCATTCATGAGGCGTGAGAAGTGGTGGCCTCTTTCAAACTTAGAAGTTTCTGCATTTGTGGACTCTCTCCGTTTCCTAATATTTTTGCTTGCAGTGTGGCTTATTCTTTACTGATTTCATCTCTTTCTTGTAATAGTTACGTAATGGGTGGAGTTGTATTCTGCCCAAAGGATACATTGAAGTTCTAACCCCCTAGTACCTCCCCCTCTCAAAGTACCTTATTTGGAAATAGCATCTTTACAGAGGTAATCGAGTTAAAGTCATTAGGATGAACTCTAATACACTCCAACATGTGTCCTTATAAAAAGGGAAAATTTAGACACAGAAACCATGTGAGGATGAAGACAGAGCTCAGAGTGATGCATGTACAAGTCAAGGAACCACAGATTGTCCACAAGACACCAGAAGCTAGCACGGAGGCATGAAAAAGATTCTCCCTCTCAATACTGAGGAGGAACCAACCCTGTCAACACCTTGATCCTGGACTTCTAACCTCCAGAACTGAGACAATACCTTTCTATTGTTTAAGCCACCCAGTTTGTGATAGCTTGTTGTGGCAGCCCTAGCAAACTAACACACCCTGTAAATGAAGCCAACGACGTTAAGAACATACTATACCGTTCTGATTTCTAACCACTTCTGGAGACACATGTTCACTAAGTATATTTGTCAGCTTTCCAAACTATCACAGATAATTATTTTGTCAGATGTTATCACTGAACAATGTGGATCACCATATTCCTGGTACCAATTTCTGCTTTCATTCAGGGTAGTTTATGCTGCTGTAACTAACCCTAAAGTCTCAGCTCAAATGGTGACGGCTTATCCTCCCTTGTGCTACACATCCATCTCAGGCTGACCGGCAGGCTCGGCTCCCTGTGGTTCTCATTCAGGGATCCAGGCTGATGGAGAGTTCATTTCAATGTGATTTCAGGAACACTACAGAAATCAAAAGCCAAAGAATACTTAAAGGTCTCCCACTGACAGTTAAATGCTCCCCTCATTTATAACATTAACCAGAACTAGTCACATGTTATCACCCAACTAAAAGGGAATGGAAAATTTGATCTTTTGCGTTCACAGAGGAAAAGAACAAGATATTAGTGTAACACTGATAAGTACCACCAAAATATCCCTGAAATATTGATGTAGGAACGGCCAGTGTTTCAATTTACTCATTAATTCAATGTTTATCAAGTCCTTACTATACACGTACACTACGATAGGTGCTGGGGATAAATGGTGAGTAAAACTGACCTTTTTTCTTAGGGAATTTATAGCCTGGTGGGGGACATGTATCAAATCATAAAATGTAAAATTGCAGCTGTGATGATTGCTATGAAGAAAGGTTACAAAAACTCTAATGTTGATAATGAAGCGATTTGACCTAGTCAGGAAGGTTAAAAAAAGAAAAAAGATTCCTTAAGGAAATAATGTTTGAGCTGAAGTCTAAAGGATGAGTCATAGGAAAGCAGTTAAAGAGAGTGTTGAGTTTTCAGGAAGAAGAAACAGCATATGCAAAGGTCCTGGAAAGTAGGGAGCATTAGATAGGCAGGGGGTGAAGATGGTTAGCTACAGCATCATTAGAGATGAGGCTGAAGGGATGGGTACACAACATACCTTGTAAGGATTTTTAGGCTATGGAAATGAATTTTGTCTTCATCTCAATGTAAACTGAAATAAGGTTTTAGCAGGAGTGTAGCCATGAGGTGAATTTCTTCTGTTAACAGCTGATGGGTTTTTGCCTCCACTACTCCCAGCAGCTGGGGTTCAAGGTCTTCCCTGAAGCGCTGGGAAGCTCATCTCCATCTCCACCTCACTGGGCTAATGTGTGGTAGAGCCATGATTGGAACCAATCTTGCTGAGTCTGAGTTCAGTTTCTGCTGCTTCTTACCACCAGAAACCCGGGGGTTGAGGCATCAAAGTCAGAGGTGTTTATCAGGGTTTTTCCCCTACCTAGTTTAAAGGGACAGATTCAACCTCACTGTGCCTTTAGCGTGCATTCACCCAGGTAAATTGCACTGATCTGGGTTATCACCCATTTTGTTCTGCTTGAGATCATCTACTCTGGAGGCCACCAAGGCCATGTAGGCAAAGACGTATAGCCACTTGCTCAGTGTTGAGCTGCTAATTTGTCTGAGAGTTGCCCTTGGGAACCAGACTTACCTACCTCTCGTCCTAGGGCATTTCCATTACAGGCCTCAGCCTCATTGCTCCTCGGAGGCAGAGAGAGCTGCCATGACTGCCAGCCAGTCCCTGCACTGAGTACTGCATCCTAGGAATGGCTTGATTTGCTGTAAGGAGATTCTGTTATGGTTTTCTCTACCTTTCTGAGCTTCCAAACTCACTCACTATGTCTGCTTCTAGTCACTCAAGTTCTTCAATCGTGATCATCATTTTTATCCTTTGCGAAATCTCTAGGTTTAGAAAACCCTTATGCTGAATTTTCCTGTGCTTGGAGGTGTCTGCTCCTCCCCTGTGGGGTTGTTCTGCAGTTATCTTGTGCCTCAAAATTGTCTTTCTTCTTTATGTATTTCTTAGTCTTCCTCGATAATTAAGCACCTTTGATTAGTGGCTTTTGTCCTCCAGGTTAAGTGAGGGGTCTACTTTTTGGTCTGGAAATATTTATGTTGTATCTAGTATTGACAGAAACTTTTTGAAAATGTTTTATTTACTTCCATCTTTATTGTTTAAAGAATGTTAAGTAAATATTTTTTGATATTTCAGGTTATAATTGATAGGTCAAAATAATCTATTCCAGTTCTTATATCTGCCCTTTTGTGGAGGACACAGATTAATTAGTACAAGCTCCAGAGCAAGACCACGTGTGTGTGAATGTTGATTTATCCACCTATTAGCTGATGTCTTGGGCAAGTCACTTAACTTTTCTAAGCCTAAGTTTCCTCATCTGAGAAATGGGCATGACAGTGACAATAAAACATCATAGACTTGTCCTAGACTCTTATGAGATAAGGCATGTAAAGAACATGGTGCCTAAAACACAGATACGGACACTAATAAAAAATTTATTAAGCATCTGCCACATGCCAGGCATTATGTTTTACATACATTATCTTTTATAACTGTCATGCAGCTTTGCTAAAATGTCTATAATTTACTGATGAGGAAACTGAGTTATCCATGATCATAAAGCTAGTAACTTGCCGAGCTAGGGTTTGCATTGCTGTCTGACTCCAGGGGGTCAGCCTGTTTCTGCTATGCAGCAGTGCCTCCAGAGCACTGCTTATTGTGGTCATCGTACCATTCTGTAAAATGGGTTCCCTCAAGGGCTCCTGTGATGTTTGAGGCTGGCTTATTTCTTACTGGATTTCCTGAACAGCTATGCCATTCCATGTGGGGTTTCTCATGTCAACTCTGTTATGTACTGCATGTTTGTCCTCAAAATTCATATACTGAAGCCCTAACCCCAGTAGGATGGTATTAGGAGGTGGGGTCTTTGGAAGGTAATTAGGTTTAGATGAGGTGATGAGGGTAGAGCCCCCATGATGGGATTAGTGCCATATAAGAAGAGGAACAGACAAAAGAGCTATCTCTTTCGGTCATGTGAGTATATAGCCAGAAGGTGACTGTCTGCAAGCCAGGAAGAGGGCTCTTGCAAGGAACCAAATCGGCCGGCACCTTGATTTTGGACTTCTAGCCCCAGAACTGTTGTTTATCCCACTCAGCTCTATGGTATTTTTTGTTCTAGAAGCCTGAACTGGCTAAAACAATCTCCCTCAGGATTATCCTCTTTTAACCTCTGCCGTTGCATTCCTTGTACCCAAGTCCCGTCTCTCACCTTTTGCCCTGCCTATTGTGTATGTTCTCCACCCAAAACAATTACTTTGATGGCAACCCATCAGGTAAATTTCACTTCACATATATTAAGCAACTACTAAGTCATTGTGGTAGGCATTTTCACATATTTTTTAATCCTCAAAAAACCATATTGTGCTATTCCCATTTTCTTACCAAAAAACCTGCATTAGTGAATGGACCAGGGACCTGGAAGACCAGTTTGTCCAAATCTAAGGGTTAAATTAGTAACTGGGGCCAGGATTATTAATTGGAAATATGGGATTGGTGATCTGACATGCTTAAAGGTAGTGAAGGTCCTGCAGTATTAGAGTGGGAGACACAGGTGTTCAGGGTTGCGGTGGTTACTGAAATGATCACCTAAGGTTATCTAGAGGGAGGTGCCCATGAAGAGCTACCTTGGGCAGGCCTGGAGGCATCTCTCACAGTGCAGTCCTGATGCACAAGGGATACTGGCCAGTGGGCTGGCTCCTCCTTCCTGGGGTCCAAAGCTTAAAGGAAGAGAACTACAAGCTCAAAGTTTTAATTGCTATCACTCT
>NW_006793498.1:2856738-2869360 GCF_000442215.2 Lipotes vexillifer | reverse complement strand
AAGCTCAAAGTTTTAATTGCTATCGCTCTTTCCCCGACCATAGATCTCTTCTTTTTGAACGGTAAGAGTTTTTTTTTTAATTAATCTTGATTGGGGTATAGTTGGTTTATAATGTGTTTCTACTGTACAGCAAAGTGAATCAGCTATACATATACATATATCACGTCTTTTTTTGGATTTCCTTCCCATTTAGGTCACTACAGAGCACTGAGATCCCTGAGCTACACAGTAGGTTCTCATTAGTTATCTATTTTATACATAGTATCATAAGTGTATATATGTCAATCCCAATCTCCCAATTCATCCCACCTGCTCCCTTTCCCCACTTGGCGTCCAACATTTGTTGTCTATATCTGTGTCTCTATTTCTGTTTTGAAAATAAGATCGTCTTTACCATTTTTCCAGATTCCATATATATGTTAATATGGTATTTGTTTTTCTATTTTTAAGTTCACTCTGTATGACAGTCTCTGGGTCCATCCATGTCTCTACCAATGACCAAATTTCATTCCTTTTTATGGCTGAGTAAAATTCCATTGTATGTATGTACCACATCTTCTTTATCCATTCCTCTGTTGATGGACATTTAGGTTGCTTCCATGTCCTGGCTATTGTAAATAGAGCTGCAATGAACATTGTGGTACGTGACTCTTTTTGAATTATGGTTTTCTCAGGGTATATGTCCAGTAGTGGGACTGCTGGGTCACATGGTAGTTCTATTTTTAGTTTTTTAAGGAAACTCCATACTGTTTTCCATAGTGGCTGTATCAATTTACATTCTCACCAACAGTGCAAGAGGGTTCCCTTTCTCCACACCCTCTCCAGCATTTGTTGTTTGTAGATTTTCTGATGATGCCCATTCTGACCAGTGTGAGGTGATACCTCATTGTAGTTTTGATTTGCATTTCTCTAATAATAAGTGATGTTGAGCATCTTTTCACGTGTTTGTTGGCAATCTGTATGTCTTCTTTGGAGAAATACCTATTTAGGTCTTCTGCCCATTTTTGGATTGGGTATTTTTCTTTTTTTTTTTTTTGATATTGAGCTGCATGAGCAGTTTGTATTTTTGGAGATTAATCCTTTGTCAGTTACATCATTTGCAAATATTTTCTTGCATTCTGAGGGCTGTCTTTTCATCTTGCTTATGGTTTCCTTTGCTGTGCAAAAGCTTTTAAGTTTCATTAGGTCCCATTTGTTAATTTTTGTTTTTATTTTCATTATTCTAGCAGGTGGGTTGAAAAAGATGCTGCTGCAATTTTTGTCAAAGGGTGTTCTGCCTGTGTTTTCCTCTAAGAGTTTTATTGTGTCTGGCCTTACATTCAGTGTATAGAAATGCGGGAGATTTCTGTGCATTAGTTTTGTATCCTGTGACCTTAGTAAATTCATTGATTAGCTCTAGTAGTTTTCTGGTGGCATCTTTAGGATTTTCTATGTATACTATCGTGTCATCTGCAAACAGTGACAGTTTTACTTCTTCTTTTCCTTGTACTCCTTTATTTCTTTTTCTTCTCTGATTGCTGTGGCCAGGACTTCCAAGATTATGTTGAATAATAGTGGCAAGAGTGGGCACCCTTGTCTCGTTCCTGTTCTTAGAGGAATTGCTTTCAGTTTTTCACCATTGAGAATGAGGTTTGCTGTGGGTTTGTCATACATGGCCTTTATTATGTTGAGGTAGGTTCCCTCTAAGCCCACTTTCTGGAGAGTTTTTATCATAAATGGGTGTTGAATTTTGTTGAAAGATTTTTCTGCATCTATTGAGATGATCATGTGGTTTATTCTTCAGTTTGTTAATATGGTGTATCACATTAATTGATTTGCATATATTGATGAATCCTGGCATCCCTGGGGTAAATCCCACTTGATCATGGTGTATGTTCCTTTTAATGTGCTGTTGGATTTTGTTTGCTAGTATTTTGTTGAGGATTTTTGCATCTATGTTCACCAGTGTTATTGGCCTTAATTTTCTTTTTCTGTGATATTTTTGTCTGGTTTTGCTATCAGGGTGATGGTGGCCTCGTAGAATGAGTTTGGGAGTGTTCCTCCCTCTGCTGTATTTTGGAAGAGTTTGAGAAGGATAGGTGTTAGCTCTTCTCTAAATGTTTGATAGAATTTGCCTGTGAAGGCATCTGGTCCTGGACTTTTGTTTGTTGGAAGATTTTTAATCACAGTTTCAATTTCATTACTTGTGATTGGTCTGTTCAAGAGGTAAGAGTCTTTTCACTCATCTAAGGCATAGTTGCATAATGTTAGGCAAAAGTGCATTGTTTTGCTTTGTTGTTATTTGGAAGTTTAATTATGAGAAAGTGTGAAAGGACATTGAACTGTTAAAGGAACAGACTGTGACTGATACTCTAGGTTGGCTCACTCAGTACCTATTCTCACTCCATTGGCTTGCTTTCCTCTACTACAGAGGTTGGAAAGCTGAGAACCAGTTTCTCTGATTCCCTTCCTGCTTACAGTGCAGGGAAGTGGCTTAGGTTCTATCAAACCAATGAAGCAGTGTAAAACTTGGAGGTAGACAGGAACCACTGTGGCTGTGAGCAAGGTGGAAGTGCAGTGGTGGACGATCTGAGTGTGTAGCGTGGTGGCAGCTGAGCTTCTGGAGTTAGGCCCCAGTGGCGACACCTACGGGGAACTGCTAGCTGTTCTCTTGGCTGTTCAGTAACAAGCTCCAGCATGTCCGAGTGTGTAGCAATCACCTTTGGTTCTGCAGAACCCACAGAGATTCTGTCGGTTACAAAATTCTTTTACAAATTCCCTGTGTGATTACATTTCCCAGAATGGACTATGTTATTGTCAACTGAACACTGGTAGATACACTGCATCTTCTGGTTCCAATTTCCTAGTCTTTCTAATTTATTACAACCTCTTTTCAAGAAAAAAAAAATATAGTCAAATGAGTTTGATTAGTCACATAAGTTTTACTTCTAAGATTAAGTAAAACAGACTTCCAGGATACATGGGGACACTTTGTGACAACTGATTTTTAAAGTTTTTCACCCTTGGAGGCTTTAAATTAATTTCTAGAGTCAAGACAATTTTATCGGATTGTTGTCACTGGTTATTTGTATGATTCCATTGTAAAAAACTAATAAACTGTTTCCATAATGAAAAATTTGAGCTGTTTTTTCATTAACTAAAGTCTGCCATGTTACTTATTACGTATTTGAAGACAGTTAATTTATGGATTCCCCAAGCGTTTTAGAATTGCTAACTACTCTTTAGGCTTGCTACTATTTTGTTATAATTTTCTTACATTTGATTACCTGACTATCTATAATGATACCTTTGTGGCTATTTTTGGAATAAATTAGAGCTGTGTCTAGGTGGAGTGTGAACTTGACCCATTCTCTGGTGAAGTCAACTGTGTTTAAATTTCAGCTTGAGTCAGTATCATAATTCACATGGGCTCAGCTCAGAGTCCTTAGAGAAAAACCCAAGAAGAAGGGGGAAGTCGGGTCTATGGGGGATATGATCTAATTCCTAAGGGCATATCAGAGGAGTATGATCAAATCAGCTTGGTTTTGACATTTAAGAAGGTCTAATTTGGTAAGCCTGGTCGCCTGAGTTAAGCCCTCGTAGCCAAAGAAATACTTAAATTTCAGATGGGTAGTTGTGGTCTGGTTAGTTCCTGGAAAGACGTTAATTCGTGTCTAGGATTATTAAGTGCAGCTTTCAGCTTTTAGGAGAAGGGAGTTGTCAGGCTCTGTGCATGCATGCCCTTTTGCAGGTCTGGCAGAGGAGGAAGTAAAAGGGATGAGTAGTGAGGCAGCCCCTGATTTGAGAGTTTTACCTGAGGCACCTGAGAACCTAAATCTATGGCAGTGAGATCGTAAACCCCCATTAGTTAAGGTGAGGCAGTTGGGTTACTTCCTGCTACAGCACTATCGTTTCAGTCATGGCATAAGTGGTGAGCCTAGCTAGGGGGACTGTGGAGACAGGGACTGACAGATGGTAACGAAGGCACTGTGCTTTGGAACTGGAAACAATACAATTAATTTGCACGCCGTCTATGAATGAGACATTAGCAGTCACTTTCCGGCCAATTATGTTGGCCATCACATTTTAATAGTGGCAGTTACGGCCAATTTAATTAGTAAGTTTTTGTGAGTAATTTAACATTTCACCAAAGGAAAGACCGTTCTGAGAGGAAAATAGGTATCCTCTCTAAATAAGTTTCACTGCTCTGCGGAAGCCAATCATTTAATAAACAGACGTCTAACAGCAGACAAGTTGTTGTTCCATATTTTTGAAGTGACAATTAGGTATTTAAAATGGAAAAATAGAAACACTGTTTGCTATGAAAGGAGGTGATGAATAAGTTGGCTTAAATTTTGGCATAAATTTTTTTCTTTCTTATCACTAGTTCCTGAGTTCCAACTCATTACTAAATATCTATTTCTTCTTTTATTCTCTCCATTATCCCCACTCCCCATTTCCACAGCTGCCATTTGATTTAAGCTCTCTTTGCTTGGTTTCTACTCTTTTCTGTGAAATTCCAGTTCTTTCTCCCAACAACCCACCTGTCAATTCAATTTAAGCTTAGAAAAGAACCGTTTGGCTCTCGGTACTCCTTTGTGAAAAAGGAAAAAAAAAACATTCATACCTTCCTTTAGACCAATTCCACAGTTTCTTAGACTTTTATTCAGAGCTCGCCACAAGTCTGTCCATCTGTCTTTTTCAGCTGGAGTTCTTTTATTTGAAGCTTCTGTCTGAGACTTACTCCCTCTCTCTTGAAGATACATAGATCTTTTTATTTCCTCTGGGGGAAAAATATATTTCCTATATATAGGTATGAAAATATATAGATCTCATTTTCTCTGTAATTTTGTCTACACCAGTCAACCTACTTAGATGCCTGTACTATATTGTTCTTGTTAATTTACTTACAATTATGGGAGAGTACTATTTTAATCTCAGGATAAACACCCTTAGAAGTCAGGCAGAATTTGATCATCTGTTATGGGATAATTTGTGTATTCCACCAGATAATAGAGTATTGAAGTCTTAATCCCTGAGAATGTGACTATATTTAGAGATAGGGCCTTTAAAGAGATAGTGAAATGAAAATGAGGTCTAAAACGTATGACTGGTGCTCTTATAAGAGAACATTAGGACCCGTTAGGGCATGTACGGAAGGAATAAGATGTGAAGACCCAGGGGGAAGCCCTCAGGCCTCCATGCACCACCCCTGCTTTCTCCTTTAGACAACCATGCACAGGGGGCCTGAAATCCTCGCTGCCACTATCTCCCTCAGGGCTTTCCCTAAAACTAAGTGACCCCCCTGAGTAACTGCTTGCCAAACTTACCATCTCTCCTGATCCCTCTTTTGTATTTATCTGAGTGACTGAGATTAATCTTCATAGCTGAAACGCAAGCATAAGAACTTGGCTTTGTCATTCCCAAACTTCCAAGGTCCGTTTCAGCGTCCCCCTTGAATCATTTTCTTCCCATGTATTCTTAACACTGATTACGTTTAGGGATTAGATGCCCCTTCTCCACACTGTCAAAGTGCCTTGCGCATGCCTCTCCCATTGTGTTTATCACATTAAACTCCAGAATCTAGGTGAAGTGGGGAAGCCATCAACAGTCTCATTTCTTACCCTGCTGTTGTCATTGAGATAGACTCAGTACTTAAATGCATCCCTACATTGGTCCAAGTTCACCTTTTGCACTAATGATAGATGGACAGTCTACTGCAGGTTTAACGGGGAGCTGGAGTGTGAGTGTGCCAGAGTGGCAGTGTTCCTCTCCTACAGCTCTTCTTTGTTTCGCTTCAGCCGTCTGATGCCTCCTTGAAAATCTCCTCTACTGAACACGGCGATAGATAAAGCTCTCATCTCTAAGTCGCATGTTTCATCCAAAAAACCCCCGAAAATGGGGAGAGAAAAGTTTTGAAGTGCCACTTACTCCTATGTCCACCAAAAGGTGAGGTTGGCTTATATATGTGGAGAGGTGCATTAGCTTCAAAATAAAACAAGGCTCCAAAAATACCAGCAGAGTTGTTCTGGGAACTTAGAAGAAAATCATAGCTTTTATATGTACTTGTTTTAAGTTTGCAGCTAGTGTCTTCTGCTAAATGGAATTGATAGTTCCTTTGTGATCCTGAAATACGTATATCCTATGTTAAAAGCTCTGATTCTACTGGGGTTTCTTTTAAGTGAAGACAGAGTATTGACTATTTCCTTTTTAGCTTTGGAAATTAACACTGTCATTAAACTGCGTGAGGATTATGAATTGTAGGTGTAAATCAGATACTGGTTTGTACCTATGTTTGTGTTTCCTACATTTATCTGTGGCATTTTCAGACTTTAAAAAATTTTCAGACTTTTAAAAACTAATTATTGATAATTAGTATCAATGCCTCATTACTTTAATATTTCTCTTTATAAAAAGCATACTGAAATAATTTGTTTGCAGATGGCTCAGGAAGTGCTCTTTGACCTAGAAATAGGAGAATAGACCCATCAGACCTGAGAAGTTAGGAGAGCTCAGCTGTATTATGCTTACATAGGGTAAAGGATATGCCATTATTAAAACATTATAATGCAGATGATCTTACTTCTGCTTCCATCTACATTCAGCCTAATTATCCAGCAGAGTAACTTATTTTTTTTAACATCTTTATTGGAGTATAATTGCTTTGCAATGGTGTGTTAGTTTCTGCTTTGTAACAAAGTAAATCAGATATATATATATATATATACATATATATATATATGTATATATATATATATACACATATATCCCCATATCACCTCCCTCTTGCGTCTCCCTCCCACCCTCCCTATCCCGCCCCTCTAGGTAGTCACAAAACACTGAGCTGATCTCCCTGTGCTATGCGGCTGCTTCCTACTAGCTATCTATTATTTTACATTTGGTAGTATATATAAGTCCATACCACTCTCTCACATCGTCCCAGCTTACCCTTCCCCCTCCCTGTGTCCTCAAGTCCATTCTCTACATCTGCATCTTTATTCTTCACAACCATTTGTTTTTTTTTTTTAGATTCCATATATATGTGTTAGCATACAGTATTTATTTTTCTCTTTCTGACTTACTTCACCCTGTATCACAATCTCTAGGTCTATCCACCTGACTACAAATAACTCAGTTTCGTTTCTTCTTATAGCTGAGTAATATTCCATTGTATATATGTGCCACATCTTCTTTATGCATTCATCTGTTGATGGGCACTTAGGTTGCTTCCATGTCCTGGGTATTGTAAATAGAGCTGCAATGAACATTTTGGTACATGACTCTTTTTGAATTATGGTTTTCTCAGGGTATATGGCCAGTAGTGGGATTGCTGGGTCATATGGTAGTTCTATTTGTAGTTTTTTAAGGAACCTCCATACTGTTCTCCATAGTGGCTGTATCATTTTACATTCCCACCAACAGTGCAAGAGGGTTCCCTTTTCTCCACATCCTCTCCAGCATTTATTGTTTCTAGAGTTTTTGACGATGACCATTCTGACCAGTGTGAGATGATATCTCGTTGTAGTTTTGATTTGCATTTCTCTAATGATTAATGATGCTGAGCGTTCTTTCATGTGTTTGTTGGAAATCTGTATATCTTCTTTGGAGAAATGTCTATTTAGGTCTTCTGCCCATTTTTGGATTGGGTTGTTTGTTTTTCTGTTATTGAGATGCATGAGCTGATTGTAAATTTTGGAGATTAATCCTTTGTCAGTTGCTTCATGTGCAAATATTTTCTCCCATTCTGAGGGTTGTCACTTCGCCTTGTTTATGATTTCCTTTGCTGTGCAAAAGCTCTGAAGTTTCATTAGGTTCCATTTGTTTATTTTTGTTTTTATTTCCATTTCTCTAGGAGGTGGGTCAAAGAGGATCTTGCTGTGATTTATGTCATAGAGTGTTCTGCCTATGTTTTCCTCTATGAGTTTTGCAGTGTCTGGCCTTACATTTAAGTCTTTAATCCATTTTGAGTTTATTTTTGTGTATGGTGTGAGGGAGTGTTCTAATTTCATTCTTCTGCATTTAGCTGTCCAGTTTTTCCAGCACCACTTACTGAAGAGGCTGTCTTTTCTCCACTATATATTCTTGCCTCCTTTCTCAAAAATAAGGTGACCATATTTGTGTGTGTTTATCTCTGGGCTTTCTATCTGGTTTCATTGGTCTATATTTCTGTTTTTGTGCCAGTACCATACTGTCTTGATTACTGTAGCTTTGTAGTATAGTCTGAAGTCTGAGAGTCTGATTCCTCCAGATCTGTTTTTCTTTCTCAAGATTGCTTTGGCTATTCGGGGTCTCTTGTGTTTCCATACAAATTGTGAAATTTTTTGTTCTAGTTGTGTGAAAAATGCCAGTGGTAGTTTGATAGGGATTGCATTGAATCTGTAGATTGCTTTGGGTAGTATAGTCATTTTCACAATGTTGATTCTTCCAATCCAAGAACATGGTATATATCTCTCCATCTGTTTGTATCCTCTTTAATTTCTTTCATCAGTGTCCTATAGTTTTCTGCATACAGGTCTTCTGTCTCCTTAGGTAGGTTTATTCCTAGAAACTTTATTCTTTTTGTTGCAGTGGTGAATGGGAGTGTTTCCTTAATATCTCTTTCAGATTTTTCATCATTAGTGTATAGGAATGCCAGAGATTTCTGTGCATTAATTTTGTTTCCTGCTACTTTACCAAATTCATTGATTAGCTCTAGTAGTTTTCTGGTAGCATCTTTAGGATTCTCTATGTATACTAACATGTCATCTGCGAACAGTGAGAGCTTTACTTCTTTTTTTCCAATGTGGATTCCTTTTATTTCTTTTTCTTCTCTGATTGCTGTGACTAAAACTTCCAAAACTATGTTGAATAAGAGTGGTGAGGGGAGACAACCTTGTCTTGTTCCTGATCTTAGAGGAAATGCCTTCAGTTTTTCACCATTGAGAACGATGTTGGCTGTGGGTTTGTCATATATGGCCTTTATTATGTTGAGGTAAGTTCCCTCCTATGCCTACTTTCTGGAGGGCTTTATCATAAATTGGTATTGAATTTTGTCAAAAGCTTTTTCTGCATCTATTGAGATGATCATATCGTTTTTCTCCTTCAGTTTGTTATTATGGTTTATCACATTGTTTTGAGTATATTGAAGAATCCTTGCATTCCTGGGATAAACCCCACTTGATCATGGTGTATGATCCTTTTAATATGCTGTTGGATTTTGTTTGCTAGTGTTTTGTTGTGGATTTTGCATATATGTTCATCAATGATATTGGCCTGTAGTTTTCTTTCTCTGTGACATCTTTATGTGGTTTTGGTATCAGGGTGATGGTGGCCTTGTAGAATGAGTTTGGGAGTGTTCCTCCCCCTGCTATATTTTGGAAGAGCTCGAGAAGGATAGGTGTTAGCTCTTTTCTCATTGTTTGATAGAATTTGCCTGTGAAGCCATCTGCTCCTGGACTTTGGTTTGTTGGAAGATTTGTAATCAGAGTTTCAATTTCAGTGCTTGTGATTGGTCTGTTTATATTTTCTATTCCTTCCTGTTTCAGTCTTGGAAGGTTGTGCTTTTCTAAGAATTTGTCCATTTCTTCCAGGTTGTCCATTTTATTGGCATATAGTTGCTTGTAGTGATCTCTCGTGATCCTTTGTATTTCTTCAGTGTCAGTTGTTACTTCTCCTTTTTTGTTTCTAATTCTGTTGATTTGAGTCTTCTCCCTTTTTTTCTTGTTGAGTCTGGCTAATGGTTTATCAATTTTGTCTTCTCAAAGAAGCAGCTTTTAGTTTTGTTGATCTTTGCTATCATTTCCTTCATTTCTTTTTCATTTATGTCTGATGTGATCTTTATGATTTCTTTCCTTCTGCTAACTGGGGTTTTTTTGTTCTTTCTCTGATTGCTTTAGCTGTAAGGTTAGGTTGTTTATTTGAGATGTTTCTTGTTTCTTGAGGTAGGATTGTATTGCTATAAACTTCCCTCTTAGAGCTCCTTTTGCTGCATTCCATAGGTTTTGGGTCATTGTGTTTTCATTGACCTTTGTTTCTAGGTATTTTTTGATTTCCTCTTTGATTTTTTCAGTGATCTCTTGGTTATTTTGTAGTGCATTGTTTAGCCTCCATATGTTTGTATTTTTTTTTACAGATTTTTTCCCCTGTAATTGATATCTAGTCTCATAGTGTTGTGGTTAGAAAAGATATTTGATATGATTTCAGTTTTCTTAAATTTACCAAGGCTTGATTTGTGACCCAAGATGTGATCTATCCTGGCAAATGTTCCATGAGCACTTGAGAAGAAAGTGTACTCTGTTGTTTTTGGATGGAATGTCCTATAAATATCAGTTAAGTCCATCTTGTTTAATGTATCATTTAAAGCTTGTGTTTCCTTATTTATTTTCCTTTTGGATGATCTGTCCATTGGTGAAAGTGGGGTGTTAAAGTCCCCTACTATGATTGTGCTACTGTAGATTTCCCCTTTTATGGCTGTTAGCATTTGCCTTATGGATTGAAGTGCTCCTGTGTTGGGTGCATAAATATTTACAGTTGTTATATCTTCTTCTTGGATCGATTCCTTGATCATTATGTAGTGTCCTTCTTTGTCTCTTGTAATGATCTTTATTTTAAAGTCTATTTTGTCTGATATGAGAATTGCTACTCCAGCTTTCTTTTGATTTCCATTTGCATGGAATATCTTTTTCCATCCCCTCACTTTCAGTCTGTATGTGTCCCTAGGTCTGAAATGGGTCTCTTGTAGAGCATATGTACGGATCTTGTTTTTGCCTCCATTCAGCCAGTCTTTGACTTTTGGTGGGAGCATTTAATCCATTTACATTTCAGGTAGTTATCAATATGTATGTTCCTATTCCCATTTTCTGAATTGTTTTGTATTTGTTTTTGTAGGTCTTTTCCTTGTCTTGTGTTTCCTGCCTAGAGAAGTTCCTTTAGCATTTGTTGTAAAGCTTATCCAGCAGAGTAACTTTAAGAGACACTTACTGCAAGGGACAGGCAACTGCTTAGCCAAGTATTCATGAATAATTGATTTTCGGGTGGGGTAGAGGTTAGTGCTTAAAAATAAAATGGCAAAAGGATTCCAGCCTGCAGAAAATAGCTGTGAGGATTGTTTGAAAGGTTTTTTTTATGAATTCTCTGTTTTGTATAGGGTGCCTGCTAACATGTAAAATAAAATTGGGGAAGAGAGAGAGCCATGGAGTCACCTAACCTAAGTCATTGCCACCCACAGGGCATTTCTCTCTCCATTCGGGTGATAAATGGTTCAAGATTAAGGTATCATCTAAAGGCTATTACCTCTCATAAGTTTCTAACTTAATTCCACTATGCAGAAGTAATCTTTATTAGATCCATATATGATTCCTGGAAAACTATCTCCAGCCTCAGGACTTCCTTATATTTCAGGTGCTGTTTAAGCCAGGTGTATAATTATTTAGCTAATTTCTCTGAGTTTTGCCCCAAAGAGTTGTCTTCTCCATGTTCATTCCTTGTAATTTTCTTTGAATTCATATGTACATTTAACATGGATTGTTTAGTTTAAAAAATCTGGAGTGATACAAAGCATGCATTTTTTTCAGTGATCCAGGATAAAATTAGTTGAAAACATATTCTGGAGCCAAACTGGTGATCTCTGTTGGGGGTCACCTGCTGACTCATGGTCCAGGTGGGACCCCATGTGATGGTTTAACAGTAATCAGATCACTCTGGTCCAGAACAAGTCCTTAGCATATGAACAAGAAAAGGTGACACATAGAGAATAACACTGCTATAGTACAGCTGTGAAAAGGACCTACTCAGTGTTGCCTGTCCGAGCCATGTCTTTGTATTGGTAGGTCTTTGGGTTCTCATGGTGACAGGAGTGTCTGTCATGTTCCAGAACATAGGACATAGGAGTGTCTGTTGGTCATTTGAATATATTTTTGCATCATTCTGTTATTATTATTATTTTTTTTAGATGTTGGGGGTAGGAGTTTATTAATTAATATATTTTTGCTGTGTTGGGACTTCGTTTCTATGCGAGGGCTTTCTCTAGTTGTGGCAAGCGCGGGCCACTCTTCATCGCGGTGCACAAGCCTCTATCGTGGCCTCTCTCGTTGCGGAGCACAAACTCCAGACATGCAGGCTCAGTAGTTGTGGCTCACGGGCCTAGTTGCTCCGCGGCATGTGGGATCCTCCCAGACCAGGGCTTGAACCCGTGTCCCCTGCATTAGCAAGCAGATTCTCAACCACTGCGCCACCAGGGAAGCCCCATCATTCTGTTCTTGATTTGGTGTTTACTTCTGGAATCCATCAGTAGTCCGCTTATATCGCAGAGATGGTGGAGGTGGGCAGTGGCTCTGTTAACAAGGGCAAGTAACTTATGCTCTGAACCTCAGTCTTGCTGTCTGTGAAATGGGCTTTATAATGCCTCTGTCACTGTCATTTTGCACCAACTAGAAGTAAGTCTCTGTCTTCTCTCTCTCTTTTCAGTAATTACACACAACACCCTCTTATCACTCTAGTGCCAAGTATTTTATATATTTAGTATTAGAAGTCAGGATAAAAAATACCTTCTGAACCTTCTGAAGCCACAGGTACTCCTAGAGTTTGTGGAGCCCAGTCTATAAACAGTTTAAGATACCCTAAATCAGTGTGTCAGCACCATTCTGGAGGCCCAATCTCAACCCTA
>NW_006793498.1:2851393-2856728 GCF_000442215.2 Lipotes vexillifer | reverse complement strand
AGCAGGAATAATCTGCCTGCCAGGTTCCTCCCCCAGCTCCTGCAATGGGGCTGAACATGGAGCCCCAGGATGACCCCACAGGCAGAAGTCCAGAGCTCCTTGGGATTTTGGTGAACCTTCCATACAGGGTGGAAGGTCAGGGAATGCCCTAAGGGGAAGAAATGGGTTTGGGCTTGGGGTACTGTGCCAGGATGACTGACCATCTGTCCCAGACACCAGAGAAGACTTAGAAAGTTTTAAGAGATGCAGTCCAAATCATGGGAACACGTGACTTGTGGATCCTGAGGCAGGGTCGCCTTTTTCCAGAGCTTAATGGAGATGCTGTCTGAATCTGTGGTTATTTTCAGACGTCTCAATTCCAGTCATCTGTTTTCAAAACTCTCTGCATTGGGGCTGTGGATTTTCAGGCTAAACGCTGCCTTCTCTATTTAGTGTTCACCAGGTATAATTTACAGTAAAGGGGGCTAAGAAATTATATAAACCTGTAAGAATTCCCAAGATCCTGGAGAGAAAAAGTAAATCAGGTTATATCCTGGTGTAAGATTGAAACAAAGCCTCTCTGTTTTACATTTTCCTGCTCAGGAAATATGAGTTTAACCCTGGAAGTTCTTGGGTTTGTTATCTCAGATCTTCCTTTTTTTTTTTTTTTTGTGAACAGAGGTCTTATGGGGACATTTCTACAGGTACATAAAGCATCAGACTGTTTACAACATAAACATCTGTGCTGGTACCATCTGTTGGTTGATTGCTTATTACTCATAGGATGACCTGATCTTTTTTCTCAATCATTTACATTTCTATAGTTATCAACCAAAAATGAAAATAAAGAAAAATAACCATCTGGCTTTATTAGTTACTTGTCTCCATTAAGGTCTCTCTCTTTAAGAGCTCATATTTCTTATTTTACCAACTCCAGAATGCTTTTGATCTTTTCTTCCTTTTTATTCTTAGTGAACTTGGCCAGCTAGTTTGTTGTTTTATTCATAACATTTCTAGCATGTTGTCCTCTCAAGTGTCAGTTCACTTTATACTGGTGAACTGAAATATCTCTTAACATACATCAAGTTAAAAAGCCCAAAAACTCCACTATTTTTGTGTATAATGGTGTTGATTTCTGGCTTCCTTGATTTTTGGCTTTGACCTCAAATTATGATTAGCTGATTTTGGATTTGTTTGCATGCCACAGTTATGCCATTTTTTATTAGGAAATAGAAATTAGTACATTTCTTGACCATCTAAAAATAGTCACTTAACTTAGACCCATTTTTAAAAAAATTCTAACTGCCATGAGCTTGATTTTAAGGATATTTTCAAGTTCGGGGTTACTGGCAATATCTAAATCCCCTGAGAGATAACCTTTGGGACTAACCCCTGATAATAAAGGTCAAGAAGATATGTGGTTCCTAGAATCAGTACCACCCTTAGCACTTGGCGATTGCAGCCCTACCTTGGCTCTCTCACTTTAGAAGAACAGAGTGTCAAAGGGAAACTGTACCAGACAGAATTCAACAGGCAAGTAAGACTTTATTCCAGACTATTGCAACAGGGGAGGGAGAGAGAGAGAACTCAACTCAGCTGAAACAAAGGGTGGCTGAGTTTTTAAAGGTCAGCAAGTGGAAAAGCCTGGAGGACTTTAGGAGGGAAGAAAGGCAATGTGATTAGGCCATCTGTGTTGCTGATTGGTGCTTTGGAAAATTAGGCTGTTCCTCCTCTTCAGAGGCTGGGAGGTAGGGCTTTATCTTCCTTGATGCTGACGTTTCAAAGGGGTAGCTCCCAGGTCCTTGAGAAAGGCTGTCCTGGATTGTAAAACTGGCAAGAGGCTGGGAGAAGATTTATATTGTAACAGAGGCAGAGGAAGAAATTAGAAATGCAAGGGTGTTTTTGTTTGTTTTGTTTTTTAAAGGTAATTCCTCTAAGAAAAGGGAGCTCAGAGGTTATAGTCAGGAAGAAAGCTGTCTAAAGTGTAGTCAAGCCAAGACCATCTTGCTCACCACTCTTGCCCTTCACCAACTGAGTCCTTCCTGAAATTATAAGGAATCCATAGGGCAGAGGAGATGTGACTTACCCAGCAAGTAATTCTACACAGTATTACCTCAGTTTTTCATGGCTGAACTCTATAGACTTGGGAGATTTCACTAGGTAAATGTACAAGGCCATCTGTTGAGTCATACAAAATTAGACTACTTGTTTTTCTTTCTTTTTTTTGTTTTACATTTAAAAATTTTTTATTTTATACTGGCATATAGTTGGTTTACAATGCTGTGATAGTTTCAGGTGTACAGCAAAATGATTCAATTTTACATATGCATGTATTTTCTTTTTCAAATTCTTTTCCCATTTAGATTATTACAGAATATTGAGTAGAGTTCTCTGTGCTATACAGTAGGTCCTTGTTGGTTATCTACTTTAAATATGGGAGTGCATATATGTCAAACCCAAACTCCCAATTTATCCTCCCCTTCCCACCTTTGCCCTTTGGTAACCGTAAGTTTGTTTTCTAAGTCTGTGAGCCTGTTTCTGTTTTGTAAATAAGTTCATTTCTATCATTTTTTTTTAGATTCCACATATAAGTGATATCATATGATGTTCATCTTTCTCCGTAAGACTTACTTCACTTAGTATGATAATCTCCAGGTCCATCCATATTGCTGCAAATGGCATTAAGCAACCTAAATGTTTATTGACAGATAACTGGATAAAGAAGATGCGGTACATATATACAGCGAAATATTACTCAGCCATTAAAAAGAATAGACTACATGTTCTTCATTATAGAGTTTGTTAAAAAAAAAAAAAGTTGATAAGGTAAACCACACATCTCTTAAGGGTACATCTCAGTAGGTGTTTATACAGGTGTAGACCTATGTGATTCCACCCAGATCATGAAATAGAACTTTTCCAGTGATCTGTTCTATGAATAGTGGGGGCCCACTATTCCCCCACTCTCAGTAAATACTACCCAAAGGTAACGATTATTCTGACCCATATTACCATAGGTAGGTTGTGACTTTTTTTTTAACTACATATACATAGAATCATAATGAATGTGATCTTTTGTGTGTTTATTTATGCTGTCCTGTGTAGCAGTAGTTCATACTTTTTCCTTGTGTGGTATTTCATTCTATAAATATTTCACAACTATTTCATTAATTCTACTGTTGATGGGCAATAGGGTTGTATCCAGGTTTGAGCTATTATGAATATAACTGTTCTGAATGCTTTAGTACATGTCTTTTAGTGAACAAATGCCTTTATTTATTTTGGGGGTATTTCTAGGAGTGGAATTCCTGCTCATAGGTTAGGCATATGTTTTGTTTTAGTAGATAATGCCTAACCAAGTGCTTGCACCAGTTTACATTCCCACTAGCAATATATGTGTTTTAGGTTACTTCACTTCCTTGCAGCACTTGGTATTATCTGTCAGTTTAATTTTAGCCATGTTGCTGAGTTTAATAGTGTATCATTTTGATTATAATTCCAGTTCCATGGGTAAATAATGATGTGGAATACAATTTTCATGTTTGTTGGTCATTTGAATATTTTGGCTTTTTTTGTAGGAGGAAGTTTCTATTTAAATCTCATCATTTTTTTCTGTCAGGTTGGCTGTCTTTTCCTTAATGCTTTGCAGGTCTTTATATATTCAGAATATACATTCTTTTATATATTTATACATACATACATACTGCAGAGATCTTTCCTCAATTTGTGTCTTGCTCTCTTACTCTTTATAGTACCTTTTGATAAACAGTTCTTAATTTCAGTGAAGCTTAATCGTTAATATTTGCTTTTATTTTTTATCCTGTTTAAGAAATTATTGCCTATCCAAAATTATGAAGGTACTTAATTGTACTTCTAGAAAATTATTTATTTTTCAGCTTAAACATTTAAGACTGTATGCCTAAATTAAAGAATGAGGTACCTTACTGTATTGGATAGGACAACCAGTGCAGTATGGATTAGAAGTGGTGATAATGGCCATCATTGTCCTATTTTAACTCAAAATAATTTGAAAAGAAGAACAATAAGATGAGGTGCGTTAGCTACAATTTGGTCTAAAATATATATCTAGAGTTGTAAATAAAATTTAGTCAAATTCAGTTCTATACTGGCCAGTGCTTGGCTAAAAAGATGGGTCTGAGGATTAGCACTTTCACAGAACACATCTGAAGCATGTATACATTCCCAATATCCTGTGTGCTGTCTCATAAAATTCCAGGTACTTACATTTTAATTCTTCAAGCTGCTTTTTCTTTCATAAGTTATAGGAAGAGAAATAATGAGACATGCATTTCATCATCATTATGTGGATCACCACTGGTGCCCAGCCATACACAGCCCCTTGCAAGTCATCTCACACTTAGAGGCAGAGGATGCAGCCTCGCTAACAGAAAATCATACAGCGTATGAACTAAAGAGGGTGGGAGGCAACTAAACTCTGAATATGAGGTTAGGAGTGACAGAATCCAGTAGCATATGTTAGCCTCCCATCATAAATGGCCACGACTTTTACTGAAGTGCATATCAGATAAGTTAGAAAGTGACTTAGATTCAACTTTTCACTATTTGACCTCACTGGGAATTTTAGGACTGGATCTATTGCTGACTTGGGGCGGTGTGTACAGAAGGGAATCGCTCATGTCGGCTACAGCATTAGCTGAGGTAGCAGCTTAATGAAACCTCAGAGTTTTGGAATGCCCCTTTTTTTCTTTTTTTTTTTAAACAATTTATGCATTCAGTTATTCATTCAACAGATACACATTTTCTACAATATATAATGCATTCTGAATTCTGCCCTTATTTAAGGAGCTTAGGGTTTATTTGAGGATATGAAGAACATATATAAAAAATCATACTTTAAAAGAGAAGGGGATGGATTTTTGCTATTTGTTTATATATATTTATCCCTTAGACCAATTTTCTTGAAGGCAAGAATATGAATTATTTTGGAACTAACGCCTGAATCTTTTTTAAGCAGGAGGTAATCTGTTTCCCAATGCCTACCTCATTTTAGTCCAACAATTCTTAATATATTTAGCAATCTAGTAAGTGCCAGGTCCATTCTCTAGTAGGTCTGTGTCTTTATTCCCGTCTTACCCCTAGGTTCTTCATGACATTTTTTTTTTCTTAAATTCCATATATATGTGTTAGCATATGGTATTTGTCTTTCTCTTTCTGACTTACTTCACTCTGTTTGACAGACTCTAGGTCCATCCACCTCATTACAAATAGCTCAATTTCGTTTCTTTTTATGGCTGAGTAATATTCCATTGTATATATGTGCCACATCTTCTTTATCCATTCATCCGATGATGGACACTTCTATTGTTTCCATCTC
>NW_006793498.1:2808060-2850989 GCF_000442215.2 Lipotes vexillifer | reverse complement strand
TATTGTGAATAGTGCTGCAATGAACATTTTGGTACATGACTCTTTTTGAATTATGGTTTTCTCAGGGTATATGCCCAGTTGGGAGGGTGGGAGGGAGGGAGACGCAAGAGGGAAGAGCTATGGGAACATATGTATATGTATAACTGATTCACTTTGTTATAAAGCAGAAACCAACACACCATTGTAAAGCAATTATACTCCAATAAAGATGTAAAAAAAAAAATATATATATATATATATATATATATGTAAGTGCCAGGTACTATGCTAGGCACTAGAGATAGAGAAGAAACAAAGAAGACAACGTCTCTGAGGGCATATAGCTTATCTTGAAAAAGGAACTATTTGCATTGGTCTTAAAGTATGAACACAATTTCTGAAGATGCAGTGACTAAGCAAAAGAATATTTCCTTTCGGCAGAAAAAACAATGGGAGCAAAGACATGAAAACGACATTTTGTGGCAGTATGAACAGTTAATAGCTCAGACTGACTAGGAAATGGAATGAATCAAAGAGAACATAAGGTATTGGGGCCATGATAAATAAATCTTCTCTGCTTGGGTTCTGAACCATGTGAGAAACAGGTAAGGAAGGAGTTGGATTGGCAAATGTAGCTTACTATAAGAGGCAGTGGACCTGAATTAAACCTCAGGATCAGCTAGATTTACTCTTACTGTTACAGGCAGAGCTGGACCAGTTCAGGCCTACCTTGGCAAGAATTAGCCTCTGCTTAACTTACACAGTGATTCTGTATGGGTAGGCTCTGTCCTAAGAGGAAAAAGTATTAGGTAAGCTTCCCCAACTCTTTTCCCCAAATGTATCGATTAGAAAAGTCACTCCACTTAACCGACCTTAGAAAATTATAAGGGTGAAGAGGGCCAGAGTTATGCTAATTAAGCTCTCTCTGCAAGAAAAAAGCAGTAGTAGGAGGGAAGCATTGCTTTCTATCAATGTCCGCTCTCCCTTTACGTTTTTAACCCGTTGGGTTAGAATGGAAAGATCCTCATTCTCAGGAAAAGAAATCTGAAGCTTCTCAGGACAGCCTTGCTTGCACCTACCTGAAACTCTTATACTAATATCCACTGTTGCTCCTTTGAGTATCCTCCTGGACTGCTGGTGAGCAGATTACTTTTTGCTTCCAGAATCGGAAATGAATCAGCATATTAACTAAGTACCTAAAGTTACTCCATTCTTAAGACTGAACATTTCTTCTCTAATCTGTATCTCATCCGATTAGTCCGGCCACATTGTCCAACACACCTTATCAAAAGCCTGCAATGCCACTAAGTGACAATATTAAGGTATTGGTATAATAGACTTTATAAAGACTCTCCGATATAAAATGCCAGCAACATGGAATTTCCCCAGATCAGAATGTTAAAGCCCCGCATCAGATTCTTGTGTCTTTGTGAGTTAGAAGTCCTAAGTCTATTTTATAGATGGAAAACCTGAATTGAAGTTGTATGGTCTGTTCAAACGCAGAGTCAGATTCTAGCTTTAGCCTGGAGATTTTAATCAAGTACTCTCATTGTTCTTGAGTAGTTCCTACAGAGGGTATGTTTCCTACGTTTAAATACTTGGCTTTACTTGTTAGGTTGCTTTCACCCAAGGAGTTAGGGTTAGGGTTTTAATGTAGAAAAGCCTGATGTATGGCCATGTATATGCACAGGCCTTGGCCTTCTTGCTTAGAATCATCCCTTTTAATCAAGTCTCAAAGGAGCCCAGAGACCCTCAGAGGTTAGAGGTGAAAAGACCTTAAATTTGGGAAAAATAAAATGGGTGACCTTCCAACTCTATGGCACCTCTTTCCTTCTGCTCTGCCCACCTACTCTGAGATTGTCCACCAGAGAAAAGGAGAAGGGAGAGCAATTCTAGAGTCATCTCCAATATTATAGAAGGGGTGAATTCATTCATACGTTTATTCAGCAAACTTAATGCCATCTATGTGACACTGTTCTAAACATTGGGGCTATATCAGTGATCAAGACAAAACTTCCTACCCTCGTAAAACTTACGGTCTAGTAGGGAGGGGCAGACAAACAAGTAAACCTGCAGTATACCTGGTGTTGATAAGTAGTATGGAGGGAAGAAACGGGGTACGGAGTGCTGGGATAGGGATGATGTTGCCTCACTGCCCGAGACATCTAAGGAAATAACATCTGGGAGCTGAGGAAAGACCTGGCAGTCAGGATGCTATTTAGGTGGCTGATATAAACAGAGATTAAGGAAATGAATCAGATTAGTCCTGGGAGTCCTAAAGCAGATGGTAGTATGTAGCTGTGAGGATGGTGGGTCTTTCTAAATTACACGACTATCTCCTGATTCTTTGGAATGAGGTTCAGCTCTTCAGAAGCTGTTCTACTTTATTTTTTTTTTTAATGAAACAGTGTGTTAAGAATGGTTCTTAATTGCTGCAAAAAGCCACAATCAGAAAACCTTGTCTTAAATTACTTTTAAAATGCAGGAAATCAGAAGAAACTGGGACGCATATTGAACAATATTATTCCTGATTAGAGCGATACCTTTCAGTTCTAAGCTGATATTATCTTTTAGGCTCCAAGGGGTACACATCCTTTTAGAAGTCTCCTGGTGTTTTACTACCAACTTATCCTCAGTAGTAGCTTTTAAGAGAGAGAATACAGTGAGAGGAGTATTTCCACCCTTTTACCCTGTGGCTTTTTTTCCTCCTGAGGAGATAAAACTGAGTAATAAGTGCCAGGTAGTAGATATGATTCTCATGGCTTTGCCATTGTTGCCACTGCTCTGAATTACAGGATATAGCAATGCTCTGCAGGACCATCTAAGTTCCAGCATCTAAACTTTTATAGTGCAAAGGCTCTACAGTTTCATTTACAGATTTGAAATGAGAAGGGGGCAAGTGCAGATAGGACAACACCTGGAATTCTTGCTGGCTTTTCTTGCTGGTTCTCTCCTATATCTGGGTGGAGAAGACCTCTTTTGACTATCAGGTACCTGCCATGTTAGTTAATCAGTGAAACTAACTTCTCTTGTGGAATACGGTGATAATCTTAACGAGCTAGTGAAGCCTTTTCAGCTGGTCTCCTTTCATAGTTGACTTCATGTCATCTTTTATGCTCTGTGCCATCCTTCCAACCTGGCTATTTGCCTAGAGGTGATAAAGGATGATGATTATAACTCTGATAAGGCTCCTGATAAATCCTCATTAACATCATAATAGCATGTACTGAATACTTAATGTGTGCCAAGAACTTTTCTGAGAACCCTGTGTACATAAATTTGAATAATAGCTATTATCACTTCTATTTTAAAGATGAGAAAAGTGAAGCATAGTTAAGCAAATTACCAAAGGCCACCCAGTTAAGAAGTGAAGGAGCCAGGATTTGTGGGCAGGTGGTCTAGCTAAAGAGTCCATTCTCCTAAATTCTACATTATATGGCTTTTTGATGAAAATTCAGAGTCAGTATTAGAAATAATAATATGTTTCAATATATGAATTAGTATTATAGTGGGGACACAAATTTGTCCCGTTTAACTCAAATGGACAGAGTAATAGTTTACTTTTAAATTTTTCTAATTTTAATTTTTTCAGTTAATAATAGCCTACTGTTGACCAGAAGCCTTACTGATAACATAAACAGTTGATTAACACCTTTTTAATGTTATTTGTATATTTACATATACTTTATGCATTCATGATGGCATACCTAACTTTTAAAAAAATTTTCTATATTTTTAGGCTTCGTGGTTTGTCTGAGAGCTTTTTCAAATTGTTGCAAATCTCCAGAAATTTTTCCAACATATTTATTGAAAAATGTCTGCATGTGGATCCATGTAGTCAAACCTGTGTTCTTCACGCAGGTTTGCAACTACTTTCTCTGCCCAATCTTGGGCAATGGGCTGGAGCCCACCTTGAGTTTGTGGTTCTAGCTGTTGGTCTCTTTCTCGATGACCTAGCACACTGTAGCCTATTTCATCTTTCCCCAGGCTCCTGCCCACCCACTGGGCCTTTCATCACATTCATAACTGCTAACTGGGGCATGTGGGCCCTTCTTCATTCCCTGCATACCTTACAGAGCTCATGGAAACAAGGACTACTTATCACTTCAAATCAGAGCTTCCTACTTACCTCCCATCACACTGCTGCTGCGTTAACCTGTGCCATTTGATAATGGCCATGAACAAAGCTTCCCCTAGCATACCCAGGGAGTGTGCCCCCAATTACAAAGCATTTGAGCTGTCCTCCTGTCTACCCGGGTGTTTGCCATTGCCTCCTCCCCTTGAGGTTTGACATCAAAAGGGGTCAAAGAAATGAAACACTTTGTTTTTGATCTTTTCACTTTTACAGTATCCCTCCTTTTTCCCGCAGTCTTCTGATCTGGAAGAAGCAAGCTTTAGGCTATCAATCTATGTAATTTTCTCCTTCTACCCCGTGCATAAAGGTAAACTTAATTATCTGGTCCTCTAGGCTTATCTCTTAAGATGAGGTAAAAGAATTTAGAAAATTGTCTTTCTCTTTTAACATTGCCTGTCTTATCTTGCTGCAAACTCAAAAATCATCATGCAAATTGTAGATGATGAATATTAATCGCATCTTTCCATTGGAATTCCTGCGGTAGAAATCTTTATCCTCCGCCACCACCCCTGCTGCTCCCTCTGTCACTCAGGCAGATAGATGGCTCAGGTTAACTAGAGATATCAGGTTGCGGGTTGTCGAGGTATCCTCTCTCAGCTCCAAAGGCGTCTAGTTCCGCTAGGATTTGTCCTGGTGGGGCTCTGCAAAGCACTTTTCTCTTTCACCACTAGGGGCACTAGGAGGAGACTGGAAGACAGGAGAAGCGAGAAGGGCTTTACTCCTTCCTCTTTGCTGCCTGTTCTGGCGGCGTTGCACGCAGCGGTGGCCTCTAACCTGGACTGTGGCAGTTTGTTCCACTTGTGGGTTTCTCCCCACATTTCCAGAACCAGCCTTATTTGTTCCTCATCCTCAGAGGTCTGAAACCTGGCTCCTGAGCCTCCTGTCTGAGCTTCCGTGATCTTCCCTTTGTTCCTCCAGCCCTGCAGGGGGTAGCAGCTTCTGGCAATTACTCTCTTCCTCTTACATCTGTGTGTGTTCCCTCTTGGCCCTCTCAATTCTTTAACATGCATATAGAAAATTGATCTCTGTTAAAATCTAAAAACTAGTATAGTTCATCTTCCTCACTGGATCTGACCGAAAGGGGGTTGTATATACATAAATGCATTAGAGAAAAATCACAATAATGTATTTCAGAATATGAATGCCATTCCAGTATAGTAAAGTATGGAGAAATTTTTATTTACCAGAGCTCTTTCTGGTGATAGCATTGCATTTTGGAAGAAGCATTTCCTGAAAAATCTATTTGGCATGAGAGGTAAGTGCCCATGCAGCAAATTCTAGTGTCAAAAGGTTTCCTGATAGAGTTCATTGTAATAAGGGTGAGTGCAGCTCATGAGAGGTCTTTTTTTTTTTTTTTAAATTGGTCACTCTGTTGGCTTTGCATGTGCATGAGTGGAATTGCCCTGTATATCTCAGAAGCAAGAAGAGAGGAGCAGGCAGCCTCGTGAAGGAGCGTAGGCATGAAAGGGAGAGAAGGAGAAACACCCAGATGGCAGCTGGGTGACAAGGGATGTAGGAACACAGAAACATCTAATAGAAAATTTTGAGCTATTAGTTGAGGAGTGTCTGAGTGGCCTTCTCCTAAATTTTCTCTACAAAATATTCAATAAAGCTTATGTTGCCACCTGTTGCTTGTGCTTCAGTGTACTTTCTTGGTAAGCAAACTTCCAGTGCTAAGCTCAACATCTACATTTGTGTGGGAGCTAAAATGGGGGTATTGGCGTCTAGTTTGTTGTGATCTAGAGCTCAGGTTGAAGCAATGGTCAATGTCTGGGCTGTGGATTTATCCACAGCTGGGTGTTGAGCCCAATTCCACTTATTAACTGTGTGGGTTGGGCTGTGTTACCCAAGCTCTCTGAGCCTTGTTTTTTTTTTTTTTTTTTTTTTTTTTTTTTTTTCCTAATCTGTAAAATGGAATAATAATAATGTCAACTTCATATGGTGGCTGTGAGGATCACCCGAAAGAAACACATTTAAAGTGCTTGGTGTATAAAAAATGCTCAAAAATGCTATTTTAGCATTTCAAACCCAAATTAAATATCATTTCTTCAGTAGAGCCTTCTCTCAAATCACTTTCCCTCCATCTCTTAACAGAATAATCCAGTCTACTTACTTGATTCACTTACCTATCACTGGTATTCCATTGTACTATAGTGTCTTATTTATCTGTTTTTCCTGTCAGATCCTGAGACCCTTGTAGTCAGAATTCCTATCTTTGTTTCTTCAACACTTACAATAGGTTCCTGGAACATAATTTAAAAATTAATGAATGTTTGGTGAAAGGATGAATTTTGAGAAATTGTTTCCTAGGAAAGTTTCTGAAAAATAACCTTTATTTAGTCAAAGACTTCTTGATGTCATAGAAAACAAGGTACCTCCTTTTTATTCTATTTTCTTTAATGTGGAGTAGCATGGCAGTACTCCACTGCTTGATATCCTGTCCCAAAATCAGAATATAGATGAGAAAATCTGGAAAACTTCATGAGGCATGTGGCTATCAAACTAACTGCTAATAGATGAGAAGAACTGTGATAGGTATGTACAGAGAAATAGGGATTTCCAGGCAGAGAGAAGCATAAGAGGCAGGGAGGGGAAATCAGATGAAGGCTGGTTAAAGATTAGTGAGTAAATGCCTGTGACTGGGTGACACCACGGGAGTGTGATTACCACAGAAGATAATGCTAGTTGTATAAGTTGGTACCTTATTCTGGAAATTTTCCAATGCCTGCCCAAGGAGTTTGGATTTTCTTTTCTATGGTTTAGAGAGCTATTCACTGCTTTTCAGTAGGGTCATGCCGTGATGTGAGGTGTTTTTTGAAAGATCATGTTGGAAGTAACATGTAACATCGATAATAAAGGGAACTGAAGGAAGGATGGAAGGAGAAATAAACACTACAGCAGGAGATAAGGAAGGTGGGCAGGGGCTGAGGTGGGAGCACAGAGTGGAAAATCAGGGGTACCTGGGAACAACACTGCAGAGGTTGAGATGGCAGGAAAAATCCCCCAAAGAGAGGGAGGAAATGAAGATGACAGAATTTCAGTCTGAGCAACTGGGAGGAGGGTGCTGCTTTTAATAATAATTGAGAAGACAGGAGAAAGAGCAAATTACAGGAAGGAGAGAGTAGCTTTTTCGTATATGTTGCTTTCGTGGCATCAGGAATACATGTATATGGTGAGGTCTTGCAAACGACAGAAATGATTGTGAATGTTCAGGCTGAGTGATTTCACTTGGAGGACCTCTACACAGTGTTGAAACTGTGGGAAGGGGTGACCCAAAGTAATGGCATTGGAACCTTTATAAATGAAATCTAAAGGCTTTTTAACCAGATGAAGAAACATGGATGGAGACATTTCTGGGGTTGAATTGTTATCGAAAGACATGAGTCTCTTATTCCTTTTAAGGTGGAGGGAGAAGGCTCAATTATTGCCTATTGAGGCATAATTTTCATTCTTCTATCCCCTCCATGCAATAAGAATTAAGTGACATCGCTGTTGTCCAATGTCAGAATCTATCATTAGATTCTGGGAATGTTGAGGAAGGAAAGGAGAGGAGACTTGCCTTTGCTTTGCAGTCTGAGGGAGACAGAAGACATTGTAGGAGAGCTGGGATTGGAGGCAATGGCTCAGAGGATAAAGCAGAAATATCCTGAGAGTTTATGAAGGTGTTCGGAAACATAATTATTTAATCCTGTGCAAAGCCGTTTTGGTCTCCTACAAAATGGACACCGAACCATATTTTTTCCCCCAGGCAAACACTGAGTGAAAAACTTGCCCTTTGTTTACCTGATGCTGATCCAGAGGAGACCCTTCAGGTGTCATCAGCAAGCCCCCTAGTATTTGCATTGGTTTCTTGATTGTGTCCAGCCCATCGCCTTTTTCAAAGTCTGCAACCCTGGAAGAGAGCTGAGTAGCTCTACCTTAAAAGTAACCTTACTGTCTGTGCACTCTGTACTCTTGATTCCTTCTGGGCGATATTCAAAAAGCAAGGTTTCCCCCCCGCCCCCATAATTAAGCATCAGTAGGTGTGGCAGACATATCCTCAGGTGACCTCCAATGAAGCATGTCCTTGTATAATTCCTTGAGCACAGGTGAAATCTGTGAGGTCTTCTAGCCAATAGAATATGTGGCAAAGGTTTTAAGGCGTCACTCCCATAATTATGTTACATTATGTAAGACTCCACCTTAGCAAACTGGAGAGTGCTTCTCCTGCTGACCTTGAAGAAGCAAACGGCCGTGATGTGATGTGCACTGTCTATGGGGAGGGACCTGTGGCAGAGAACTGCAGCCAGCCTCCAGGAACTGGGGGCCTCACTCTTACAACTGCAGGGCACTGAATTCCGTCAACAACCATGTGAGCTTGGAAGGGGCCCCCAAGTTCCAGAAGAGAGTGTAGCCTGGCTGTCACCTTGATTTTAGCCTTCTGAGAACTAAGCTGTGCCCGGATTCCTAACTTAGGGAAACTGAGGTAATAAATGTGTGTTGTTTCAAGCTGCTAAGTTTGTGGTGATTTGTGAACACAGCAACTGAAAACTAATACAGAAGGGAAAGTGCTGATTTAGCGGTCAAGACCCCCAGATAAAATCCTATGATCTGAAATAAATCTGAAAATAAATCTGAAATATTTCTACTGTGTTCAAAATAAGTAGAAAAAAAAAATTGAAGCAGACTATTAGGGTCCCTAATGCCTCACTGCAAGCAGAGTTATGTGGGAGACAGCAAGTTTGTTCTGGTCTTTCCTGCCTAGCTGTGAGAGCTGAGTGATCCACTGGACGGAGAAAGAAAGATAGGTGGGCCCTCTTATTCTGCCTGTGCCCTGAATTCTTACCTAGCTTGATGTTGAACTTGAACACCTTCAGACCTCCTCACATTCTGTTTCCAATAATGGTATCTTCTCCTTTGGGGTCTGTAGATGGAACAGCATTAACTGAGGAAGGGACCAGTGTCTCTTCCGACCCTCTTTCACTGTTCACTTGATAGTTCTTAAAATTCCTCAGAACTTTACTCTGTCATGCGTGTTCACTGTATAATATCCTAAGGAGAGTCAGATAAAATATTGATAAAATATTATTTGGTCAGTGGAACAGACGCTCCTCAATTTATGAACTGTAATTTTATCCGGTTCTGGTGGAGGGCATAAAGCTATAGGCCAGAACAGGTCAGCACTGCCACCACTAACATGACATTTGTTGCTTGGGCAGTGTCATTGTGAATTTGGGAATAAGTGGCCTTCTGAGCCTTCTGAATAGACTTGGATTTTAAATTTTTTGGAGACAGAGGGCATCAGTATCACCTTAACTTTGCAGATGTGGTACTGAGGCCCAGGCAGAAATGAGGGAGGTGATTTCTCCATCACTAGTGAGTCTGCTCCTTCTTTATCCACTAGCAGTGCTCGACTCGGGCATGCCACGTACTTTGCTGGGTCCCAGTTGTTTATCTGCAAAGTGAACATAGGCAGCCTTACCTGTGAGAGAGGAGGTATTTGGCCAGATGATCTGGTGCTCGTTCAAAGCCATGAGATCTACTGTAGTAAATTGGAGTCAACTCTAGCATTTTTAGTGCCTTAACACTTCCAAAGCTTACACAAAAGAGCATGTATATATATTCTTATATATATTGATATATAAGAATTCTCAAAACTCAACTGCAAAAATACAATCCAATTAGAGAATAGACAAAACACATGAACAGACATTTCCCCAGAGGGGATATACAGATGGCAAATAAGCACAGGAAAAGGCATTCAACATCATTAAACACTAGAGCAATGCAAATTAAAACCACAATGAGATATCACTACATGCCTAAATAAATGGATAAATTCTATTAGCTCCAAAAATGAAATTATTATTATTATTATTATTATTTTTTTGCGGTACGGGGGCCTCTCACTGTTGTGGCCTCTCCCGTTGCGGAGCACAGGCTCCGGACGCGCAGGCTCAGCGGCCATGGCTCACGGGCCCAGCCACTCCGCGGCATGTGGGATCTTCCTGGACCGGGGCACGAACCCGTGTCCCCTGCATCGGCAGGCGGGCTCTCAACCGCTGCGCCACCAGGGAAGCCCCGAAAATGAAATTATTATACATGTTGCTGGGTATAAATCTGAATAGTTATTTGCTAAATAGGGAGTCAGCCTACAGAAATTCTTCTTTAAACTACGGTGTATATAACAATACAATATGGTATATCTATAATATATCTATATTATCTATGAAAAGGCTTTATGATACATTTAAGAGAGAAAAAGCTCACCAAATGTGATGCAACTTGTGATTCTGCTTTGTGAAAAGCATACATCGATTTTAGAAATAAATACATCAGAATATTAATACCAAGAGTACTTATCAATGAGTGGTGGGGTTATGGGAAGCTTTGTTTTCTTTGTGTTCTAGCTTTTCTATAGATGAGATGTCTTGTGTGGTAAGAAGTGTTAAATAAAAACCAAAGTCCTAGTCAAAAAATTTTTTTAAATTAATGACACCAAATTCCGGCAAGGATGTAAAGAAACTAGGTCACTCATACATTGCTAGTAGGAATTTAAAGTAGTACAGCCACTCTAGAAAATTTTGGTCATTTTTTTAGAAAAGTAAACATTCGATTGCCATATGACCCAGCAAATGCACTCTTGGGCATTTACCCCGGAGAAATACTACTGAACGATAAAAAGGAACGCGTTAGTGAAACATCCAACAACATGGATCAATGTCAGGGGAATTATGCTGAATCAAAAAACCAGTCCCCAAAGGTTATATACTGTATGATTCCCTTTGTAACGTTCTTGAGATAATAACATTAGAGAATTGGAAGACAGGATAGTGTTGGCAGGGGTTGGGGGTTAGGCGGGTGGCATCATGGAAGAGCAACAGAAGGGATCCTTTTGGTGATGGAACAGTTCTGTATTTTACCTATAGTGGTGGATACACGAACCTATGCATGTTATAGAATTGTATAGAATGTAGTATTCATATGTACACCATTGAGTACAAGGAAAATTAAGAAAATCTGAATTAGGCTGGTAGATTGTAACAATTTCAATATCCTTGTTATTGTATTATAGTTTTGCAAGGTATTACCATTGGTGGAAACCGGGTAAAGGGTATACAGAATTTCTGTTATTTCTTACAACTGCACGTGAATATACACTTACAGGTTTAATAACGATCAGCGTTATAGGTACCCTTTAGAAAATAAAAAGCGAAAGCACCAACAGGCATTTGTTAGGCACTTACTGTATGTCCCTGTGCTCACCATTGCCCCATCCTAGAGATCTCTTTAGTTTGGTGATGTAATCATGGAACTGTCAGAGGATTATATAAGATAGATAATACAGTGCTCTTACAAAGCGTCTTTTGGCCAACTTTGCCCATTTGGACAGCTAAGAAATCACTAAGTATTTCCTCTGTTGTCCTCAGTTAACATAACAATGACAAATATTGACTTGACTCTATTGACATTTATTGATGGCATAACTAGCTGGGCACCAGGGGAAGTAATCTGGGGAAGACTTCAGTCCAAATCCAAAATTGACATTCTTAACAAAATTATGAACAGCTCAGTTATGGTGCAATATTCTGCAATCCCCTCGTAGTTTCAGCCTATACCTGTAAAAGCCCACATCTTATGATGGGAGTATGTATGGAGATACAGGTGAGGCTTGCCACCGTCACCCTTGCTGTTAACTGGGAACTGCTAGTCTTGGGAGGTCACCTGAACTTTTATGCAACTTCGTATACATACATTAAGATTTTTGGCGATCTTGAAAAACAATATGTACTTCTGTCTTCAGAAGTAACATTTAAGAAAAATTTCATTTTGGATCACTGTACAATGCTTTCAGAGTTTAACTTTCTTTCTCTGTTAGATGCTAATGAAATGTTCCAAACAGGCTTCTGAAATGATCTTTCCCACCTGATGATTAATAGATGTATTCCTGTGTGCCACTATGTTATCTTCTGTTCAAAGAACTATGCTGTTATGAACACATCTAACAAAATTTAGAGTCAGCATTTGTTGAAAACAAAAATAATTGTCACGTACTTTGTGCTGGTTCACGTTTTGCATAATATCTGTCAAATGGCAGCATCTTGCTTTTGAGAACAAACTCGTTGTGAGATTAATTTTCTCAGTGATTAAAGATTTCTAACAGTGGTTTACGTGTGGAGCTGTGGTAGCAACACATGCTAATGATAAGGACATGCGCCTAGCCATCAGCCTCCACCAAAGTTTTGATATGTCATGCATGGGATAATTTAAGAAGTATTTTATTTCTTTTCTTTACAAAGTTGAGCTGTGCAAATTAGTTTGAAAATTGACATGGGCAGATACAGAACTTTTGAGGACGCTTGCACTCTTTTTACATGGCCTCATTCATCTCAGCAAAGGCAAGAAAAATGCTGTAGTTTCATCCACAGAACACCTTGCATCCAGAAACCCCAAAGCACTTTCCTATTTGATCTTGCATCAGTGCAGAATTTGGCGTTGTTACAGTGCTTTCTTTTGGGTTCCTTCTTACCTCTGCTCTTACACTTTTGATCGCTTTTCCTTATTTTTTACTTTGTCGGTTCTCCTTTAATTTATACTCCTAAAGGTTGATGTTCCCTGGGACCTTTATCTCTCACTATTTAAAACCTAGGGAATAGTTTCCAGAGTTGGAGATATTTTGATGATTTTGTTTGGAGAATCAGGATGTGAGATAGTGAGGTTGGAAATGAGGACTAAAGCTCAGAGTACAGCTGAAGTTTCTTATTGCTGGGACTTTTTTTTTTTTTTTTTATTGTTGTTCTAGTGGGATTTTCTTGCAGAATTTTATTTATTAGCTCCTAAATAAAAAATATAATAAAAGAAATATAATACATGTTAAGAGTAGCTCCAGTTTACTGAGTACCTCTTATTTGTCATCATTATATTTATCACCTTTATAGGTGTTTCTAATCTTTGAATTCTCATCATAACTTTATAAAAGAGCATTTTTATCTTAATTTTTCAAGGGACTTGGGCTCACTGCAGCCAGTTAATTAAGAATAATAAAAAATAATCGATTGATTACTTGATTTTAGGCATTGTACTGAACACTCACAAATGTATTTGTACAATACTAAGCGTGAATTTTACTTCGTAATACTAGGGTGGGAAATGGACTATTTCTTTCTCTTAAATTGGTTAAATCTGCTTCACTGGAGGAAAATTCAGTTTCCGTTGAGGGAGAAAGAAGGGCCAGGGAAAGCCTTTGCCTCTCAAGTAACGTATGAGAATCTGAGGTCCTTTACGGTACAGACTCTATGAAAAAGATCCAGTGTTCTTTAACCCACAGTGACCACTCCCTTGCTAGGACTTTTTTGCCTCTTGCTGGCAAGTCCAAGATTGAATCCAGGGATGGGACGGGCTTTCAGCCACTTTCTCGCAATTCGCCCACCTCCCTTATCCCTTTCCTTTTAACTTCCCTTGGGTTAAACTGTTAAATATGATGGCACTCACTATTAAACTCCCTGGCTTGATGCCTGGAGCTCCTTCAGGAAGAGAAATTATCTCTTTGTCCAGTTGCTCCCTTGCTCCTAGCTCAGGGACTTTGAAAGCTGGCATCCGGGAGCCTTTTTCTGGCTGCCAACTCATCAGAGAAGACAGAGCTGGAGGAGGGGGGTCTGTTCACCATCCCTGGTCCTCCTCTGTGTGCCGCTTGCAATTGAATGTCAGGTATTGAAAGCGCTATGGAAATACACTGCCTGGTAAAGGAAGTAGATGGCCACCAAGTAAATTTGGGAATGTTCAGTTATTTGTTGAATCAGATGAACAGCAGAACATCAAAAGCCCCAAGCATGTGAAAGTGTCTATGAATCAGAGCTAAGGAAGTTAAATTGCTTCTGTTTCTCTGAAGAACAATGAAAGGGGGCCCCAAACGCCATCTCTCGTAGTGCAGAGCCAAAAACTGAACCAATACGGCCCAGAGCAAGTTAGACAGAAAAAGCACAGCACAATAAGACACAGATTGTAGGTCTGTGGTTTGCAAAAAGAAGATAAGAGGGAGAGAAAACCAAGAATGGAATTTGTATTTACAAAATTTCCAGGGAAAAGGACTGCTGCGGAAGTGACATTTACAGATGAGGAGATGGGTGGTGAGATGTTAAATGTAAGGCAGGAAAGCATAAGAACTTAAAAATATCTGTTGAGAAAGGGTACAAAAGCGACTACTTGGAAGCTTGTGGCACTAAATGACTTGATCAACATGACATATTTAGATCCAAGGAAGCTGAATGAAGGAAACAAAATTTCATGGTCAAAACAAGAAAATAGCTTTTAAACTAGCCTGTATATATATGGGCAATTTTAGAAAAACAGAACAGCAAGAACACATCACCTCTATGTCTAAAAAGACAAGGAAAAACTCAACATCTGTGAGATGATCCAAGTTATAAATATAACACCTTTGTAGTAGAAATATAAAATTTCTTCTTAAAATAGTCTTTGAGTAGGCACAGCTGACTTACATACGAAATTGCCTAGTCTTAGGCATCAAATTAATATACTTTTTCCTGGCCATGTCCAGACATTGAAAAGTAGACATGGGCAGAATGCAAGCACATGATAAGGGTGCGTGTCTATCTTGGGGCAAAAAGTAGTTGTCAAACTGATAAATTCCAAGTCTGTTCTTAGTAATTTCATTAATAATCTGGACAAAATAGACTGAGCTTTTAGATGGACCTGAATTTTTAGTACAAGCATGGGCCCTGGATGACCTTGGGGAAGTTATATAATGTCACTGAGCCACCTTCCGAAATTTAAAATAATGATAACAATAGCTATCTCATAGCACCTGTCTCCGCGGGATGTTAAAAACATAATAGGAGGGCTTCCCTGGTGGCGCAGTGGTTGAGAGTCCGCCTGCCGATGCAGGAGACACGGGTTCGTGCCCCGGTCCGGGAAGATCCCACATGCCGCGGAGCGGCTGGGCCCGTGAGCCATGGCTGCTGAGCCTGCGCGTCTGGAGCCTGTGCTCCGCAACGGGAGAGGCCACAACAGTGAGAGGCCCGCGTACTGCAAAAAAAAAAACAAAAAAAACATAATAGGATAACATAAGCAAAATACCTAATACAGTAGACACTGAATGCGTGCAGCTTCCTCTTTTTCTTTCACCTGTTTTTCTATGCGTAGCTTACCCTTGCTGGGTATGCTGCTTTACGTTTGTGTGTATTAGCTTTTTCTTTATGCAGGTCACCACGTCTTGGTTCATCATCATGCCCTGGTTCATCATCATGCCCACTTTTTTCTCTGCTCCACTTACACTGCTTACGATATTAATGCAGTTTGCTGCTCCTAGATGTGTATTCCTGCATATTCTTCGATTAGTTTGACACTGCAATTAAGCACCTCTGAAATGCATTAAGGAATTTAAATTCCATCTTCTAAGGCAGTGGTTTCCACCCTTGGTTACATCTTAGAATCACCTGAGGAGCTTTAAAATCTGATCCCCAGGCTGCACTCCAGACCAATTAAATTAGGCTCTGGGGTGCTGGACTCAGGAATCAGTTTTCTTTTAAAACTCCCCAGGTGATTCTAATGTGTAGTCAAGGTTGCGGATCCCTGTTCTAACCCTTTGGCAAGGTACTTCATCTTGATGCCATCTGGAAAAAGAATGAGAATGTCTTTCGCATCATCATTGGTTTGATCAAGACAGTATCTGCGTGTGTGCTAGCTGAGGTGGGGGGAATCTCAGGCCCAATTCCTCCACCACCACGTTGATTCTGTTCCACTCTAACCCCTCTATCATGCTGGTGTAAAAGACAAGTCATGTTTATAATGCAAAAAATAAGAGGATCTAGTACCATGCCCTCATTTTAGAGCTGAAGGAACTGAGACACAGAGAGGAGAAGCAACCTACCTCAAATCCCAAGTTGGTATTGGAGCAATATGCAAATGACAGTGTTTATGCTTGGTGTCAAGGGAGAAATTACACGTCGTCCGAGTTCATTTTGATCGCAAGAAATAGAAAAGTGCATTCTCTTTAATTTTAACCAAAATTCTCTCTTCTGCTATCAATGCTGCACCCCAGGGATTTTAATTGAAATGAGTTAATTTCAACCCTATTATTATTTTTGGTAAGCTTGATTTCTGTAGAAGGTCCCATTCAGTGCTGGGTGATGTGTGTAGATGTCGAATAAACATATTAATAAATGAACGAGTGCAGACTTAAGTCACCAAATTAATTTCGACAACAAGGAAGGGGCCTGACAAGGAAGGAAGGATTTCTAATCCCAAAGACGCTGAGGTCTTTAAGAGATGAACCTGGCCCCCGGGGTGCAGTATTGATAGCAGAAGAGAGAACTTTGTTTTATAAGTTCTGCTTCTGAATCTCCTTGAAAATAGACCACTCAGCCCATCTGCATTTTTCTGCAGGGAGTGTCACTCAAAACTCAAACTCACTGTGAAAGAAAAATTACACCAGAGTTAAATAGGCAACGAAACTTTATTCTAGACTCTTGCAGTAGGGAACAGAGATTGAATTTAACTACTCTGAAACAAGGGTGGGAGAATTTGAAGCACTGGCATGAGCTCATTCCAATATACTGAAAAAGGTAGAATGGAGGTTAATCATTATGATTTGGTCTCTAATCAAGAGCCCAGCCACAGCTCTGGCTAAAGCATCATAAACTTCCAACACAGAACTCATCATTGGGTTTGGAGATTCTCAGTCCCTTGCTACACATTAGAATCCTCTGGGGAGGTTTTAAACATTATCAGTGCCTGGGTCCCACCACCTGAGAGCCTCATTTGATTGGTCTGGGTTGTTTTTCTGTGTTTTAATTTTTTGTGTTTTTGTGTGTTTTTGTGATTTTTTTGTGTACGTATAGTTGATTTACAGTGCAGACCCCATATTGTTTTATAGCTCCTCGAGAGGTCCACTGAAGGAGGCCAAACCTCTCATTTAACTTGTGAGAGAGAAATGGGGCCAGACAGGAGGGGGATGATGGCACATGACCTTGTCATCAGTTACAGCCTACCCAGGTCCAGCACTCAGATCTCTACTGATAGTTCCGTGCTTTCCTTCAGTTTTCTCCACATTTACCACATTTAGATTTGAAGCAAATAACTGAAATGCCTTATATTCAATTTCCCTTCAATCTGTGTCTCATTGGTGGTTTCAGAATATAATCTTGGAGTGTTAGGGGATGTGAGAGTCCCTCATGTGATCAGGGGACTGTAAGGCCCTTTGCTTCTGTGCCTCCACTTCTCATCATTTGGATTTGAAGCAAATAACTGAAATGCCTTATATTCAATTTCCCTTCAATCTGTGTCTCATTGGTGGTTTCAGAATATAATCTTGGAGTGTTAGGGGATGTGAGAGTCCCTCATGTGATCAGGGGACTGTAAGGCCCTTTGCTTCTGTGCCTCCACTTCTCATTTTATTTTAATTTTATTTTTTTTTAACATCTTTATTGGGGTATAATTGCTTTACAATGGTGTGTTAGTTTCTGCTTTATAACAGAGTGAGTCAGTTATACATATATATATGTTCCCATATCTCTTCCCTCTTTCTTATTTTCATCTATATTATCTACAGGAAGGAGCATAAACAATTAAAACTATAATGTCAGAAAAAAATCTCTTCACTTAAATCTATATCATAAGCAAGTTTATTTTCTTTATCTTTCCTCTTTTCACTTTGTTCAGACTCTAGGGGAGATTTGACGTAGGTTAGCGGAATCACATTAAGAACCTTAAAAGTCATGGGCACTGTCAGATCATGAGATCCACTTTCTTCTGCTAATTAATTTGAAATAGAAATAAAACATGAACTACAAAATACATTTTCAAAAGTCCTAAAAGTCTTTTTTCTTCTGATGACAATCTAATGTCCTTTTATAGATCAATACCTTTGCCATAAATGTCTCTTGTTTCCCTAGCTTTTTTGTGAGTGTTTCACAAGGCCTGACACTTCTTTTACCCAGTAGACAATCCAACTCTTCTCAAGTTACCGTCTTGCCAGGGTGTCAATGCAGGGTGATTCTGTGGCTGCAGACCCAGGTCATGCCACCTGCAGGCTTGCTCTTTGAAAGGTAATGCCTGGGACAAACCTGCCTTTTCATTAGGGCATCCTCAAATTCAAATATGCTGTATTGTAGGTTAAATATTTTCTTATGCATTCAATCTGGCTGCTACCCAGCCAGCTCTACATCAGTGCCACTGGACTGTTGAGCCCCAGTAAACAGTGAGTCTAAGTTCTGTATAATCAGCTTCTCTTTCCAAGTTGGGCAGGAAGGCATTGTGATGGGTTTAGTGACACGGTGCAGTTCCTATTGGCGTTGTTTTCACTGGCAGCCTAAGAACTGGTGGGATATTTGGTGTCTTGGAAGGACACAGAGAGACGGTAAAATAGCTGGGGAGAATACACTGTTTGGAAGACTGGATGTTTTAAGTCACAGAAGGGCTAGAGGAGAGAATAATTCAAGGGACTGCGTCAGGAATAGGGAGAATGGTTTGTCTGGAAGTTGTCCATGTAACACATGGGTTCACCTTCCTCCTTTCTTTGTGATGTTTCTTTCCAAACACAGTTTATTCATTGACTCTCAGGCCTCAACAAACATGTTCCTTTCCAATGTTATGGGAAGGAATTTAGAGCAGGAGAGAAGCCTCACTAATCTCTGTAGAAGGACTTCGCAGTCAGAAGAGGACTTAGTGTTGTTTCTGCCCATGTATGTTACTTCTGTCCTTCCAGTAATATATTCATCACCTCAACCAAAATATCAGAGGATGTTGAGTTCCATTTGTTGTTTAATGTCACAGGACTGTACTTAAATCATTAGACTCTATAGTTGCTGATGCAAAAGCAGCATCAGACCCTTTGTTAATTCCAAGGGCAAAAGCAGGGGTCCCAAACTCAGTTGCCTTCAGGGGATGGGCAGGTAATAAAATTGAGTGAATTAATTCAGGTTGGTTGGGTGTAAGAAAGACGTTTGTGTTTGGAGATCACTAGGGGATGGTGGAGACCATGGATAACTGAAGAACACGTGTACTATTTACAGGTGGCGGTCTCAGCCGATTGGTGTTTAAGGCAGCAGATCAAGTATTATTATATCAATACTATGTTTCAAGACAAGCCAATGATGTGGATTTTTAAAGGAAATGCCTTAATTTTATTTATTTATTGATTGATTTATTTTTGGCTGCATCAGGACTTAGTTGCGGCACGCGGGATCTTCGTTGAGGCACACGGGTTCTTTCCTTGCGGCACGTGGACTTCTCTCTAGTTGTGGCGTGAGGGTTTTTCTCTCTTTGGTTGCGGCACACAGGCTCTCTAGCTGAGGCGCGCAAGCTCAGTAGTTGTGGCGCGTGGGCTTAGTTGCCCCGCGGCATGTGGGATCTTAGTTCCCCAACCAGGGATCGAACCCACGTCCCCTGCATTGGAAGGCGGCTTCTTTACCACTGGACCCCCAGGGAAGTCCCAGAAATGTCTTAATTTTAAAACAGTTGGTTCAGATTTTCACAATGGCATAAAACGTTGTCAGACAAGAGACTTGTAGGCTAAATTCAGTCCATGGGCTGCCATTTATGACTTCCGAAGCAGAGACCCACCTTCCCAAGTAGAGCCTAGCCTCCAATGGAAACCAAGGACAGGCGGGCAAAGGTTTTCCAGTTTTGCATCAGGACGCTGTTGTATTTTCTTGTGCTACATAACAAAGCACCCCAAACCTAATGCTGTAACAGTCATCATTTTCTTATGTTTGTGGATTCTGTGTGTCAGGCTCTGGGGACTGCTGTATACACAGTAACTGTCTCTGCTCCATGATGATTGAGGCTTCAACCAGGAAGGCTTCAAAGAGGTCAGACAAGACCCACTGATGGAGGGAGTCCTCTGAAGTCTCACTGCAGACATGCCTGATGTTGGATGCCTGCTCTTGCCTGGACCTCAGCTGGGCTTGTCAGCCAGGACCCTGGCGCATGGCCTCATTAGCGGTGGGACTGCCCTACAGCATGGCGGTCTCAGACTGCTCAGGGGGCCTCAGCATCATGGGAAGACCGTGGAAGCTGATGGATCTTTTATGACCTAATTCACAGTCTCGTAGCATCTCTTTCACCCTCCATGCAAGCCTTCCTCCTTCATGGAAGGAGAGACAAGCTCACGGTGTAGGAAGGGCATATAGGACCAGAGAGAGATGCTCTTGGGGGTCATCTTTGGAAAAGACAATCTCCCGTATCTGCTAAACACCAAGTGGACTGAGGTGATGAAAGTGAAGCTGAATGGAGATTTTAGTCAACTGATTAAAATGTACAAGCTGTCCCTCCTTATTTATCAAAGTGTCTGCCTGGATTGCTTTGTAGTTTGCAACCAGCTTAGTACTTAGCTTCCAGACAGTGTCGTGATTGCAGGGTGGTAATGGCTGTGAAATTGTTCCTTAAGTGTTGTAGAAAGTGAAGCAGCCGGCTGCTGACAAATACCAGCCTTGCAGCATGTGGGCTGTGCAGGGCCGCCACGCAGTGTCAACAGAGGAGCTGGTTCAGGTGTGCCACTGAGGATTCTGCTTCAGTGTCGCTCAGGAGTCTCAGGAGTTACAGCACAAAAGAACAGTCTCCGAGGGGCAATCAGAGAGGAGGAACCCTGAGCCTTCCCTTGTTGAATAAACCCCCCTTTCCAGGTGTGAAAGCAGTCCTCACCTTTGGCTCCCAAGGTTTCAGCATCAAGTTTCTCTATCAGGATTGTTTTAAATATAAAAATACAGGAAAACACATCACGGTGGAATAATAACTAGCTTCAAAAACGGCACGTATCCCTTGTATACGGAATCTAAAATATTACGCAAATAAACTTATCTATGAAACAGAAACAGATTCACAGACATAGAGAACAGACTTGTGGTTGCCAAAGGGGAGGGGGCAAAGGGGAGGGGTGGATTGGGAGTTTGGGTTTAGCAGATGGAAACTATTATATACAGAAATGGATAAACAACAGGGTCCTACTGTAGAGCACAGGGAACTATATTCAATATCCTGTGATAAACCATAATGAAAAAGAATGTAAAAAAGAATGTATATATATGTACAATATAACTGAAATACTTTGCTGCACAGCAGAAATTAACACAATATTGTAGATCAGCTATACTTCAAGAAAAAATGAATTAAAGAAATTTTTTTAATTTATAAAATGAAGTTGTGTCAAAAGAAAGATATTGCCAAATTCTATAGGACTATTGAAATGCAAAAAAGAACATATATATAGGCATAACTTTGCTGTACTGCAGAAATTAACACCGTAAATCAACTATACTTGAATAAAATACATTTTTTTAAATGGAATGTGTCCTTTTTCACCCAGTGAGTGCCACAGATTCTGGAAAATTCTCTCTGTTCTACCCAAAGAATAAATCTTCCGATGACTACCGGGTCAGTTTGCCTCTTACCTAATCCAGCCTGAGTAAACCTTCACAGATTCTTACTCAGGCTTTCAGTTTACCTGCTACTAGGAAAAGGAGTCAGAGAAGGAGTTCTCTAAGAGACAGTATAGTCTAGGTTATGCTGCTGTAACAACCCCCACCCCAGACCTCGGTGCTTTGAAACCGCAGTTTTATTTCTCTGTCACATTACACATCTGCTGGTGCCTCTGCTTTGGTGTCTCCTCAGTCGGGGTCCCAGGTGATGGGAAAGCCACCATCTGGAGCATTCACAGTCACTGGGGGCATGCTTGAACTCTTCCAGCCTCACCAAATGTGATGCGTGCCCCTCTAGCCCACAGTTCATTGGCCAGAACCACAAGCCCATACGTCACTTCAAAGGGGAGTGGAGAAGTAAATCCTACCTCGTACCTGGAAGAAAATCTGAGCAAAGCCCTACCAACTGCCGTGCTCAGCAAGTGACACTACATGTCCTAAGTGTCCCCTCTCCTTTGTGTGTCTAACAGGCCACTCAGGTGTTCTAAGGAAACAGCCAGTCTTTCTAATCTTTTTTAAGTCTTTATCTTCTCATTTGTAAAATGAGAAAGTTGATAATTTTTTGGAAATACTTTCGTGTGGGTAAACGACTTTCTTCTTAGTTCAAGGCATCTGCTTGCCTAAGAATGGCCGATGGTAGAATCAACTTTCCCCACCCTCCCTCTTAAAGGTAGGTGTAGTCACGTGACTTGCTTTGGCCAATAACATGTGAAGGCAACTGACAGGTGTGGAATTCAGGGGGGAGCTGGAAGAGTTGAAGCCACCCCATGGCATCGCGGCAGAGAATGGTACAGCTTGGAAGTCAAAGAGAGAAATAAAAAGGGTCAATATTCAGGTCCTAATTTCCAAAGTGGGATTCTCTTGTCCTCAGAGAGACCATGCGTTGGAAAGTCAGGTTTATGGAGTGAGAGAAGAATCTCTTGGCAGTATTCCTGATCCCTGCCTGCCTTGGTCACACGCCATGAGGGAGGCCTGACAGATAAAGTCAATAGATTGTGTTATACTGCACAATGTAGAGGGGGAGGGGGAGATGAGGATGTGGAAACACCAAATACCACCTCTGGGGACATAAGTGTGGGCCTGAGGGACTGTGGAAAGAGGAAAGGAGCCAGAGGTAGTGGGAACAGGGTGAGCTGTATGTCTCTGTTGCCACCAGTGAGGCAGAGAAACCCTGATCAGGAAGAGAGGAATTTGCCAGCAAAGTCATAAGGAACTCCAAGGCCAGAAGGGTCTCTGCTAGCAAGCAGCGTTTGGGTTCTGAGAGGAGATTGCCTAAAGGGTTGGTTACTCAACGACCTGATGGTCAGGGCTTGGTGAGGCGACGTCTGAATTTATGTCAGCCTGGTGGTAATTGAGTGCTATAGAGGGGTATCCATGGGCCAAGTCCCCCTGTGTCCAGAGGGACACAGAAGGTAGCTGAGGGCGCGGACTGTCGAGATGGCCAGAAGATACCCTACGGGGAGAGAAAAGTCGTAGTAGAACATAGTGGGTAAGAGTAGGGCTCCTGGAACTGGCTCTTACCGTTTATTAGTTGTGGGACTTCAAGCAACTTGCTTAACTTCTCTGTGCCTCAGTTTCTTCATCTGTAAAATGAGGCTACATCTTGTCTCCATAACTGCCCTTGCAAAATTACACCATTTTCCGGACAGGATTCTGTTTTTTTTTTTTTTAAACTGAGGTACACTTGATTTACAATGTTGTGTTAGTTTCTGCTGTACAGCAAAGTGATTCAGTGATACACATACAGACATTCTTTTTTCTATTCTTTTCCATGATGGTTCATCACAGGATATTGAATCATGTCTCCTGTGCTCTACGGTAGGACCTTGCTGTTTATCCATTTTTCATATGATAGTTTGCATCTGCTGATCCCAAACTCCCACTCCATCCCTCCCCCACCCCACCCCTTCTTGGCAACCACACATCTCTTCTCTTTGTTGGACAAGATTCTTTTATGTGGTGTATTGATTTTTCTGTCCAGAAACACAGTGTGAGATGTGATGATGAGGTGTTATTGTAGGTCCATCCACTGTGCTGCGGGATGTTGGTGGGGGAAGGTTGTGTGCGAAGGGGTACACAGGGAATCTCTCTCCTTTCTGCTCAATTTTGCTGTAGACCTAAAACACTCTAAAAAATAAAGTTTATTAATTTTTAAAAAGTGTTATTTAAACATTAAAGTCTTAAGCAAAGACACATTCACTAATTGATTCACTTGGATGCTTTCTAGTCAGTTTTTAGTTGGAGAATATCAGGTAAAACAAATTTTAATTGTCTACCACGTTTGGGTGGAATTGCATTAATGAAAGGCTGTCCACTAGAGTTCTCAGAGAACCCACTGAACTGACCTTTCTGTGAGTTGAGTTCTGTCTCCCTAAATTCCTAACTCCCTGTACCTGTGGAGATACTGTATTTGGACCCCAGTCCTCTCCCTGGGATCTGACCTTCGAAACCCGAGCCTTAGCTCCCAGCCCCCACCTGTCCTGGCCGGGGTGAGCAGACAAGCCTCTCGGGCTGGTGAGCGCCGGTCGGCGCCGATCCTCTGTGCGGGAATCTCTCCGCTTTGCCCTCCGCACCCCTGTTGCTGCGCTGTCCTCCGCGGCCCCGAAGCTCCCCGCTCCGCCTCCCGCAGTCTCCGCCCGCGAAGGGGCTCCTAGTGTGTGGAGACCTTTCCTCCTTCACAGCTCCCTCCCACTGGTGCAGGTGCCGTCCCTATTCTATTGTCTCTGTTTTTAATTAATTTTTTCTTTTGCCCTACCCAGGTACGTGGGGAGTTTCTTGCCTTTTGGGCGGTCTGAGGTCTTCTGCCAGCGTTCAGTAGGTGTTCTGTAGGAGTTGTTCCACATGTAGATGTATTTCTGGTGTATTTGTGGGGAGGAAGGTGATCTCGCGTCTTACTCCTCCGCCATCTTTCCACCGCGCCCCTCCCACTTCTCATCTTTAAATTGACACTGTTTATACACTCTAACTAGGAGTTACAATTTTGATAGAAGAAATCGTGTATATTCCTTAGTCCCCGGTTATGCTTCTGTCCATAGAGTAGCACACTGATTTTGAGAACAATTTTAGCAGGTATCTGTCTGAATGGGTCTCGTTGTTGTTTCTGGGGACAACATAGGCGTGAGGAAGGGACAAAAGAAGGGCGTCTTCCATTCCTAGAGACTCGTAGTTGTTCCTTGGAGAGTTCAGTATGGCTAGCTGGGTAGGCATTCTCTTCTACATAATAAATCTTTTCCTTTTAAAGATGGTGCAAACATTGTTTCCCAGTTGTTCTTTGTTTTTACTTTTTTATATAATTTTCTTTGATACACAAAAAATTTAAATTTTGTGAGGCCAAATGTCTTTTTTATGGTTTCTAGGCTTTGGGTCTCACATGGGAAAGCCAGGCTTTCTTTAGTATCATTAAAAGCGTCCCTTCCTGGGTGCCTGTAAAACTGAGTGCATAATACTTTGAGGAAGAGGTACGTATAACCAGGCTTTTTGATTTTCAGTTATGAGATGTATTCTCCCCACTTCCCCAGAGTACTATGCACCCAGATTTTATAGATGCATGGGTTGGGACAATCAAAGAGGAAAGGATGGATTCTCCCGTTTCTCTCCCCCATTCCCGTGCTTAGCCTTATCATACTTGACCTAGAATTGCCTGGAGATTGGGGCACATCCAGGAAGCATACGTCAAGGAGAGGGATCACTTGCTTTAGTTGTGTGTGCATCCAACAGAGCCTTGAGATATACTGCAGCTAATGTGTCTTCATTAAAAAGTATTTTGAAAATCATTTCCATTAAAGTATATTATTTTACGCTGTTGTAAAGTTTTGAGAAATGTGGACTATGAGATCAAGGTGACCTAATATTTCAGAGACACAGGTGTCCCATTAATGGATCAGTGATATTTATCCATAGAAATTCTAAAATATGTCACCAGCAATTTTCTCAGTCTCTTAGATAATAGACTATTTTAAAGGACTTATTTAGGACACCTGATCTTTGATCTTTCTAGTTTCTGACACGCTAGGAGCAAAAGAGAATAAAACTAACATTTACTGAGCTCTTACTTTGTGCCAGATATTATATTGGAGATCTTGCTTCTGTGCTTCTGTCCTGTTTTACAGAAACTGTTTTCTTTTTGTTTTAATGTATGCATGTATTTTGAGCACCTGAGCCTCATACGAAGCCTGTTGCTCTTAAAGCTATTTCTAACTAGATTCTTGTTTCAAGTTACATCTCTCACCATTCTCAAGAGGTATTCCTAAGCGATGTTTATTAATATGTATACAGAAGAGGAATGAATTCTTCATGTATCACTATAAAACTGAGTTATACATAATTCTGAATAAACTGAAAAATGGAGCTTAAAAATGATGAATCTTTTAAAACTTGGAGTGCTAGCTAAAGTGAACATTTAAAAAATTATGGCATTTCATGAAGTCATGGAAGGCTCCGAGTAGAGGGTCATAGAAAGAACTGAACTTAGCAATCAGACAGATGTAGTTTTGATTTCCACTTTGGCTATTTGACAACTGTGTGACTTAGATGAATTAATCTTTTAGAGTGTCAGTTTGCTCATTTTCAAAAGAGAAATAATTATTTCATAGGGTTGTCATGAGAATTAAAGAAAATAAAGTATGTAAAATGTATGTAAACACCTAATAGATATGGATTTTCCTGTTTTACACTTTGAAAATGTCTGTTATTAAATGCTCTCTGAATAACTCTGCACTGGGGACTATTACCTTGAGTTCAAAAACACTGCAGTGGTTTCTTGGCTTGTAATGTCAAATTATGTACCTCTCCCTTTACAGATATAGAACACCTTTTCATATTTCCTAGAGGCATGTTTCAGAGCTTGGCACTGTAGTTACTGTTTTTCCCCAGCAAATATATCTTATTCAAAAAAAGCTGTTTGGAACTTTTCCTTGTTTGTACAACTCACTTTTACTCCTTTTAAAAGAAAAAGCTCTCCTTTCGTTGTCTGTGAATGCTGCATATTTGTTGGAAAACTAGATGCAATCGGATGAGAACTACTTTACCTTCTCATTGCCAATTCGATCAAGCCCTCTTCCTCTGTTCCTACAGTGTCCCCCTGCCCTTAGAATAGAAGTGTTTGTTCTTCCTGCTAAGACCAAGCAAGCCTCTCCACAGCCCCTCCCCTTTTCTCAAAAAATTTGTTCTTGCTGTATTGTCCTCTTCCTCTCCTAACACCAGTTTCCGCCTCTACACTGGATTGTTGCTATCAGCACACCATTATGCCTTAGTAATATTTGCATTCATGTTTTTATCGACTCCACATCTTTCTTCTGCTACTGCCCTCTGTCCTAGCAAACTCCTCTATAGGGCCGGCTCTTCTTACTGTCTCTGCTTTTTCAGTTACATTTTCCCTCAAACCAGTCCAATGTGGCTTTTCTTTCCACCTCTCCCTGGAAGTGGCTCTTGCCGAGGACACCAGCTACATTAGCGTGCAAAGCCTGTGGGTAAATCTGTCCTCATTGAACCGCGTCTTTCAGTAGCGCTGATGTTGTCAACCATGGAGGACCAAGAAGTGCTCCTTCATGAAGCCTCTTGTACGTACCTGTCCTCCTGCGATCCCACATCTCCCATTTTCCTTCTGACTCCCTGGCAGCTCTGTCTCATTCTTTTTCACTAGCTTCTCTTCCTCTACTGCGCTACTAAATCTTGGAGAGTTCCAGATGTCTCTTTTTCTATGAGTCATATCCAATGTCCAGACATTTGCTCACAACCAGTACCCTTTCCCTCTTATAATCGCTCTCTCTCGCTCTCTCCCCCTCTCTTCCTCCCTCCCTCCCTCCCTCCCTCCTTAAGTTAATGGACTTTTATTGAATACCCTCTATTTTTTTCTGGGCTCTAGGCTAGATACTAGCTATACAAAAATGAATAAGATATATTGTCTTCAAGCAATTCAGTGACTACTAACAAAAGTTAGACATGGAAAGAAATAATTATAATAAAGAATTAGAATTGCTATGAGAGGACTGTAGTTAGGTCCTACAGGAGTACAAAGGACAGAGTGGAGGAGGGCGGGGGACAGTTCATGGAGGATTTCCTCGCTGCAGTAGAAATGGCTCACTGAATTCTTACTCCAAACCCATAACCCACAGGGGGTAAATAAACTGACGATCACACATACATTTTTTTAAAATGTGATCTTTCAGGTAAAAGAGAAAATGCAGCCATCTCAAACCACCTGAGTTTTAAGATATTAATAAGATGCAAGACATTTTAAAATTAAAATAATAAATAAAATCCCTTAATTTCTTGGTCAGTTTTGTTTTTATTTTTATTATAGTGGTCCACACCCATAATTTTTAAGAAGTCAGATGGTTCCACAAGGTCAATTGTAAGCAACAGAGCTCTCTGGTTCCCTTCTCCCTCCATTCCTATTTTCCAAAGATAACCCCTTTCATCTATTTAGCTGCCTCTTTGAGTATTTATATCTGTATTGCTAAATAATTTATTTTTAATGAGTTATTTTTTTCCCGGTTGAACACCCTGCGTGAAGGAGGAAGATTTCGTCTTACTTTCTCCTCCAGGCCACACACGTACAACCTTCCCCTATCTTCCTGTATGTAATTTTTAGTTTGAATTGTATTCAGTTTTTATATTATTGTGACTGTGACATTTCTTCACAACCAGGTCACCTAGTATACTCTATTCCCCCCCCTTTTTTTGTATATGTTCCTTGATAATAATTACATTCTGGTTTACTTGATTTTTAGGTATCTACTCCTAATTGCCCTCAAGACTCTCTGCTTGAAATGTAAACCTCTTCTGTATATGTTCAGAGACATCCAACACCCTGTAAACTCAAATCTTTGTGGTGACTTCCTGCTGGGAGCCCTCTGTGTTTCTGCTCTAACCAGGACTGTACCCTCTCTACACCTGTTGCACAACTTTAGTCCTGGGATCTCCCTAACAATTATCCTGGGGATTATCTTTGTCTCTCTTCTGTGTTGGTGGCCCTGGGTTCTATATTCCATGTTGTTTTCTTTCTTTATGTTCCTGTTATGGCACAGTTCATCCAACAGCTTCCTAAGAAAAGACACAGGAGAGTAAATTTTGAGACCTTTTTCTTCTTTCTTTAAATCCTCACAATTAGTAGTTTTCCTTTTCAGGGAAAATTAGATTAGGAATAATTTTTCTTGAATATTTGTGTCGTTCTGTTGTCTGCTGGTTTTCAGAGTCGCATTGAGAAGATCAATGTCATTCTGATTCCTCTTTGGCTAGGACCCAACTTTAAAGAATGGAGTCTGTGAAATCTTCCCTTTACTCTGAATTTCACTAGGAAGGGGCTTGTTTGGTTTCCTCTTTTCTCTCGAGCTAGACACTCAGTGGGCTCTTCAATTTGAAAGTTCAGATATGTCAGTTCTGGAAATTTTTTCTGAATCATTTCTTTGATTTATTTTCATCAACTTTCTTTGCTTTGTTGTTTCTCGAATTCTGTTATTTGGAAGAGCTTCTCTTCTTATCTGAGGTTCCTACGTTGATTCTCTAATTTTCTTTTTTGTTGTTTTTACTTTTTTTAACCTACTTCCTGAGGGATTTCTGCAACTTTACATTCTGGTCCTTCTCTGGGAGTTGTTTTTCTTTCTTTCTGTTATTGCATTTTTAACTTCTATGAGCTCTCTTTTGTCCCAGAACGTTACATATTTGTAGTATCCTTTTCTCATGGCTGTAAGATCTTCTGTCACCTGCCTGAGAGAGAAGGATTTTTGGTTTGTTTTCTTCTCCCTGCAATGTCTGTTTCTTTCAATTTCCTTTTTTCCTGATGGATTCAGTCTCTGCTGTATGAGCGGCTCTCCCCAGATGTCTGGTGCTCTCAGGCTTACCAGTCTTATTTAAGGTTGAAGACTGAAAGTCCTGATTCTAAGCACCCTTTGTATGTGTTAGGGATGGAGATTCCTCTACACCATTGGTGTAGCTTATCACTCACCTGTCTGTATCATTAGGTTGTTCCTCTTTGGGTGATCATATTTCCTTGAAAAGACTTTGAGTTACCTTTGAAAGGTACAAATCTAGTTGACTCTGTTGTGGGATCTGAGTTGGGGAAGAGGCTAGGGATCTCCCCATTCAGTGAATAGACTTTCACTCAATCTAACAATTTCTGGTTTAGTATCCCTGTTCCTAACTGTGCCTGATACTCCCTAGAATTCCCCAGTTTATGCTATCCAGAGAGCAAATTTTCTATCTTTTGTTGAGATTGGAGAGGGTATCTATTTTCTTTCTAGACAGACTTTCAACCTGTTAGCTCTGCCTTCACCCAGTCCTTTCAGAGGTACCAGGTAACCTCATTTCCTGAACACCTCTAGGATTTGTCATGTACGCTGGCTGCTTTGGGGCCTCCCCATTAACCAGACCAGTTTCAGGGTTTGCAGGTTTGCTAAGTCATCCACCACTCATCTGTCTGATTTCTACCTTTTAATATCTTGTTGACGGTGTCTCTTCCTTGTTCTCTTTGTCCTTGAGGATTTAGACTTTTGGGAAAACAAATCCATATTTTCATTTTAGTTGTGTTCTGAGAAGAAAAGGAAGTTTAAAGTGTGTCTTTAATCTTCCATTTTTGACCTAAATCTTGCCAATTTGTTCACGTAATCAGTTAAGGAGAGATCGAAAAGGAAAAAAAGTGACACACATACAAAAAAGAGAGTAAACAAAGGAAAGGGAGGGAGGAAGCAATCCCCAAGAGGAAGACATACACAGGTAGAGAGAAGGAAAATTTAAGCCCTAGACAGAGTAAAGGCAGAAGACCAGAGATGCTCACATTACAATGACATTGATTTAATTCATTCATTTATTTACTTATCTATTCATTTGTGTAACAAGTTTCCCTAGAGCCTTTGGGTTAGGAACTCTGAAAGGTGTTGCAAATACCAAATATATGAGTTGAAAGTGAATCAGCACTTTTCATTGATAGCTAACATTTACTGAGCCCCCAGGAAAGCTTATAGCCTGGTATCTTCAGATTATTTCAACTTTAAAAAAAAAATTATTCAGAGTCTAGTAAGAGGCAGACATGGTTCTGTGTGACAGAATATTATCGATACCTTTCTTTTGTGCCCTCCCTCTGGTAGTTGATTTGTTAATACCCACCTTACTCTCTTGATTACTCACTTTTCATACCTCTGTAGGTACTATTTCTCTTTAAAACCATGAAAGATTTTAAATCCATTCACATGTGAATATGTAGCATGCATTTGTATACTTATACTGATATGTTTATATGTGAACAAAAAGCAATGAAAGGATTTTTCATGTGTGACTTACAGGTATCCACTTCTTAACTTGGAGTTACTTGTGGGACACTTGCATGGTATTTGAAAATTTTGCTTGAAGAGCAAGTATGTAGAGCTTAATAAAAAGACTTTATAATACTGAAATATTCATATGGCTAACTCACTAGAGGTTTAGGATAACTTATAGATACAGAATTTGGTAATAATAACAATAAAAGTAGATAACATGTATTGAGTGTGTGGCATGTGCCAGGTGCTCTTCTAAGTGTTTTACCTGTATTAACTCATTTAGTCCTCAAAGTGAAGGAGATTCGATCTTTATCTCCTACTTAGAGATGAGGAAACTAAGGCATAGATTCAAAGACAGTTGTAGATGTCTGAAGAGTATCTGGACCATAGTCATCATTAATATCAATATCATCTATTGGAATTGATCCATTTGTCACAATAAACCAGAACTGGATGGTGGTTAAAGCAGTCAAAACAGATTTTACTCAGGAACTGCTGCAATTGGGGAAAAGAGAACTCAGTATAGAACTGGGCTCCATTCCAAATACAGCATGGGCAAGTGGGGATTTAGAGCCAAGGAGCAGGGTAGTGGTGACTGGATGGACAATTACTACGAGTAGGGTAATTCTTCGCTAAACTGAACTAATAGGATTCTTGCTGAAGGTACACCAGGGTGATGAACTATTACATGGAGGATGTAGACAATGAGTAATTTGGGTGGGAATTCTGCCTAAACTGACATAGATTCTTGCTAAAACTGGACTCTACAAAGACAGAGGCAGAAACCGAAGGTCAAGCCTAGTCCAGCAAATGGCTCAGAGGAGGCTGGCTCAAGTTTGGTCAAGCATAGCATTTTTCTCTATAGATGGGAACTGAATAATCATCTGGAAGACCTCTTAGAAAAGATCCCAGAATACATCAGTGGTATCCAGGGAGGTAGTAGATCTGCTAGGTTTTTATTTGCTCATTTATTTATTTGCTTTTTTGGGGTTAGATTTGCACTGATGAGTGTATAGTGTGATAAGTATGGTAAAACTAGCAAAAGGAATTGTAAAGCTTTGAAATTTTTAGAATGTTTGAAGAATAACTTAATACCAGAGATTCTTGGTCCATGTTTCTGCCATTTCTTCAAAATAACCCATCAACGGATTTTAAGGGAAAGGATTTGGTTATACTGGTTTCATAGAAGGAGGCACTTTGGGAATTATTCCTAATGCTCAGAATATCTGTCTAAACCCAGTTCGTGAATTGGATACTATTGTCTTCTAATATCGCTGTCTCTCAAGGCTAATTAGTAGTCGTGATTTGCAAATGAACACCTACACCCTACTGCTACTGATTTGACTTCATTGGCTTGTATTTTCACTGTTTAAGTAATTAATGGTCATGGTTTTCTAGCTGTTGGTAGTTCATCCAAGTGCTGAAGGGAACACAGTGTCGGATGTAGTGATTACTGGATAAATGAGGCAGCACGACTACATCAGCAGTTATACCCTTTTAGACAACATTATGGGTCTAAGGAATTCTGGATTAATCTCTGTTCTCAAAAGTTTATCCTGGATTCCTCCGATCCTTCGTGGCTACTGTATGGAATCAAAACTAGACTGACTTAGAAACATACGGTCATAGTTTATTTGACACACAAAGAATGTGTTGGTCTGTCATCTCTATTTTTATCTCTAGACACCATAAGTAAGCTCTCCTATCTATGAGCTAGTGATTAAGTCTAAGAACTACCATTCCCCCAAAGGATCTAATGTTTGCATATGCCATTGCACCAAAATCTATAATCTTTCTTATATAAACCATGTCAGTTTGTATATCTCTCATAATTTTTTATTGAGGTGTAGTTGATTTATAGTATTATATAAGTTTCAAGGGTACAGCATAGTGATTCACAACTTTTAAAGGTTATACTCCATTTACAGTTATTACAAAACATTGGCTCTATTCCCTGAGCTGTACAATATATCCTTGTAGCTTATTTTATACATAGTAGTTTGTATCTCTTAATTCCCTACCCCTATCTTGCCCCTTGTGATCTCATAATTAAAAAAAAGATTTTTTTTTTTTTACTGGCTTTGTAAACTTGAGCAAGTTCCCTAGCCTTCCTGGGCCTCACTTTTGCGCTCTGTTAAATGGAGGTGATATCATACCCATCTCGATGGGTTATGTGAGAGTGAAAGAAAAGTAGGTTTAAGGCAAGTGAAACATTATTGGGTGATAATGATCCCTCACATCTGTTGGTTATACTTACTGCCAATGAAAAGTGCTCATCTACTTTCAATTCACATATTGATTTTGAACACTGGACTACAGAGAAATAGTCCCTTCTTTACTATTCACCTTGAAGTGCTCTGGATGTTTATCCTGTTCTTTTATGCCATGTCTCTGGGGTAAGAGACAGAGATGATCCAACCTGAAAAACTATAGCCTGACGAGTCTGTGGAATTGATAATTATGATTGAAGCTCCCATTGTCACACAGTTAAAGAGGAAGCCAAAACTGTCATTACGTGAAAACATTCCTCTGTTGAACTGCACTTTTACAAAATGATTCCGTTTTCTAGCATCTCACTGGTCACAACGTGAGCATCTATCCCCACCCACTGTGAAAATATCTGTATAGAAGAGCCTTGTTCAGTGTCAGATATTGTAAACATCTGAAAATTCAATGCAAATGCAGTGGAAATCAGTTGCAAAGTGAAATCTCAGATACTGGTGGGAGAGTTTAGATTTCATAACATCCATGAAAGTGACTGATCACATGAAAAGCCACTGAGAGTTGAAAATGTGGTAGACTTACACTATTTAACAGTTGAAGAGAAACAAAGGTCATAAAGCAATGGACTTAAAAATAGTGATTTGAATATCAGAGGCTTCAGTGGCCCTTAAGAAAATTAAAAAGCCTCAATTTTTTAAAAATTCTTATTGGAGTATGGTTGCTTTACAATGTTGTGTTAGCCTCCACTGCACAACAAAATGAATCAACCATACACATTCAGATATCCCCTCACTTCTGGACTTCTCTCCCACTTAGGTTACCACAGTGCATTAGGTAGAGTTCCCTGTGCTATACAGCATGTTCCCTTCAGTTGTCTATTTTATACATAGTATCAGTAATGTGCATGTGTCAATCCCAGTCTCCCAATTCCTCCCACCCCACCTCTTTCCCCCTTGGTATTCATACATTTGTTTTCTACGTCTGTGTCTCTATTTCTTCTTTGAAAATAAGATCCTCTTACCATTTTTCTAGATTCCACAAATATGCATTATTATACGATATTTGCTTTTCTCTTTCTGACTTACTTCACTCTGTATGACACTGTCTAGGTCCATCCATGTCTCTGCAAATGACACAATTTCATTCCTTTTTATGAAAAAAGACTCATTTGTGAGGGGGTGAAACATGGTTCTTTATGATCATCTGTAAGAATCAAGTGTAAATTGATTAGCATACTTGTATTTGAAAAGTCATGTTTTGAACATGCATTTCTTTCCTAAGAATGCCCTGTTGCAATTACAGTATAAGTAAATATGTTAATGATAAGAGATAGTAAAGAAATTTCCATAATTTTAGGGTTCTTTTCCAGGATATAGTCCCAAGCAAACCCTAATATCTTTGTTTTCCATGTATTCACATTTAAAAGAAAAAAAATCTTTGTAAAATACCTATCATCCCTTAGGTAAACTTTTACACGTTTCTTAGAGGCTATCAGCATAGGTCAGAAACTACTCATCCCTGATTCTTCCACATGGTTTACTCAAGCATCAGTTACTAAGAGTGTGAAAACGAAATAAAGAAGTAAGATTCAGCTTGTACTTGTGCTTCCAGATTTTTAAGCACCCCCTTCCTATACTTGCAACTTACATTATCCTCACATAGTTTTTCATACCTGCCTGAACACGCCAATTAATATTCTAGTTATTATTATGTCATTCACCTCAAAAAAGTTTCAGTCAAGCCCAAATTAACTTACTGAAAATATGAAGTTAAAAAAAAAAAAAAATAAGCCTTAACAAAGAAAATTCCTACTGAGGGGAGGAAAAAAAGTGCTCTATTTGATATCATCAGATTTTACCGTTACCTTGCAAGAATGTCAGTTCCTACTTTAGCTCTGCTCAAGTGTATGAAATAAATCATTTCAGAATTTTGATATTGAGCGCTCCAGCATTTACTGAGGAAAAGGAGAACATAGCTGTTATGATAAAATTTCTGCGATAAAACTAGTCCATAGGAAGAAAACGAAGGCAGAAACGTTTAAAAGCTATGTTGACTTTTGGAAGCTAGGTGGTATTTGTTTATGGCAGGCCAAGGTAATGTGATGAGTCATTAATCAAGGAAGTGGTGTCTCAGTAGATTTCTGAAATTAACTGCTCTACCTCTGCATTCATTGCAATCCTGTCTTGTTCCTTCCAGAATATGACTCGGTAAACCTCTCTAACCACTTGGCTTTCCCCAAGTCCTGCCCTTCGCTCTTCTTTTCTTCCCAAGTTCTCTTTCTAATCATTGCACCTACTCTTACAACGGTAACTCACACATTGAGGCAGATGATTGCCAAATTTGTATTTATAGCCTTGTCTTATCTTCTAAGCTCAGTCTCACATTTCTAAATATCTGTTAGACATTTGCACCTAAATGTACCACCCACACCTCAAATTCAAAATGTCTTAAGCTTATTTTCTTATTTCCAGCTTTCCTTTTTAAAAAAACGGTAGCCATCATCTCCCAACAATGCACTCTCATAACATGCAAAGTATGCTTGTATCTTCTCTATCTTTCTTTATATTTCTGTTGTCACAACATCCCACCAATTCTTCCTTTCAGTGAACTCTGTTCAATTCTACAAACCCATCTACTGGACGGCTCTTATTAGGCACAGCTCTGTGCTAAAAGCTATGGTATCAACAGCAAGCATATCAACAACACAATATAAATTCTGTCCTCAGGGAGGGACCTTGTCATCTAGTAGTGGAGATAAGCTGTAGATGCACATTTCATTCCCAAGACCGGCAGATTAATTTTATTACATACCATACTCTCCTGCTGTAAAACCACCAGTGTTTGTTTTCTTCTGGATGAAGCTCATATTCTTAATTCTGGCTTCACTCAGACTATAATAATAATGTACATTACTTGATTAGCTTACTGTGTGCCAAGTACTGTTCTAAGTACCGTTCTAAATATTTCACCCGTTATTTCACTTAATCCTCACAACAACTCTGTAAGGTAGATATTACTATTATCCTTTTACAGACCAGGAAGCTAAGACACAGAATCATTAAATAACTTGCCCAAGGTCACACAGCTTGTAAATGAAAGATCCAACGGTTGAACCCTGGAGTCTGGCTCCAGAGATGAGTCTGTGAACCGCAGTGCCCTAATGTCTGCCCTGTACCTCTTGTCTCTGTTTTTCTTCAGCACAAATGACAGGGAAGGACCCCGACCCCCCCAAACGCCAAACTGTTGGCTGGACAGTCACTTATAATTTTTGTATCTTGGCTTAACTGGATGAACTGGACCTCTTGGAGGTTTCTCTCCTGAGAATTTGAGATAGAAAATAGCAACTATTGCCATTTACACTGATGCTTACAATATAGGACTTTCTGTTCTGTTGTTGTGCTGCTAGTTCTGGTATATACTTTGGATGCTTTTGAATTGAAAATCTTAAATTGAGATTAAAATGGCTTTTAATTCACATCATTTGTAAAATGCTTTTTTGATGCTTTTCAAGAAATTTAAATTCAGTTTAAATATTTTTGTCATATATGTTTTTCTTTCCAAACGTTCCACCTTTTAAATATTCTGTCGTGCATTTTCTCTGGTAGCTTGCCGACTTTGGTTTTCTAGGTTTAGCGATTTAGTATCTCAGATTTAATATTTGAGGTGTTTGTTTTGACATATCTGTGTTGATATCTCACTAGTTCAGATTTACTGATCCAGAATAGTAACCTTTTCTGGAGTACTCAATTGTCCTCACTGCCTATCTGACTTTATCCTTTGCTTTTTCGTATTTCTGCAGACTTCTACCGATCACTCATGTCACAATTACCCTTGTTATGAGCACTTCACATTTGTCCAGATTGTTCTAACTTCAATTTCCTTTAGATGCTTTTAAATAACATTTTTCTATTTGCTCAAACTTTAACTATTTTTAGTTTTCTTTTTCAAATTCCTGAGAGGATATTAGCCATTTTCAATAAGTATAAACTTAAAATTAATTTAAAATTAAGTTTAATTAAAATTATATTTAAATAGGATACAACTCAGAATTCTAATTTCTATTAGAAATATTTTGCATATTTGAATCAATATCACAGAACTATCTCAATCATACTCAATAGAGATGAAAGGAATCAGAGTTAGCCCAGTAATCCTGTAGGAAAAATGATCGTAAGTTAAAAAAAAATCACATGAAATAATGAAGTTTTGATCGTTGCTAGTGAAATATACTTGCCTAAATATTTCATTAGAAGTAATAAAAATTGAACAATATTGTTAAAGCTGTTGAAACATTCTTGTTAAATTTCTTAAACATTCCTGTTAAAAATTATAACAATTTGATACATTCAGAAAAATAGCTTTTCTGCAAGCTGTCCTTTAGGGTAGAGAGCTTTCTGGAAATTGATTGAAGTCCCAGTGGTCAAGTCAGTCTCATTTCCCTTAGCGTTTCAGTAGCATTTGTCACAAGTAACTTCTGTACTGTTCAAAAACACTTTCTTCACGTGACTTCCAGATTCCTTCCTACTCCCTGGGTTTCCTGCCCTGGTTCTGGCTCTTCTTAACATAAACATACTGGAGTCTTTTCTCTCCCTACACAGCTTTCCCTTGAGATGTCAAACAGTTCCATGGTTTTCAATAACCTCTCCTGCTGTGCTCTCCTGAGCTTGTCTCTCTAGTCCTGCCCTGTCTCCTGACCTCCAGACTCTAGACCCAATTGTTGTCCACTTAGATTCTTAGTAGGCATCACAGCTTCAACATGCTAAAAAGAGAACAATTAACTCTATCTCTCTGGTGGAGATCACTACCAATTTTCATCTTTGTGTCTAATTGCCTACCAACTGGACCCTGCTTCTGCTTTTCTCCTCTAAGGTCTGTTTCCCCAGAACAGCCAGAGGAGTCATCTTGGAAAGCATACTCCAGGCTCCATTCTCCATACTGTCTTTGTATCTTTGCTTTTCCATGTCTCACAGGGCCTACACGCCCTGATCCCTGCCTATCTCTTTAGCCGTACCCCCTTTTCCTTCCTGTGTACCCCGTTTGCCTGCAGCCACACAGAAGTATTCTTGTTTCCAGAACATGCCAGGCTCATTTACATCTCTGCAGTTTTCTATTTGCCCTTCCCTCTGCCAGTAACACTGTTTTCACAAACATTCTCTTTCACATTGTTTAGATCTTTGCTCCAGTGCTGTATCCCCGGGGAGGCCCTGTCTGATCCTCCTGTATATAGTCGGGCTCACTCCTACTTTCTATGCCTTGAACCGATTTTACTTTCTTCATTGCCATCATTCCTACCCGACGTTGTAGTACGTTTGTTCGTTATTACCTGTCTCTCTCACTAAGCTTCACAAAGGCAGGGACTTTATCTGACTTACTCAGAGTTTTCCTAGTACAGCACCTGGTGCAGAGCAGAGGTTCAATAAACACTTGCTGAGAATGAACACATGAGAGATAAATTGTGGTTTTCTTGACTTTGTGAAACTTTGGCAAAAATGGCAATCCTCAGGCTAACAAAACTGTCTTACATGCGTGTAATCAATGTCCTTATGGCTTTTGCTATCTTATAGCTGATTCCAGCATCAGGTGTACATCACACTGCTGCCAGGAAAGCCACAGTCACCCCTTGTATGGAGTATAGCGAGCTGGTTCAGGCAGGCTGGCCTCTTCAGTCTGAAGACAAGTTTTTGGTTCGCTGGAAAGGCAATTCTCATGAATAAACACTCCCTGGGCTGGATCACCTTAGTTATTCAGGAAAAACAAAAAACAAAAAACACACCAGGAGGAAAACTGGAAGTGTCATTCTAGATCCCGAATTTCCCTAAGGAAGAGGGTTTTAGCTGGAGTTGAAAACAACCTATTCAAATGAAATCCACAGAATAGTAACTTTCAGTGGAATTAGCATAGTTCTGACATATGTTAAAGAGAGCTTTATTTTGTGTTCTGATTTGTAGCAACGCGTGTGAAGTAAAACGGGTGGTGGTTTTTATTGCATGGCTTTCAGACAGTGCATGACCGATGGGGCCAGCGTTCTGTCAGGATTTATCCTTCCCCTCCGAGTGCACCAGGTCTCACATTCTGTCACAGAGCTCATTCACTGTGCACAGAGCCTTCCTTACCTCCCATACTCAGGAGGGATTAAGATGCCCCGCAGGTCAGAAAAGTGCTGAATGGAGCTGTTGCTGCAATGTCTGAAGGATGACCTGGGTACTAGAATGATGTCTTAACACATCATAGTCAAACCTGACTACTTGTTTTGTCGGACAATTTTTTATCGAAAGAAAAAAGAAACCCAGAAATAGAAGCAGTTTGCTTCTGCCCGCGTTCATGATCATGCGCCTTCAGACTGGCCTGGGTGTATGAAAGGGCAAGTGGTTTAATGATAGGCATCAAGGAAAGCAAAGATAAATTGAAACCTTAGAAATTGCTGTTAAAGATAATAGATTTTGTCTATTTTAGTGCATATGTGTTGTTTGCTTATATGATTTCTGGAAGCATATTTTGTGTCTTATCCTCCTAGTACTTGCCCTTTTTCCCTCATAACAGCGTGGCATTTGTGCAAGACATTTTCAGGGCATTTACACTACAAGGCATTTTCAGGGCATTTACACTACATTATCTTTACCAAATAACTTGATTTTCCATTTGTCATGATCTCAAGTCAAGGGACCAATATACAAGCGATGCAGAGTTTACATACTTTAGATTTGGCTTCTGTGAGATTTATAAATGGAAAAAGAAGACTGTGCGTTGGCTCTTTTACTAATTTGTAGCAGACAGAGGAGGGAATTTTATATATAGATCTCTCCTGTTCATCCTACACAAATCAACCAAACATCCAGAGAGTTACAATCCAAGTGATAACAGTACTGCTGATAAATATTTAGTAGAAAGAGAACAATAAGGAAATGAGGGGCAGGAAAGCATTTTCACATGATGGACATGCAGCCAATCAGGGCATTTTTCTACCAGGAAACTCCCTAGTAGAGTATGGGGTAACAGGAGGGTGCTTTTCAGTACCTCTTCTTTCCTTGCCTATGGGCTGCCTGTCTGCCAAACCCTCACCCCACTACCCCCTCTATTTGGAACCAGGGAGTCAAGAGGATTTTTAAGTGACGCTTAAGGGCAGCGCTAAGAAGGTAAAGAATTGAGTGGGGGAAGGTGGGGAATAGAACTGTAACCCACTTGGTAATGGTGCAGTAGAGAAGGATGTAGGAGTTTGGTCTGATTATGCATTTGAGATCCTGTTAATTTTTATCCCATTAGCTGGCAGAGCCGTGTCTTCATTTGGAGAAAGGGAGTGTGCTATTATTTTTATGGTGTTGTGGGCATATGTTTTAGAATCAGATGGACTTCAATTTAAGTATATATTTATATCATTTACTCACTGCATTATATTTGGAGCAAGTCATTTAACTGAATCTCGGTTTCCTCATCTGTAAATGGGGAGCATAAGAGCTGTGTTTAAATGTTGTTGTAGGAATTGACAGTGGTATAAGCACAGCGCCTGTCACAGTGGCTGCCCTTGTTAAATACTATTTTACTGCTTCCCTGAATTTTCCTCCGTTATGCTTTCTATACATTTACTCCCTAACCATCCCCCTCTGCCACATGAGGTTGCACCTCTCAGGGGTCTGTTCCCTGAGGGTCGGTGTGACTCGCTCGTGGGTTGACTACAGCCTCTTTGTCAATGAGGCAATGACTGTGTTTAGTTGGGGTGGGAGACATACAGGAAACTCCTTTCTTGACTCAAACTAAATTCAAGTCTACCAAGATTTTACCTTCAACAGGAGAGACTTTCAGGTAGTTGGAGAGGGAGTGGGATGGCTAGACCAGGCAACTCTGACTCTTCTGATTTTTGCCTCTTTGGTGGGTGGGAGGAGCTTTCATGTCAGTGGTGTTTTAATGCTGTCCTTAAGGGATATACCAGGCCCTGTTATGGTCTCTAAACTGAGTGTGGGTACGAGTCCTTCCCTTGATTTTTCTTGGGAGATGTGAAGCAGGTGGTAAGTTTAAAAAACAAGAAAAAAAATGGAGGAAGGCAAGACAGAGAGGGGGAGAGAGGGGGGGTAGAGAGAAAGAGACACACACACTGTCCCCAACTGCTGAATGTCTTCTGTTTGCAGCACCAAGGGACTGAGGCACACACTGGGGCAATTATAAAGAGAAACCAGAGTGCTGGTTTATATATACCCCTGGTGTCCTCTGCCTTAAGTCAACAGCTTGCCTTGGAGTCCCAAGGCAACCAGCTGGGTTCCTTGTTATGTAGTTGGTAGGAACTAATGAATCTGTAGGCCTCTGTTCTCTTATCAGAGAGCAAGAGAGAGTACCCACATTCATTATGGTGAGGCTCACATGTGGAAATTTCAAAAACCTTTCATTAGGGATTACCATTTTTGGCCAAGCTGGAAAAAGAGGAACTAGATTTACGATACTGCCTAAGACAACTAAAAGACTCAGACAAGAATATATAAAGCAATAGTTTTGAAGACATTGGACATTAGCCAATGAATGTGATCTCTGATCACATCAGGCAGGGTGTGATCCCTAAGAGATGAGAAACCAGTGAAGTGTACACTATGATTGCCCCAAACACTGCCTTGAGGCAGCTTCCAGTCCATGGGGCAAGGAGGAGGAACGCAGGAGGACTCCTTGAGTTGAGTTAGGTGGGGCTGAGAGTCAGGGGAGAACAAGGCAGCTGGAGTTTGTAGGGCAAAATACAGGAGAGAAGAGAGCTGCATAGAGAAAACTCCAGAGACCTGAAGAGGATCCTCCTTGGGTGTTTAACAGAGAATGATCAGTATATACCTAGGAAGAAACTACTCAAGGTTGGAGAAAGAACCACCAAAAAGAATGAGAAGTGACAGTCCCTGGAGCTCACACAGCCCCAGGAATTGTGCCTGTTTTCATCAGCCAGGCTAGAAAAATCCATAATTCATGGGACATTGGCTAGAGAAGTCAAAAGAGTCTTGCTTCAGCAATGGAGTATGATTAGCCCTAGTCTAAACTGCTCTTGCCTCATTTAGCAAAGAATAAAATAATATTCAAAAGGATCACACTGTTTCCAAGGAAGTTTAGCTATATCCCAGAAAAAAGGTCAAGAATATTTATAAGGATATAAAAATATTGTGTACCTAAAAGTTAAAATTCACAATGGCTGGAATCCAATAAAAAATTACAAAGCATGCAAAAACCCAAAACAAAAAACACAATAAAGTAGAAATAAAACCTTCTCTTAGTAGTAGTTGAGATGTGAAACCAAAAAGAAAAAAAATGCATGCTCAAGGACATCATACCTCTGAGACTGATTTCTTTTGCTTTCTCCTTTCTCTGTCAACTAGTCTACCTGCTGTTGAAACAACTTAGAGAATGTAGGCCTTTCATGGAAATGACTGGCCTTGTCTTTGCTTGTTCTGTATGTCTTCCATACTTAACAAACAACAGTTACAATTAAGAGGCAATTGAAAGTTTGTTTTTTATATTTATACAGAGACTTATTTGACCTCTCCAGAATCACATTTTTAATTTTTCAGACAGTGAGAAATGCAAGTTACTGAAGTTCCTATCTAATTTCATTCTTTAAAGTCCTCCTTGGGCATTAGGACAAAAACCAACACAACAAAACAAACAAAAAACTGCTCTGCATTCGTAGTAAAAGAACTATAGTAACTTGCCTCTAAAGCACTACACTCACCCAGGTTGCTCTCTAAGACTATTGCTTTTCAGAAGAATGATCAACTATCGTGTCTTAGTTTGAAGCATTTGAAATAAAGCCTGAAATCTGTCCTCCCTCCCCACTACCCCTGAACACAGGCACAGCTTTCAAAAATTTAATCAACTGGGAAGTTCTCAGTGTTTCAATCAGAGCTTTCAAACTTCAAATGACCGTAGGGTGTTTTTGTTGTTATTGCTTTTTTCCTCACCACTCTT